>NW_006921959.1:171729-196327 GCF_000298275.1 Orycteropus afer afer
AAAAAAAAAAAAAAAGCTTTATTCTAAGCCTATTCATTAAATTTTTCATTGTTCTATTTATGTTACACTACCTTTATCACATTTTATATTTCTATAGAGATGAATCAGGTTTAAGCTTTCTTATGTCACATATTTTATGTTGTTGTTTTGAAATTTCTAAGGCTTTGTATCAAATATTTATATTTACAATGACAAATTCCCCATCATTGTTCTTCCCTTTCATAACTGACCAAGTTATCATTGGAAAGATACTATTTTTTATAAATCATATAGCAAGGTTTTAAATATTCTTTGAAAAATCAGTAGGCATTTTAATTTGGATTAATTTCTTTTATATATATATGTGTGTATAAATAAGTTCATTTGGAAGGACTGAAATCTTTGTAATTTTATGTAATCTTGGTTGTGAACATAGTTGATTGTGATGTTTCATTCAGTATGTTTTTCTCAAGCTTGGAGGAGTGCTGGGCAGGTTGTACATACTAAATATATGTTGAATAATACATTTATTTTTTCCATTTACTCAGGCTATGTTTTGAGGAGCCTTGGTGGTGCAGTGCCTAAAGCATTTGACTGCTAACCAGAAGGTTGGCAGTTCAAAACCACCAGCAGCTCCATGGAAGGAATATGAGACAACCTACTTCAGTAAATATTTACTGCATTGGGTTGCTATGAGTCAGAATATACTCTAAGGCAGTAGGTTGTTTTTTATTTATGTTTGTTAATATTTTCTCCAAACAAAGGTGTTAAATACTAGAAATTTGTAGGTTTTTTTTTTTGCTAATATAAACATTTTCTTATTTCCTAACATATCTTCTAGTGTGCTATTGGGGTAAAGATAAACACTTCTGATATTATTTGACAGTATTGTTGACCCTCTTATTTATTCTAAGAGCTTATTGATTCTTTTGGTTAGCTATTTTATGCAACATTTTCTTTTCCAATCCTTAGTCCACTTATTTCTTTCCTGTTCATATGGCTCTGGCCAGGAACTTTAGTACTTATGATGTTAGGTGACCTTGTCTATTTTCTCAGTCTTCAGAGGAATGGAACTACAAATCTCACTATCAAATATAATATTTACTCTTGTTCTCTTTCTTTTCTTTTCCAATTTTCTGTTCTTTTTCCATATTTTTATGTTTTTAAATTATAGAAGTTCTCTTATAATTCTACTTTTCTAAGAGTTGTTTTAAAAATAAAGTAAATTTCACTATATCAAAGATACTTTTTACTCCACTGAGATGACAGTTTTTTTTCTTTTAGTCTACTAATATGATAAATTAAACAGTTAAATAGAACAATATCTTCCTCTTGATATTTTCTCTAATTATAATGAATTTCTAAGTGTTTTTTGCTCATGTTTTTGCTATATGTTAACATGTTTTTTATTATTTTTATGTGTGAATTGGGTCTTTAACTTATTTTGTTTCATATATGCTTAATTTATTGTTTTTTAAACAAGTCTTTGATATAGTATTATTCCCCAGGATGATCATGCAGTTACTGGCAAGTTGATTACATCAGACCACTTCCATTACGAAAGGGGCAGCATTCTGTTCCTATTAGAATAGAAACCTGAATACAGATATGCCTTCCATGGACAAAATGCTTTTGCCAAAATTGCTTTTTGTGGACTTAACAAATTCTGATTCGTCATCATAGTATTTAACAAAATATTTCTTCTGATCAAAGAACTCTTTTCACAGCAAACAAAATGCAGGATAACCCTTTCCCAAGGGCTCATGCTCATGGAATTCACTAGTTATACCATGTTACCCATAATCCTATAACAACTGGCTTGATAGGATGGCAAAATGACCTTTGAAGACTCAATTTCAGTGTTAGCTAGGTGGTAATACCTTACAGGAATGGGGTAATGTACTCCAGCAGGCTGGGTATGCTCAAAATCCACATGGAATATATGATGAAATTTCTCCCATAGTCAGAATTCCAGGTCCAAGAATCAAAAGATGGAAGTGGGTGTGGCAGCATTCACTATTACCCCTGGTGATACAATAGTAATTTCTTTGCTTCCTATCTCCTTGACTTTAGGCTCTGATGGTCTAGGGGTCCTAGTTCCAAAGAGACAAATATTTCCACCAAGGGACACAAGAATGATTCAGTTAAACTGGAAATGAAGACTGCTGATCATTTTGGGCTCCTCATGATGCTAAATCAACAGGCAAAGAAGGCAATTACTGTATCGATCCTGATCACTGAGATAAAAGTAGGTTGCTACTACTCAGTGGATGTATATTGTTGTTGTTGTTGTTATGTGCCATCGAGTCCGCCCCAACTCATAGCGACCCCTCCTTGAGTTTCCGAGGCAGTATCACTACGGAAGTAGGATTGCCCAACCTACTGGAAGCATATTACTGGAATACAGGAGAACCCTTAGGCTGTCTCTTACTACTATCATGCCCTGTGATTATAATCAATTGAAAACTAAAACAATACAATTCAGACAGCACTACAAATGAGCCTTTAGGGATAAAAGTTTAGGTTATCACAGCAAGCAAAGAACTATGACTGGCTGAGGGAATATGGGATGGACAATGGAAGCAGGTACTTATAAATACCAGTTGTGACTGGATGACTGGCTGCAGAAACAAGGACTGTAATTATTACGAGTAATTTTTCCTTAGACTTTTGTGAATATGAGTGTGTGCATGTGTGTTTATCTAATATTTGTTATTTCTTCCCTCTCTTATCTCCTTATCATGTATTAGAAATGTACTAATAATAACTTTTTAGTAATAGTTAACTTTAAAATACAGTTTTTTAAGTTGCAGGATATCAAGGAGAAGAGTGACCATCACCCAAGGACTTTATATCCTCTTCTTTCAAAATGACTGTTGCATTTTTGGTTGTATGCAGGATAGTTATATCATGTTAGATAGACTTAAGACTTTGTTGTTGGGAATTAAGATTGATTTGAAGAGATCTGTGTGGTTTCCAAATTGACAGGGTTTGGACTGTGATGGTTAGTTGTATGTCAATTTGGCTAGGCTATCCAAACCACTGCCATTTGTCTTCAAGTGGATTTCAACTCTAAGTCACTCATAGAGACCCTTCCTTGGGTTTCCCAGGCCGTATCTCTATGGAAGTAGATTGCCCAAACTTCCTTCCAAGGAGTGGCTGGTGTGCTTGAACCTCCAACCTTTTGGTTAGCAGTCAAATGCCTTAGGCACTATGCCACCAGAGCTCCCAATAAGGACTTTAGTATCTAGTTATTTAATCAAACATTACTTTAGTATTTAATCAAACACTACTTGTTATTTAATCAAACACTACTTTGTTCCACAATACACACCAATGGAAGCAGCAGTCAAGACATCAGACAACATATTGCTCTGTGCAAATCTGCTGCAAACAACCTCTTTGAAGTGCTGAAGAACAAAAATATCTGTTTGAAGACTAAGTGCACCTAAGTCAAGCCATGGTATCTTCAATCACCTCTTATGCATGTGAGAGCTTGACAATGAATAAGGAAGACCAAAGAAGAATTGATGCTTTTGAGTTGTGGTGCTGCCAAAGAATACTGAAAGTACCATGGATTGCCAGAAGACCTAATAAATCTGTCTTGGAAGAAATGCATCTGGAATGCTCCTTGGAAGTGAGAATGACCAGACTTCATCTCACCTACTTTGATCATGTTGTCAGAAAGGATCATTCTCTGGGGAAGGATATCATGCTTGGTAAAGTGGAGGGCCAATGGAAAAGGGGAAGGTCCTCGACAAGATGGATTGACACAGTGGCTGCCAAGATGGGTTCAAGTATAGCAAGGATTGTGAGGCTGGCACAGTATGGGACAGTGTTCCATTCTAGTGTACATAGGGTTGCTATGAGTTGGAGGCAAGTTGACAGCACCCAACAACAACAACACTCTAGGTGTTACTGTGAGGGTATTTGGTAGATGTGATTAAATCTATAGTCATTTGAACTTTAATTAAGACTACTCTTCTTAATGTCAGTGAAATGGATCCAATTAGTTGTTGGCTTTAAGTGAAAAACCTAGGTTTCTCAAGAAAGAAGAAAGTATATGCCAAAACTGCAGCATCTTGCCTCCTTAACAATTGTATCCTTTGCCATGAGAACAGAAGTGGATAGTCTATGGGTACCAATACTGAACATTTTGGTCAAAGTTTATATAGGAGAATCCTGATCAAAATATGTGTAAATATGGAACAAAACTTATTATTTCTCATAGAATCAGGCTTTCTGGAGATGTGGAAGCTAGATGAACCCTTGAAATGACATGCAATTAAAACTTTATTTATTTATTTTGTTTTCAAAGTGGAGTGAAGTTTTTACCCTGAGATAATTTTCAATCTGAAGTCATAAACTAAAATTATTCCCTGAAGACTTCTTTAGACCAATCAAAAGCCTGGCTTAGCTACTCAAAAATGTCTTTCATGAGCATTGTGTTCTTTTAAAGAACTTTCTATATGAGATTAAATTGATAACAGCAGTTTGGAAAGTTAAAGCTTAGGGAGAAGTGGATTTGTGTTGATAAAAGATGGAACAAATTGGAAAAGGAGAGTTAGCATGGCAGCAAAATTCGAATAACACAATCAATGTCACTGTATTTTAGATGTAGAAACTGTTGAATAGGTGTATGCTTTCTTATCTATCTGTCTGTCTGTCTGTCTGTCTATTTACCTACCTACCCACCTACCTACCTATCTACCTACTTACCTAATCTGTTCTTTTATGTATGTCTGGAGAATACTGTCTGATATACAAGGATTTTGTGACACATAACTAAAACCTTTTTTTAAAAAAAACGTGAAGTGAAATCTTTGTTTTGGGGAAAAAGCCATCCTATTTCTGTACAACATATTATCATCAGGCTTTTAAAATATCTCTTTATACGAAATCATAAGATGTCTATTTCTTAACTCTGAAGTACATATATCTATACTCTTTTAAAAATATAAGTGCATTTATCCAAACATAAATATATTTATTAAAATATGAATAATTAAGTAAAAAAACTAGAGTAGAGACTCTGAATAAATGATTAGAGATCATATAATTTCTCCCCACACCTCCTTTGGAAGTAGAATAAAAAAGTAATACAAACTAATAAAAAAAAAAAAAACCTTTTTGTTTTATTACTGTGGTGTTTAAAAAGCAAATAAACATTTTTAAAAATCCTCTCATAGACATGACATCTGCTTTCCCACCCCTTCATCTGGGTTGCATATTTGACTCACCTGGACCCAATAGAACAAAATATTAATGAAACTGGGTTATTCTCAAGGAGCTCTAGTAGCATAGTGCCTAAGGCATTTGACTGCTAACCAGAAGGCTAGTGGTTCAAACCCACCAGCCACTCCTCGGAAGGAAGATTGGGCAATCTACTTCCGTAGTGATACTGCCTCAGAAACCCAAGGAGAGGTCATTATGAGTCAGATCGGACTTGATGGCAATGAGTATTAGTTAAGAGCAAGAAACTTTTATTTGTCACTCTAACCAGAAGGCTGGCGGTTCAAACCCACCAGCCACTCCTCAGAAGGAAGGTTGGGCAATCCTATTTCTGTAGTGATGATACTGCCTCGGAAACCCAAGGAGGGGTCGCTATGAGTCGGGTCTGACTCGACGGCTCATAACAACAACAACAACAGACTCTTAGTAGTGAAATCCAGGCACCATGTAAAGTTTTTATTACCCTGAGACCATCAAGCTGGAGAGGTCACATCTAAGAGGTTTCAGCTGACAATCCCAGGGTTACCCAGACTTCCACCCATCTTTTTCAAGCACTAAACATCTGAGGAGTGAAATCTTGGACCCTTCAGATCAGCCCGTCTCTCAGCTGAGTACCAGTCATTTCCATGAAGAGAAGAACATGCACGGAGAACAAGCACAGAGCTCTGCCCACATTCTTAACTTTTTATGACTTGTAGAATATGTAAGTTAAAATAAAATGGTGTTTTTTTTTTCAACCTCCAAGTTTTGGGAAGTTTGTTATGCAGCAATGGATAACTGGGCCATCTGAAAAAACCCAGATAATCTGTGAGAGAGATGAACAGTTACCCTGAGCTTTTCCCACAGCCTGCTATCATATATACCATAAGGTGGAATCCAGAACTATTGGACTAAATAAAAGTGCTAAGAGGAAGGAATAGACTGGAGGTGGGCAGATGGGAATGGGGTGAAATCTTATAGTTTACTCAGATGCAAGGAAAATTGGCTGATTTGTCAGGAAAGGAAATATTTTCAAAGTGCCCCTCAAGTGTTATATACAGAATTTACAGGCAAAGGATAGATTTGGACAAAATCACAAATTACCATGTCTATCTTCATAGCAGCTTTCTGGCTGCTAACCAGAAGGTCAGTGGTTCAAAACTACCAGCTGCTCCATGGAATGAAGATGAGGCAACCTACTGTAAAGAACTAGTAAAGGACGTACTTGCTAAGGATCCTAAGGATTGTAATAGAGTACAGTAATTGTTGAGACATTTTCAATTAAATACTTTCTTATTTGGAAGAAATTTAATTCACTAAAAAAAAAAAAAAAAAAAAACCCTCAAATCTGGGTAGAAATCTAATCCTTGCCAAGATATTTGTTCAATATTATGGAGTAGTATGATGTAACAAATAATGTGATGATGAAAGTGTGCTATGTTTGATTATATTTTATTATTAAAAAAAGTATAAAATAAATTATTTTAACCTTTTGTAGTTGGAATAGATTGACTCTTGGATTTTATAATATACTTATAAATCTTCATATCAGAAGGAGGTAAATTATATATAAAATTAATATTATCTTATTTCTCCAAAGGATAAAACCAGATTCTGATAATTTATCAATCTTGTATAACACAGTCAAATGGAATTTTATATACAGGCTGTCATTCAAAACATAATTCAGCCTAAATCAGAATTTGCACTACTCACTGTCAGTTTGTTATGCTTTAGTAGCTGGAGCATTCCTGTGTTGTGGAAAGATATGCCCCAGAGGTCAAATATTAACAAGGTCACCAAGGGTGGACAATTCTCAATGGAGCATCCAGACTGAGGCATACTAGGAAGATGGACAAGGCCAGGTCTAGTTTTGGGAAGAAAAAAAAAAAATGAAAGAAAGAAAAGACCATTGAAACACTCTCTGAAACAGTGCCAGAACATGAACGCTTCAGGTTGGAAGGCACTCAAAATATGACTGGGAAAGAGCTACCTCAAAGTAGAGCTCAGAGTAGAGCCATCTCAACATAGAGATGACAGTAATGCTGTGGATGGAGTAAAGTTTTGGAGACTTCATTTGTTGATGTGACATGACTCAAAATAGGAAGAAACAGCTGAAAACATTCATTACTAATTGGAATGTGAAATGTACAAAGTAAGAATCAGGGAAAATTGGAAGTTGTAGAAAAATGAGTTACAACTCATGAAGATCAATACCCTAGACATTAGTGAACTGAAATGGACTGATACTCGCCATTTTCAATCAGATAATCATATGGTCTACTATTCCAAAAATGACAAATCGAAGAGGAATGGCATCTCATTCATCATTGAAACTCACCCCTCAAGTTGCAATATTGAAGGATTTTATGGGCAAAATAATGAATGATGTAGAAGTATCAAAAGAAGATGGAAGGAATGCACAGATGCACTGCACCAAAAAGAAACTTTTGACATCCAGTCATTTCAGGAGGTAGCATATGATCAACAACAAACAGTGGTGAAGGAAGTCCAAGCTGTCCTGAAGGAACTGGTGAAAAACAAGGCTCCAGGAATCGATGGACTATCCATTGAGATGTTTCAACAAATGGATGCAGCCCTAGATGCGCTCACTCATTTATGACACAAAATTGAGAAGACATCTACCTGCCCAATCAAGTAGAAGAGACCCATATTTGTACCTATACCAAAGAAAGGTGACTCCACAGAATGTGGAAATTATCGAACAATTTTATTAATATTATACACAAAGACACTTTTGCTAAAGGTAATTCAAAAAGAGTTGCAGCAGTGTATTGACATGGAATTTCCACAAATTCAATCTGGATTCAGGAGATGGCATGTGCTTGAATAATTCCTTTTAGAAGGATTAGTACAAGGCTGGTCCCTATGAGGCAGAGGTTAAATATGTCCCAAATGTGCAACTTTTCCAAACACCTGTACCACTCAATCATCTCTAACATCAACTCATCCTCCTTCCCTCAATACTCTCTCTCCAATATTAAGATTCTGTATTTGCTGTAATGTTTCACAGAACTCACAAATTTCAAAGGAATTTACAATGGGTCATGTGGTTGAGGAGGCTGGCAAGTCCCAAATCCATTGGTCAGGCACTGGTCTGGAGGATTCTCCTCACTCACATAGTTGCAGGGGCTGATGAACCCAAACTGGCAGGTGAGATGACGCTGCTGTCACGAGTCCCTGGAACTGAGGGTGAAATGATGACAAGGCTGATGCAGGATCCAGAGCAAGAGAATGAACTTTACCAGTGCAGGCACATATACACCCTCAAGGAAAATATAGCTTGTGACTTGAGTCACACTGTCCAGCAAGGTGGGACTCAAGATACACCCCACCCTAATCCTGATTCATCAACACAACAGACAACTCACCCCAAAACAGAACCGTAACCATGACATAGAGGCTAAAATTTACAAAATACATCATGAAATGGTAGACTATGGCTAGAAGAGCCATATTAAGCAATTCACAGCATGGAATAAAGGATATGATTATTGCTGTCAGATGAATTTTGGTTGAAAACAAAATACAAGATAGATGTTTAGCAATGTTCTATTGACTATGCAAATGCATTTAACAGTGTGGATTGTAACAAATTATGGATGCCATTGTGAAGAATGGGAATTCCAGAACACTTAATTGTGCTCATGAGGAACCTGTACATAGGTCAAGAGACAATCATTTGATCAGATCAAGGGAACACTGTGTGGTTTAAAATCAAGAAAGATGTACATCAAATTCACCATATTCTTCAATCTGTATGCTGAGAAATAATCCAAGAAGCTGGACTGTATGAAAAACACAGCATCCAGATTGGAGGAAGATTCTAACAACCTGCGATATGCAGATGGCACAATCTTGTTTACTGAAAGTGAGGAAGGCTTGAGGCCCTGACTCATAAAAATCAAAGACTACAGTCTTAGAATGGATTATACCTCAAAATAAATAAATAAATAAAAAATCCTCACAACCAGATCAATAAGAAACATCACAATAAATTGAGAAATGATTGAAGTTGTCAGGAATTTAATTTTACTTGATCCACAATCAGTGCCCATGGAAGCAGCAGTCAAGAAACCAGACACCTTACTGCACTGGGGAAATCTGCTACAAAAGGCTTCTTCTATGTGGTAAAGAGCAAAAATGTTACTTTGAAGACTAAGGTGTACTTGACTCAAGCCCTGGTTTTTCAACAGCTTTATATGCATGTGAGAGCTGAGCAATGAATACAGAAGAAAGCCGACTTGATATATTTGAATTGCAATGTTGGCAAAGAAGATTTAATGTACCATGGACTGCCAGAAGAGCAAACAAGCATATTCCTCCTGAAGGAAATACAGCTAGAATGTTCTTTAGAAGCAAGAATGACCAGATTTTGTCTCACATACTTTGGCCATGTTGTTTGTTAGAAGGGACTATTTCCCGGAGAAGGGTATCATGCTTGGTAAAGTAGAGGGTCAGTGAAAAGGAGGGTGACCTTAATGTGATGAATTGACAAGTGGCAGTGGCGATGGGCTCAAGCATGGCAACAATTGTGAAGATGGTGCAGGACCATGCAGTGTTTCATTATGTTGTACCTAGGGTCACTGTAAGTCAGAACCAACTCAACAGCACCTGACAATGACAACAAATGAGAATTATATGCATAAACAACCGTTATCTTTTGTCTATAATTTTTTTTTGGTACATAAAAGTTTGAACTTTTATTTCTTGTTTTGTTGATTGATATTCAGTTCCTAACCTCTAATATCGATAAGTAATTAGGATATTAACCAAAAAACAAACCAAACTTACTGCCGTCAAGTCAAATCCGACCCATAGTGACTCTTCCTTGGGTTTCCCAGGCAGTATCTCTTTGGAAGTAGATTGCCCAGTCTTCCTTCCAAGGAGTGGTTGGTGGATTAGACTATTAAGTACTATCAAAACCATTGAAAAGACATAAAATTATCTTAAGGTTGTTTTATCATCTTTCTAAATTAATTCCACAATCTTAACACTTATAATACTAAAAATAATATATTGCAAAATATTGCATATATAATTTTTATATTAGATTTTATAAATGTAATGGAAAATATAAAAAAATAGTAGTTGTTAAATACCTATTGCCTTGATAATTAGTGAAAAAATTCACGCAGCAGACTAATGCACAGGAGAAATTATATTCTCATTTTGATAATTCAAAGTGATTTTTCTTATAGAATGGACACCAATTTTTATGTTTTTTTTTTCTTTAATTTCTACATAAAAAAAATAAAGACCTGTGCCAGTCATCAGCATGGCTTAGTAGAAAATAGACAAAATTGATTTATTCAAAGGAAAAGCCCTGACTTAAGCCACAGAAGGGAGAACCAAGTTATAGGAATATGACAGAATTGATTCCTTCTCTTTTTGTAAACTCCATTTCCTAGTGTAAAACTATCATATAAATATCACTTTGTTGTAGTGTTTGGGATGAGGGTGGAAAGGCTAACTCAACTAAGTGTAACAGGTCTATTTGTATAATTTAATAAATTGAACACTTGTTTACATTACAACATAATTGAAAGACCGTGTCATTGATGCTTTAACAATCTGTGCAAAAATACTTCAATTGGAGATGAAAACAGGGACTACCTATTTTTTTTTTTTTTTTGTATTTCAGAAAAGGTTCTTCAGCAAACCTTGCTTTGTAACTTTCTAGTGTCTGATATTTCTCTAAAAAGAATCAAAACCTTCATATTTGGATGATAAATGGACAGAAATAAATAAACCCTGGGAAAAGTGGCAGATTTTAATTTGGTTTTCCATAGTTGCATTAAAGAATAAGAAAAATATCAAACATTCCTAAAAATATATATACTTTGGAATAGATGAACAACATGAGTGCAAAAGTGACAGACAAGGAATGAAGTGCTATGGGGAAGGGAAAGGGTAGAAAAAAAAAGGATTCAAAGAAATTGTCCTATCCTAATTTGTGCCTGTGGTCAACCTGGTTCTAAAGGGTGACTTTGAATGTGAATGGACAGGTATCTCGAAGTCTTTTGTTGCTCCATTGCAGTTTCCTTTCAATGTTCCGCCTGAATTTCTGTTGGTATTACTGAATACTTCCAAAAGGAAAATCAAAATAAAATAAACAAATAAAACTTCAAGCATCCTTTAGGTTCGAATTGTGCCTCATGACTGAGAATATTTCCATAATTCTAAAAAAAATCAGTATATCCCAAATGCAGATGATGTGCCTCTCCTTACCACTGACTCTGGAAAACACTGATTTCCTTTCTGTCACTATAGTTTTGCTTTCTATAGAATTTCAAATAAATCTAATTATATAATATGCATTCTTTTGTGTCTAGTTTTTTTTAGTTGGCTAAGTGCTTCTTGGGAGCTCTCGTAGCATAGTGGCTAAGACACTTGCCTGCTAACCAGACGGCTGGCGATTAAAACCAGCCACTCCTCGGAAGGAAGGTTGGGCAATCCTACTTCCGTAGTGATACTGCCTTGGAAACCCAAGGAGGGGTCGCTATGAGTCGGGTTTGACTCCACGGCACATAACAACAACAACAAGTGCTTCTTAGACCATGGATGTTGTCAATTAGAACAGTTGTTCTTTCTATCTTTCTTTCTTTTTTTTTTTTTGATGAGTAGTATTCCACTGTATGAATGGACCTCACTTTGTTTATACAAGCACCAATGGATGGACAGATGTTTGGATTGTTTCCACTTGGGGACTATAATGAATAAAGCTATTAAGGATATTGAAGGACATGAGTTTATGTGGAAATATGTTTTCATTTTTCTTGCATAAATATTCAGGAATAGAATGGCTATGTAACATGATAAGTATATAATTAGCTGTGTAACAAATTGCTAAACTATTTCCAAATAGTTGTTTAATTTTGCATTCCAGCCACCAATGCATGCCACTTCCATTTGCTCTTTGGTCAGATGGTATTGTCAGGAATGTGTTGCTATGTCATTAGGTTTTTTATTTGCATTTTCCTAATAAGTAATTACTTAAGGATCTTTTCATGGCCTATGGGCAATCTGTAGATCTTTGATGAAATGACCATTTTATTGAGTTGTTTGTTTTCTTATCAGTAAGTTGTAAAATTCTTTATGTATTTTAGACTATGGGTTTCAAACATTAATGTGAATCAGAATCCCCTGAAGAATTTGTTAAGCCAAATTGTTGGCCCAATCTCCAGAGTTTATGATTAAATAGATTCTCCAGTAGTAAGTAATTTTTCATTTCCACTAAGTTTTAAGGTGATGCTGAGGCTGTTAGTCTAAGTGCTTCACTTTAAGAACTATAAGTCTAAAATACATTTTAATAAATACATGTATATATTTGTATATATATACACTGTGGTGGTTAAGTTTATGTGTCAACTTGGCTGGGTCTGGTTGAGTGGCTGGGCAGCTGAATGTAGTTATTCCCCATGGTGAGATTGGTAATTAACTCCATAGAGGAATCTATATGAGCAGCTGAGTAGCTCCTTTGGGTATGTGGTCTGCTTCCTGTATATAAGAAACAGCTTTGGGAATGGTGTCTAGTTTACGGCATGCTTGAACCCTGCATATAGCCACGTTGTTGTTCAGCAGCCTGCCATGTTCTGCCAACTTTGAGACATTCAATTGACTTGAATTGATGGCCTGCCATGTGGTTTGGTAACATTGGGACTGTGTCTTTTCACTTGTCATCCTTAGGCTTATCAGTCTCAGCAATTAGCAGCTGTCTGAGTGAAGAAAAAAGCCTCTAGCTCCAGTGAGCCAAGCAGGAGGCAGAGCTGAAGCCCAAGGCTGAGTGGTTTTCACCCAGCCCCTAGAGCCTGACACTCTGAACTCGGACTTAAAGCTTCCAAAATTGTCAGAGAATAAACTCCTGTTTCTTAAAGCCATCCCATTTGTGGTACACTCTTGTCAGAGCGGCACTAGGTAACCAAAACACACACTACAGGTAGTCCTCAACTTTCAGCGTATTCAAATTATGACCAACCATACTATAACTGTGTGTTTTTTTTTTTTTTGTACATATTATCATTAGTCATATACAATGTTACAATGTTACAGCATGAAAATTGCTGATGTTACCATTCTCACATATGTATATGTAATTTTTCCAATGCCAAGAGTCAAGCAAAGATTGGATATATAAAGAAATTGTTAATAAAAAGCAAAAATAATGAAACTTTTTTTACAAAAAGAAGTATTCAACTTACATCAGAACCAATTTATGAAGGAGTTGATGGAATGATATCCCACTCTAAGTCAGAGACTATCTGTATTATATACATATATAATTTTCACTCTGTCTTTGTCTTGCCTATTAGTTTGCTTTTTCTTTTTTAACTATTGCTCTGGGGAAAACAGTACCTTGCTTTGAGGAGCTTTAGTCAACTACTAGTGAGGCCCTGTTACCTTCTAACAGTTTTAAGTGTTTTGTAAATGGATTTCCTGAGGCCTACCAACCATCTTGGAAATGGTTTTTTGAGGCCTGTAAACAGCCATGAGAGTAAGCTGGTAAGTTGATTATTTTGCTCCCATAGACCCATGATAAGATTGCAGCCTCAGCTGATACCTTCATTGTGGCCTTGTAAGAGCCAAAGTCAATGACACTCCACTAAGATATACAGTCATGCACCACATAACATTGTTCGGTCAAGATCCAACTCCATATACATCTGTGGTCAGAAACCCCAACTGGAGAATGGAATGTAGCATACAAAAAATGTGTATTTGATAGCTCTTGTGTAGAAAGCAATTGCACACTCAGGCATACAATGATACAGTACATATAGAAGCTATAATAAATACATATGTCTTGTTAGTCATAATATCTGTTAGTCATAACAAATGTCCATGTTACTGGCTTATGAATGTAGCATATTATACTTTTTATCTAAAAAGTTTGCCATATAATAGTATATATTTCAAATTGTAGATATCAGCATCCAATCGTGTGTATTGTGAGTGTCTTGAGTGTTGTGGTGCTATCTCTCTGTCTAAATTCTTTTGAAAATATTACCATGAAGTGAATCATAGTTCCTGATGCAATAAAATGAGTGTTAGTGAAAGCAGCAGCAAGAGGCAAGGGAGAAGCATCAATCTGGAAGTGAAACAAAATAATACCAAGGTGGAAAGTCAGGCATGTCACACTTATAACCATGATGATCTTAAAAAAAAAAAAAAAAAGAAAAAATTCTCTGAACTATTAAAGGATAGGATCCATTGAAAGCTTGTAAGGTGATCCCACAGAATGTGGAAATTACAGAACAATATCATTAATATCGCACGCAAGTAAGATCTTACTGAAGGTAATTCAGAAACGTTTGCAGCAGTCTATTGACAGAGAACTTCCAGAGGTTCAAGCCATATTCAGAAGAGGATGTGGAACAAGGGATATCATAGCTGTTGTCAGATGCATCTTGGTTCAAGGCAAAGAATAACAGAAAGATGTTTACTTGCGTTTTATTGACTATGCAAAGGCATTTGATTGTGTGGATCATGACAAATTATGGATAACATTGAGAAGAATGGGAATTCCTGAGCACTTGATTGTACTCATGAGGAATCTGTACCTTGATCAGGAGGCTGTTGTTCGAACAGAACAAGGGGACACTACATGGTTTAAAATCAAGAAGAGAGTGCGTCAGGGTTGTATCCTTCCTCCACACTTATTCAATCTATACGCTGAGCAAATAATTCGAGAAGCTGGACTGATGAAGAAAAACGTGGTATCAGGATTTGGAGGAAGAATCATTAACAACCTGAGACATGCAGATGATACAACTTTGCTTGCTGAAAGTGAGGATGACTTAAGGCACCTACTGATGAAGGTTGAAGAATACAGTCTGAAGTATGGATTACGTCTCAATAAAAAGAAAACAAAAATCCTCACAACTGGACCAATGAGCAGCATCACAATAAAGGGAGAGAAGATTGAGGTTGTCAAGGAATTCACATTGCTTGGTTCTACAATCGATGCCAACAGAAGAGGCAGTCAGAACATTAGACGACGTGTAGCATTGGGAAAGTCAGCTGCGAAGGAACTGTTTCAAGTGCTGAGAAGCAAGGATATCTCCTTGAGGACTAAGGTGCGCCTGACACAAGCCATGATATTTCCAATTGCCTCGTATGCATGTGAGAGCTGGACAATGAATAAGGAAGACCGAAGAAGAGTTGATGCTTTTGAGTTGTGGTGCTGGCGGAGAATGCTGAAAGTACCATGGACTGCTAAAAGAACTAAGAGATCTGTCCTGGAGAAAGTGCAGTCAGAATGCTCCTTGGAAGCAAGAATGGGCAGACTTCATCTCACCTATTTTGGTCATGCTGTCAGAAGGGACCATTCCCTGGAGAAGGATGTCATGCTTGGTAGGGTGGAGGGTTGACGAAAGAGGGGGAGGCTTTCAATGAGATGGATTGATACGGTGCTGCGATGATGAGCTCGAGTATAGCAGGGATTGTGGGGCTGGCGCGGGATAGGGCAGTGTTTCGTTCTGCAGTGCTTGGGGTCGCTATGAGTCAGAAATGACTCGACGGCACTTAAGAACAACAACTACAAGGCTATGGAAAGGAGAGATGAATCTATATTAGATATGGAGAAATTGCTAATGATGTGGATTGAGGACCAAACACAAAAGTGAATCACTCTCAGCACATTGACAATCACTGCTAGGGCATGGGCATGAAGCTTATTTGAGATGCTTAACGAAGCTATGAGGTCCATATCACACAATGTCCTATTTCACAGAACATATAGTAGACATTAAGTAATACATGATTTAGATAGATATGTACAACTATATAGATCATATATAGCCTGATACAAGGCACTGAGAAAGGCACCTCACCTTTTGTTTTGGTTACTTCATGCTGTCTGACAGAAATATACCACAAATGAGATGGTTTTAACAAACACAGGAGTTCTTTCTCTTAAAGTTTTAGAGGCTAGAAGTCCTAGTTCAAAGTGCCATGCTCTAGGGGCTGAGTGAAAGCCCCTCAACCTTGAGCTTCAGCCCTGCCTCTTGTTCCTGGCCCACTGGAGCTGGAGGCTTTCTTCACTCAAGCAGCTGGTGGCTGCTGAGGCTGACAAACCCAAGGTCAACAAGTGAAAAGTCACAGTACTGATATTACCAAACCACACAGCAGGCCATTAATTCAAGTCTGTTAAGAATCCCAAGATTGGCAAACAACATGGCAGGCTGTTGAAGGAAGACTCAGCTACATGCAAAAAAGCTAGATACCTTCTTCAAATTTGCTTCTTTTATACCGCAAGCAGCCCACATCCCTAAAGCAGCTACGCAGCTGCTCCAGTACCTTCCACCATGGAGTTGATTACCAATCTCACCACGGGGAATACTACATTCAGCTGCCCAGACACTCAAAATTAGGCCCAGCCAAGTTGACACATAACCTTTACCATACCTTTGTTGTATCCTTCCCAATAATGCATTACTTCAATATAATTTTGAGAACATATAATTTGTGGAAACAAAATTTTACAGTATATAACTTCTCACTGTCTCATTATTTGACATCTCACATTTATGACAATAGTAAAAAATCTACTATTTGACTATTTTGCAAAGTAACTACGTACATCTGGCAGTAACAAATGCCAAGGTGTAAGATGTGACTAACACTGGGTGTGATGGTTAAGATTATGTGTCAATTTTGCTTACCCATGATTCTCAGTGGTTTGGCAGTTATGTAATGATATAGTCATCCTCCATTTTTGCATAATGCTGATTTTTCATAATGATCTGGTCTTTGCAACCTAACTATTTTGATAAGTGAGAAGTGGATATATTCTAAAACATAACTGATCAGTATTCTTCAGTAATGCTAATGTCAGGAAAGACAAGAAAATATCAAAGACTGGAGGAAGCTAAGGACATAAGACAACTGAAAACAGTGTAGGATCTTAGATTGGATTGTAGAACAGAAAAAAAAAATAATAGAGTATGCATTGAAATCTCTTAAGTTTGTGCGTTAATGAACAGCATTGTGCAAATGTCAATTTCTGAAATTTTATAAATGCTTATTGTTATATAAAATGTTATCCTAAGTAGAAGCTGAGGGAAAGATATGTGGAAACATATATATGATTTTCTATAAGTCCAAAATTATCTCAAACATTTTATAAAAATTATTGAAATTCAGCAATAAGTAAGGAAAAATAATGGTCTGAACAACACAACATCAATGACAACCATTCATCTACCATCTTCAACAACAATAAAAATGTCTTCAAAAACTTTAATTTTGACTGAACCTTCAAAAAACCGAAAATTTTAAAAAGAAATAATCTAACACATTTGGGAGTCTAATTAAAAATGAAGAAACTTATAAATATTGCTTATTGGCCACTATAAAAGCATGTTACAATATAATTAGCTAGAACAGTGAAGATCATTAATAAGGCAGGTGGTGAAGAGACTCAGGACTTTCAGGTATAAGCATGATAGATACACAGTAGAATCATTTTGTCAATTGAAATTACTTTAGCATGGAAATGCAGAACAGATTCTAGTAATTCTTTCATAAGGATATTTGGCAGATGGACTCATAGTGCATGTGTGTTAGTGCAGATGATATTCTGTTAATAGACCAATAGTTCCAACAGCCGACACGTTCTGGAGACATAATGGTCCATCATATCAATGATCAGTGACCTTAAAAGCTATAAATACACTGTAACTGTCTTTTGTGTCAAGAATCTGCAAGCTAAAGGGTGCCCAAGAACCATAACTTGCAACGGTACAGTCCCTAAATACGACTCTATGTGATGGACTGTGACTGCTGAGAATGAGCCGTCATCGTCTACTGGATCAGTAATCGGCATTGTTAATATTCATGGGAGTTGCACAGCAAAATCCTCCACACTTGCCAGTAAAGGAAAAATGCATCCTTTGTCCTTCACTTGTCCAGTTTCATTTCAAGAAATGTTAACCACTATGTGCTGAAATGTTGTTATGAAAGTTTATTAGTAATGTTTGCATTAAAAGGAAAAGAGGAAGTATAAAGAAAGAAATCGTGTTTAGGAAATAATTCTTGCTTACTTAAATTTTTCCCAGAATATCACATCATTCTAAACAGGCAATTTAAAGAATACCTATATCCATTTCTTATTGAAAATAGGAGTATATCACCTTGTTATTTACATATTTTGCCATTTAAATAAAATAATAATAGTAACTTTATTAAGCAAAAACAAACATTACCTTTCTCTCCAATTATTTGTTTTTCTTTAATACCTAGAAAATTCTCTTTTCATTTACATACCACAAATATGTATCCTCATGGGAAAGATAACCTTTTTTTTTTTTTAGTAATCCTTATCTATTATACTCATTGTTTAAATCTCCTAGAGTTAAGAGGTAATAAGTATGAAGATGTGAGTTTAGAACTATAAAATATATTTGAAAAAGAACAGGCCAAATAACAGAGTTGAAAATAACTTAGAAATGAGGCAAAGAACAAACTAGTCACATTGTATGAAAATAATTGCAAAGTGAAAATGAGAGAAAAAATTATTTATTTTTTAATGCTGAATTGCATTAAATAATTTTTATGGACGGAAAAGTTGCTTTCATCAGCTTACCCTTTTAAATGATTAAATGTAACATCATCATGTCATAGGCCTGCTTTTAGTAATATGGTAAAAGCCATTTTGACTACTATACCCTGATAAATAATTTAATGATACTTACTTAAAAATATGTGTTGTGCATGCTAAATTAGATGTTAAAACTGGAAGGCATTTGTGGAGTCAATAGCATATAAACTGTTCCTTCTATTCTGAATAATATTTAGAAATACACAAACAAGTTGACAAATATAGATGTCCTTTAAGTTATTGGAAAATACAAAGGAGAACTATGTACCATGAAATGGCACTTCTTGAATGACAGAGCTTACTTTAGCTTGGCTTGATGTAATAAAAAAGGAAAAAAACCAAAACAAGAAACACTGGTTTCAAAATCTAAAGATGTGGGTTTGAATGCCAACTGTAAAAGTTATTAATTATATTTTGTAGAGAAAATTATTTCCCTTACTCTCTGTTTCATTTTCTGGAGTAGAATTATGAGCACATAACATATACAGAATTTTGCTAATATCTAACATTATTACATAATTAATAATTTTTATTTACATGAAGTATCATTTAGCTTTTGGGCCAACTGTTCTGTGGTTTTTGGCAAATGCATGGAATCAGGTACCATCACCAAAATCATGACACAGAATATTTTCATTAACTCTAAGTCATCTCTAGCTCAAATCTCCTAAATATTCTAAGTTCTTTTTTCTCCTCTCCTACTTGGCATTTGCCCTTTATTTCTATCTGAATTTCTTTCCAATATCAGGCACACTCTTTCTTACCTGCTATTTAATTTCTCATTTACCCCCATCCTGGATTAATACTACCATAAAAAACCTAAATCAAACTAGCTTCCATGTAGTAGAACTTTACTAAAAGTTTAGGTATGATGGAGGAGCAGTATTGTGTTCATGCTGCAAAGAGTGGCTTCGTGGCCCGTTAAATATTTGTGTTGTGGAAAATTGTTCTGAAATCTTACCTTCAGGGATTACTCACAGACCAAGCTACTCTAATGTACCATATTCATCTTCAAACATTTTGATGTTCCTCTCTTCTCTCTTACAATTATCACTTTGAATCATTTTCTCCTGGATTTCTTATAAACTCCAAGTTAACAATCTATTTTGTAGATTTAATTCTCTAACATCTACCTGAAAATCAGGTAAATGACCCCCAGTACATAGTTTAATCATTCTTGTTACTCACTTATGAAAAAATCCACTCTCTTGACAGCACAAACTATCAACATGACCACTAAATATATAAGATGGTGTGACTTGACTATATTCTCTTTTAAAATAATTTAAAAATGTCATTTAATCACTGATGATATTATAAATTTATTTTGGATTTTGTGTTGAAATAGAGGTAATAAGGCAATCCCATAAATCAAAGTTCTTATTTTTCATACAATGTTAAATACATTTATATCACTCTTCAATTTTCGTTCCTACTTAGTGCCTAAGGGATTTGACTGCTAACCAGAAGGCTGACAGTTCAAACCCATCAGCCACTCCTCAGAAGGAAGGTTGGGCAATCTACTTCCGTAGTGATACAGCTTTAGAAACCCAAGGAGGGGTCCTTATGAGTCTGAAATGACTCCATGGCAGTGAGTTTGGTTTTGGTTTTAGTTACCTTTAAACTTGTGTGCAACTGATAACAAAAGTGTTGGAATAATGCATTAATCCTGTGAGTTAAATTGAAAAATAAAGTTATTTTTAGTTTTCCAAGTGTGACTGAAACATTATATTTTTAAAGTTAACCAATTTTCTCCTTGTCATAGAGTGACCAAGTGTTGGTGGGCATTTGAAAGCTGAATTTCTCGTGCCCGTATATACACAGTCATATTGTGTATATAAATTGAAGTGAGGAACTGAATGTAACCCTCATGACTCATATTTCAAACAAAAAATAAATAGGCCAACAAGGTGACCAGTAATACTAATATAGTATATACTCATTAGAACATTCAAACAGATGAGATCAAGAGGATAGCTTTGGCTCATGGATAAAGCTGTGAAAGCAAGAGGGAATGGGAAGAATGGATGAAGAGAAGGGGTGGGTGCAGGAATTGCAGTAAATGCCACAAACAGAATGTGTATGGAATGTTGAATGGAAAACACATTTGCTCTATCAGGTTTCACCCAGGTCACAAAAAATAATAATATTAATAAGCACTCTGGTGGATGGACTTTCTTTGTTGGTTGTGTGCATTACAATGACCAGTTTTTGAATTACAAAATTAGTAGGAAATGTAAACAATGTTGAAACTTGAAGTGAATATCAATGGTAAAAGTAATTTATAAAATCTTGTATATACCTTTTAATATAACTTTCTGTTGATATACCAACTGCCTGTCATTTAGCCTCTACTTTTAGATTTAATTTTTCTCATCATCTCTAATCCCATTACAGACAAATGGGAGTAAACATGACAGTCTGGATAGTCTTGTGTTTATCAAATATTGTGTCTCCAGTGAAATGCATGTGTAGAAATGAATAATTAAATTGCCAGGAGAAGTAAGAGAAAGGCTATGCCAAAAGATGCAGTTTTCAAGTAATTGTCATGCTAGTCACAATGTGAAAACAGTTATAGTAATTGTGTATTTTTTTTTTCCAAAGTAACATTATATTCTTACTCATATTAGCTTTTCTTATTTAGTTCTCTTCAGTCAAAGGGAAATTCAATTGTGTTTTGATGTGAATAGAACATAATATAGCAATAGCTTTTTATTAAACTCAACTTAAAGGGTGGCTTATGGAGCCTAGCAACAAAGAATAAAGAAAGACTTAACCAGGAGCTTTTCTGCCACTAAAATTTTTTAAGCCAAGTGTTCGTTGTAGTTTACTCTGGAGAAAACTAATAATATTTTAATATTGAGTATTAATGAATATTGAATATGATCATGGATGAAGTGTTAACATTGAACAACTACTTTTAAAAAGAAGCTTCAAAAGCAAGTTGCAGAAAAACGAAAAATATAATGAAGACAAAACAGATTGTAGATACAATATCATTTTAAATCAAGATAAGGAATTAAATGTACAGCCATAACTTCTAAAAATGTTTTTTAGTGCACATACAAAGTAAACTTGGCAAACATTCAATCATTTTTTCCCTTCTTATATTCAAACTAAAAAGATGATGAAAACAAGAAGAGAAATGCAAGCTTTTGGTTCTGAAATTCCCAAATGTTGCTAACTTTTCTTGAAAAAGCTTATTTTTTAATTAGTATTTCTAATTCCAATCTTGCACTACTATATATTCTTTTATTAAAAATAATACCTAGATTTATGTTTGTTAGCAAAATCCAATCAAAATATGACACCCCTGCCCCAGCTTAAAGAGATTTCATTGCCACAACAAAATTCCAAATCTTTGCCCGACCACTCTAAGCCAAAATTCCAAGACAGGACCATTGCTTACTTATTTAATGGTTTCTAATTGAATGATTCTGTACTTGATTAACTTCACTTCATTATCATTCCTTTTGCCTTTATGTATGCCCTTGAATGCCGTAGAACTATGCCTTGCTGTCACTTTCCTCTCAGAAGGCTCTTCTTTCATCTCTTGTTCTTATTCTTTCCTACCAAGTGGATTTCAGCAAACAAACCACCTCAGAAAAACATTCATTTCAACCAGTCCTTCTGGATCACATAACTGGTTTATTTTATTTTTATTGTGATTTGGGTGAAAATTTACAGAGCAAATTCACTTTCCATACAGCAGTTCACTATACTTTGCCTCAAGACATTGACTACAATTTATCCCAATGCAACAGCCCCCCTCCCATTTCCTCTCGATAGTTATCTTTTCTCTGTTTCCATTGCTGCATGCACTCCTGCCCCCTGAGTTGTCTCCCTGTGGATTAACAGCCTTTCTTTCTCCCATGATTGTTCTCTCCAAGGAGTGCATCTACCTCAGGTAAGTGTTTAACTCATATGCCTGTCTCTTATTTGGCTGGAAGCCACAGGTATGTGTTCAATTCCAGACCTGAAGGGGAGCTAGGGGCCATAGTCTCAGGGATTCCCTTAGCCTCTATAAGACCAGCAAAACTTTTTTAATGATTCTGAGTTTTGTTCCACATTGTTCTCCCTCTCTATCCAGGATTTCCTACATAGATTTCCCCTCTGAGTGATTGACAGTGGTAGCCGGGCACAATCTAATTCTTCTGGTCTCATGGTCATATAGGCTATGGATTACATGGTGTACCAGTTTCTAGGACTAATTGTTTCCATGAATCTTTGGTTTTCTTCTTTCTTCTTTGCTCCGGATGAGGACAGACCCAAGTTGCATCTAGAGGGCTACTTGCAAGCTTTTAAGATCCCAGTCACTACTCACCAAAGTAGAATGTGGAACAATGTTTTGTGTAGTAGGTTATGGCAATTGAGCTTGATGTCCCCTTGGACTATGGTCCTGAGCCCACTGGTTCAACTACTCAGTCCTTCTGTGTAGCTGGCTGTGATCAAGAAGTGACTACAAACTTGTCCTTTGTCAGCTCTACTATACACCTGGGAATTCTTACAGATCATACAAATAGGATCATTGTCTGCCAACCCTATACATAGTCTTGGATACACTCCCTTCATAGACATACCTGATAGTTCAGCCCGTCCACCCATCTATCCACCTGTATACCCATGTTTGCCTTCACTGACAATGCAGTATTGTGTGCAGAAGGGTTCATCTTTGTTGTCTGTACCTCCCATGTACCTCCATGTACCTCTCTATGTTTTCCTCTTCCTCAGTGCCACCATGTCCATCACTCACATTTGGTACACTGCCCTTCTCTTCACCCAAATCAATACTTATCTCTACCTATCTAGCAGTGTTCCCTACCTACCACACCTCCATTCACCAAGAGGTTGTGGGGTATAAGTGTAATAAGGGGAATGCCACACCTTTCCAGTCATCCACATCTGGAATGTCCTTGTGGTTCCCAGGAAGTGGAGCTTGTTCTTAAGTCCCTGGAATCTGGTATAACACTGTCTCTTTAAATATCCAAAATAGTCAAGCTGCTTGTAAACATTCAACATGGCTGTACCCTCCAGACAGAGGAAAGTCCACAGTTCAGCCTGCCTTCCTCTTCACTGCTTCCTCTTTTATTCCCCAGCCACCAGAGGAGTCCTCCGTGCTGTCCCTGGCTAGCAGTGCTGATTTTTAGGTTAATTCTTAGGTCCTACCACCACTTGGCAATATCCAAGCTGTACTGTCAGAATTGCTGCCAGACCGCAGCTCTATATGTCTCCTTTTTTGGTGTTTTCATGCAAAATCTTCTGCTAGTTGGAGTTTAGTCCACTTCTATATCCTTCCCTTCAAGGCTTAGAGGTCCAGGATTATCTTCTGTATCTGTGTTTATTGGTTCCCCTTTTCTTTGTTGAAGAGGGTTTGTGCAGTCTTTCTGCCTAGTCCGCCATCTTACTGGAACTTCCTGGTTTATTTTCTTAGTAACAATTTTCATTATTCAAAAATATATTATTTTTGGAGGAGAACTCAAAATGGCAGACTAGGCTGATATACTATCCCAAACTTTTACAACAAAGACTCAAGAAGCCAAGTAGAGAAACAGAGCACAATCAAGGAACTCAGAACTTCAGAGGAAAGGATAAAGCTCAGTAAACCCTAAATAGGATACATTCAAAAAGAAAATCACCAAGAAATATTATAACTAAACTTTCCCAAAGCAAACACATAAAAATCCTCAAAGTATTTCAGGAAAAATGGAAGGTCACTTACAAAGGAGAAACAATAAGACTAAGCTCTGATTTCTCAATAGAAACCATGCAGATAAGGCAACAAGATGA
>NW_006921959.1:196438-206641 GCF_000298275.1 Orycteropus afer afer
TGAAGATAATTTGTGAAAAACAAACCAACTTTATAAGAAATACTAAAGAGAGTCCATCAGGCAGAGAACCAACAAAAGCAAATAGCTGGAGATTAAGACAAGTGACAACAGCATCTGGAAATCAACCAAGATATAAATATTTGAAATAAACCTACAAGACTGTACATAGGGAACCAGAGATCTCAATTTGTAAACAATGATAATTACAAATCAAAAAGGAAGGAATAAATTGTTTAGTTACTGAACTTCCAAAGAGAGAGAAAGTCAAAACAATATCAAGATAGAATGGATTGCTTTAAAGTTGCGAAGATAAATTACAGGGTAACATAAAATAAGATTAATAAACCTCATCATAATAAAAAAGGAAGAAAATAATAAAATCTCAGTAAACACTACAAAAATAGCAAAGAATGAAATGACAAGAAAATTGATAAACACAATTAACTTGGCACAGGAAATTATTGAACACAGAAACCATCAACACCACACAGAAAAATAACAGCAAAATGACATTGTTACATTCATGTCATTAGGTGCTATTGAGTAGGTTGTGATTAATACTGACTCTGTTGTTGTTTTGTGCCCAATGAGTTGGCTCCAACTCATAGTGACTCAGTTTACAGCAGAACAAAACCCTGCCCCAGTCCTGTGCTAGCCTCACAATTCTTGCTATCCCTGAGCCCATTGTTACAGCCAGTGTCCATCCATGTCATTGAGAGTCTTCTCCTTTTTCACTGACCTTCCACTTTACCAAGTGTGATATACTTCTCCAGGAAATGGTCCCTTCTGACAACATGATCAAAGTAGATGATATGAAGTCAGGCCATTCTCCCTTCCAAGGAGGATTCTGGCTGCACTCCTTCCAGGAAAGATTTTTTTAGTTCCTGGTACTTTTAGTATTCACCAACACCACAACTCAAAAGCATGAACTCATCTCGGTCTTCCTTATTCATTGTCCAGTTTTCACATTCATATAAGGCAATTGAAAATACTATGGCTTGAGTTAGATACATCTTAGTCTTCAAGGAGACATCATTCCCTTTGGCACTTTTAAGAGGTCTCTTGTAGCAAATTTGCCCAGTGCAGCGCGTTGTCTGATTTCTTGACTGATGCTTTCATGAGTCTTCATTGTGGAACCAAGTAATATGGAATCTTTGACAATTTCAATCTTTTCTCCATTTATTTGGATGCTGTTTATTGGTACAGTTGTGAGGACTTTCATTTTCTTTATGGTGAGGTGTAATTCACACTGCAGACTGTAGTCTTTAATCTTCATCAACAAGTGCTTCAAGCCATCCTCACTTTCAGCAAGCAAGGCTGTGTCATCTGCATATCACAAGTTGTTAATCGGTCTCCCTCCAATCCTGATGCTGTGTTCTTCTTCATATAGTCCACCTTCTCAGATTATTCAGTCAGGATACAGAGTGAATAAGTATGGTGAAAGGATACAACCCTGACACATTTCCTTTCTGATTTTAAACCATGTAGCATGCCCTTGTTCTGTTATAAGGACAGCCTACTGGTCTATGTATAGGTTCCTCATGACCACAGTTAAGTGTTCTGAAATTCCCACTCTTCTCAATGTTATCTATACTTGGTTATGACCCACATAGTTGAATATTTTTACATAGTCAATAAAACACAAGTAAACATCATTTTTGTATTCTTTGCTTTCAGCCAAGATCCATCTGACATCAGCAATGGTATCTCTTGAACTGCATCCTCTTTGGAATCCAGCTTACATTTCTGGAAGTTCCCTTTCAATATACTGCTGCAATGATTTTTGAATTATCTTCAGCAAAATTTGACTTGTGTGTGATATTAATTACATTGTTTGATAATTTCCACATTCTTTTTAATTACCTTTCTTTGGAATGAGTAAAATATGGATCTCTTCCCATCAGTTGACCAGGTAGCTGTCTTCCATATTTCTTGGCATAGGTGAGTAAATGTCTCCGTTGCTACATCCATTTGTTGAAACATCTCAACGGGTAGTCCATAAATTGCTGGAGCTTGTTTTTTGCCAATTTCTTCAGTGTAGCTTGGATTTCTTCCTTCAATACCATTGGTTCTTGATCATATGCCAACTACTGAAATAGATGAACATTGACCAATTCTTTTTGCTACAGTGACTCCATGTATTCTTTCCATCTTCTTTTGATGTTTACTGTATCAGTCAATATTTTGTCCATAGAATCTTTCAATATTGCAATTTGAGGCTTGAGTTTTTTTCTTCAGTTCTTTTAGCTTGAAAAATGTGGAGCATGTTCTTCCCTTTTGGTTTTCTAACTCTAGGTCTTTGTACATTTCATTGTAAAAATTGACTGTGTCTTCTTGAGCTACTTTTTGAAATTTCTTTTCAGCTCTTTTACAAAGTTTACAAAGACTTATGGGTAGAAAAGCCACATTAAGTAATTTACTACACTACACTCATGTATGATGTTCTTGATGTCATCCTACAATTCATCAGGTTTTTGGTCATTGGTGCTCATTGGATCAAATCTACTCTTTATATGGTCTCTAAATTCAGTTGGGATGTAATTAGGGTTGTATTTTGGCTCTTGTGTATTTGTTTTAATTGTCTTCACCTTCAACTTAAACTTGCATATGAGCAGTTAATGATCTGTTTCACAGTCAGCTCCTGGCCTTGTTTTGGTTGAAAATACTGAGTTTGTCCATCATCTCTTTCCACAGATGTAGTCTATCTGATTCCTATATTCCATCTGCCAAAGTTCATGTGTATAAAGCACCACTTATGTTGTTGGCAAAAGGTATTTGCAATGAAAAAGTCATTGGTGTTACAAAATTTTATCATATAATCTCTCACTTCATTTCTATCACCAAGGCAATATTTTCTAACAACTGGTTATTCTTCTTTGTTCCCAACTTTTGCATTCAAATCACCAGTGAAAATCTACAATCTTGATTGTGTGTTTGATCAATTTGAGAGAGCAGAAGTTGGTAAAAATCACTGGCATAACCTCCAGCCTCACAGCAGCACACAAACCACCACAGGACAACAAACTGATAGATAAGTAAGAGAATAGTGACCTTATGTATAACAAATTGAAACACTGCCTAGTCCTACACTATACTCACAATCATTGCTGTGCTTGAGCACATTGTTGCAGCCACTATGTCAACCCATTTCATTGAGGATCTTCCCTTTCGTCGCTGACCCTCTACTTTACCAAGTGTGATAGCCTTCTCAGGGATTGGTCCCTTCTGGTAACATGATTAAAGTACAAGAGACAATGTCTGGCCATTTTCATTTCTAAGGAAAATTCCAGGTGTATTTATTCCAATATGGATTTGTTCATTCTTCTAGCAGTCCATGGTATATTTAATATTTCTCACCAACAGCATACCATCAAATGAATAAATTCTTCTTTGATCTTTCTTATTCATTGTCCAGCTTTCATATGCATATGATGTTTTAGAAAAGACAATGGTTTGGATCATGCACACCTTAGCCTTCAAAATGACATCTTTGCTTTGTAACACTTTAAAGCAGTCTCTTGCACCAGATCTGCCCCATGTAATACATCCTTTGATTTCTCTACTGTTGCTTCCATGGACATTTATTGTAGATCCAAGAAAAATTAAATCCTTGCCAACTTGATATTTTCTTCATTTATTATAATGCTGCTTATTGATCCAATTGTGAACATTTTTGTTTTCTTTATGTTGAGGTGTAATCCATACTGAAGATAGTAGTCTTTGATCTTCATCAGTAAATACTTCCAGTCTTCTTCACTTTCAGCAAGAAAGGGTATGTTATCTGCACATCACACATTGTTAATGAGTCTTCTTCATTTCTGATACTGTGTTCTTCATATAGTGAAGCTTCTATTTACACTTAATGTAAATGGATTAAACGTACAATTCAATAGTCAGAGAATAGGAGAATGGATAAGAAAACATGACCCTATAATACGCTATCTAAAAGAAATACACTTTAGCCATGAAGACAAAATAAACTAGAAATCAAAGGATGGAAAAACATGTCAACATGGTCACAGGGGACATCAAACTCAATTGGCACAACATAGTACACAAAAGCATTGTTCTACATCCTACTTTGTTGTTGTTGTTAAGTGCCATCGAGTCATTTCCGACGACTTTGGTGAGTTGCAACTGGGGTCTTAAAAGCTTGCAAGTGACCATCTAGATGCATCAATGGGTCTCTCCACCTCCAGAGCAAAGAAAAATGAAGAAAACCAAAGATGCACGACAGTAATGAGTCCAAGGGTCTAGTAGACTATATGATCCTGATCCTATATGACCATGAGGCCAGATGAGCTAGATGTTGCCCAGATACCACTATCAATCACTCATAGAGGGAACTGTGCAGGATATCCTGGATAGAGTGGGAGAACAATGTTGAGCAAAACTCAAAATCATCATCATCATAATAATAAAAAGACCAGGTTTGCTGGTCTGATAGAGGCTGGTGAGACCTCTGGGGCTGTGGTCCCTAATTACCAGTTAGGTCTGGAACTGAACTCATTCTGTGGCTTCCAGCCAAACAATAAACAGACATAGAGGATGAACATTTACATCAGGAAGATACACTCCAATCGTGGGAGAACAGAAGAGCAGTGTTTGCACAGGGAGATAGCTGAGGGGCAGGGAGAGTGCATGGGAGGGAAGGGCACAGGGAAGAGATAACTACAGGGAGGAAGTGGGAAGAGAATTGTTACATTGTGGGAAATTACAGTCAATGTCATGAAACAAAATGTGTATGAACTATTGTATAGAAAATGAATTTGCTCTATAAACTTTCCCCCAAAGCACAATAAATTAAAAAAATAAATAAATAAATAAAGGAAGAACACATGTCAAGCAAACATCAAGCAAAAAAGAGTAAGAGTAGCAATATTAATTTTGGATAAAATTGACTTTAAAGCAAAACCAGCAAAAGATGTAATGAAGGACATCATGTAATGATTACAGTATCAATTCAACATAGCTGTAATAAATGTCACCACACTTAATAAAAGAGCTCCAAAATACATAAACCAAAGATTAAATAAATTGAAAAGAAACATAGACAACTCAACAATTACACAAGAATACTTTAATATATGACTTTGGATGAAAGACAGCACAACAAGAAAGAACCTCAACAAAGATACAGAATATATAAATAATTTAATCATTTTACTCTAACTTATAAGTGTATACAGAATACTCACCCAACAATAGTACAATATATATTCTTTTCCAGTGCACATGTAACATTCTCCAGAGTAGGTGGTATTTTAGGCCATAAAGCAAGCTCAATAAACTTGAAAACATCTTCTCAAATAACAATGCTGTAAAATTAGAAATCAGCACAAAGAAGATCTTGAAGAAAACATCAAATACATGGAAACTGAATAACACTCTGCTTAAAAACTACTGGGTAATATAAGAAATAAAAATTCATAAAAATGAGAATGAAAACACAACATAGCAAAATACATGGTACACAGCAAAAGCAATGCTCAGAAGATAATTTATATTAATGAAGATACATATCAAAAAAGAAGAAGCAAAATAAACACCTTAATGAAACATCTCTAGTAAATAAAAGAACAGAAAAAAAAGTAATAGTAAAAGTATATACCAAAAAAAAAAGAAAAAAAGCCAAACTCACTGCCGTCAAGTCAGTTCCTACTCAAAGCAACTCCTCCTTGAGTTTATGAGGCAGTATCTCTATGGAAGTAGATTGCCCAGTCCTCCTTAGTCACCAGATTAAAAGAAATAATAAACATATGAGCAAAAATAAATGCAACAGAAAAACAATATAAACAATTAACAAAACTAGAAGTTGGTTATTTGAAAGGATTAATAAAATTGACAAAGGACTGGCAAATCTGACAAATGAAAAGATCTGAATACTACTATAAGAAATTAGATAGGTGATGTCACAACAGAAACAGCTGAAATAAAAAGATTATATGAGAATACTATAAAGACCTATACTCCCAAAATTTCAAAACCTAGAAGAAATGGACAAATTTTTATTAACACTATACTATATATATTATATGTAGGAGCTCTGGTAGCATAGTGGCTAAGGCACTTGAGTGCTAACCAGAAGGCTGACAGTTCAAATCCACCAGCCACTCCTTGGAAGAAAGATGGGGCAATCTACTTCTGTAGTGATACTGCCTTGGAAACCCAAGGAGGGGTCGCTATGAGTTGGGTCTGACTCAATGGCACATAACAACAATTATATATCCATATATCCATATCCTGGTATTCTGGTCAAGATAGATTCACTGGCAAATCCTACCAAACATTCAGAAAAGAGTTGACACTAATTCTACTCAAACTATTATAGAACATAGTAAAGGATAGAATACTGAATTTATTTTATGAAGTGAACATAACCTTGATGCCAAAACCAGGCAAAGATATGACTAAAAAAGAAAATTATAGAACAATATCCCTCATGAGCATTGCTCTAAAAATTTTCAAGAAAATACTAGCCAATAGAATCCAACAACATATCCCTAAATAAATAAATAAATAAATAGATGCATCTTGACCAGGTGGGATTCATACCAGAGATGCAAGAATTGTTCAGCTTTAGAGAAATAATCAATGCAATCCATTTCATAAATGGAAGAAATGGGGGAAAAAAGTGAGCATATCAATTGATACAGAAAAGACATGTGACAAAATCTGACACCCATTCTTGATGAAACACTCAGCAAAAATAGGAATAAAAGATGAATTCCTCAATATAATTAATGGCATATAAACAAAACTCATGGCTAACATTACTGTCACTGTTGAGAGACTGAAAACATTCCCCTTGCAAAGGGAACTGGACAAGGATGTTCTTTATCACCACTCCTATTCAAAACTGTCAGAAATCCTAGCCAGAGCATTAAGCCAAGAAAGGGAAATAAAAGATAGCCAAATTAGCAAAGAAAAAATAAAACTATCTCTATTTGTCAGTGATATGATTTTGTACATAGAAAATCCTAGATACTCAGCAAGAAAACAACTGCAACTAATAGAAGATTTCAGGAAAGTGGCAGGGTACAAGATTAAAATACAAAAATAAGTTGGATTCCTCTACACTAACAAAGAGATCTCTGAAAAGGAAATCAGAAAAACAATATCATTTACAATAGCCACCAAAAGATGAAGTACTTAGGATAAATCTAACCAGAGACAAACAGAAAAAGACCAGCTGATAATTGACAAAGGGCCAAAATTTATGGATCTTAAACAAAATGATGCTGGCAGAAGTGGATATCCATTTGCAGAAAGATGAAACATGATCCATATCTCTCATCATGTACAAAAGCTAACTCAATATGGATCAAAGAGCTAAATATAAATCCTAAAACAATAAAGATCATCAAAGAGAAAATAGAGATAAATGTAGAAAGCCTAATTCATGTTATAAACATACTATCAAACATAACTAAAAACTCACAAAAAGCACAAAATTAAACATTTATGCATATCAAAAGACTTCACCAAAAGAGTGAAAAGTGAATTCACAGACTGGGAAAAAAAAATTGGCAGTGTCTTATTGGACAAGGGAGTAATCTCTAAAATTTATAGAAAACTTCAATACCTAACACCAAAAACAAAAAATCCAATTAAGAAATAGGTGGAGGATATGAACAGATAGTTCACCAAAGAAGAAATTCATGTGACTGATTAACACTTGAAGAATTGTTTACGATCATTATCCATTAGAGAGATGTAAATCAAAACAACAAGATATCATCTCACCTCAGCATTAACAGCTAAGTTTAAAAAAAAACAGAAAACATCAAATGCTAACAAAGGTATGGAGAGACTGAAAACCTCATACACTGCTGATGGAAATGTAAAATGATACAACCTCTTCAATAAACCCATCCTTAAAAAATTGGAAAAATAAATACCATATGATCAAACAACCCACTATTAATAAGCCATGACATGAACAGATATATGCACATCCATGATCATGGCAGCATTATTCACAAAAACACAGAGATGGAAACAACCTTTGTTGTTGTGATTGTTGTTATTTGCCATCGAGTCGGCCCCGACTTAGTTCCCATCAAAAAATGAATTGATAAACAAGCTATAAATACATATGCACAATGCAATACAATACTTCATTAAAGAACAGCATGAATCTGTGAAGCATCTTCTAACATGAATGAAACTAGAGAACATTATGCTGACTGAAATTAGTCAAATACAAAAGGACAGATACTGTATGAAACCACTATTGTACAAAGTCAAGAGAAGTTTTACATACAGCAAGAGTCATCCTTTGAAGGTTAGTTTCCAGGGTAAGGGAGGGGGAATTCACTAAATAAAGGGCAACCCACTGACATCTGGTTGATTCTGACTCATAGCAACCCCTATTCAGTTTCCAGGGTGATAAATCTTTACGGAAGTAAATTGCCTAATCTTCCTTCTGCAGATTAGCTGGTGCGTTTGAACCACAAACTTTTTGGTTAGCAGTCAAATGCTATAGGCACTGTACCACCAGAGATCCTTAAATATACAATCAGAAAGAGGTTAACATAAAATGTTCAAGGCAGGGGAAGACACTGGGAGGAGCACAAAAGTTAAAGACAACAAAGGTAAATAGTATTACATACACAAGGCTGCAGGAACAGTAATAACAATAATGTACGAGTGGATACAAATGGAAATGGTAAACACAGGGAGGAACTGGGAAGAGTGCTGTTACATTGCAGAAATTGCAGCAAATTTCACAAAACAAAATGTTTATGAATTTTTGAATGTAAAATAATTTCCTCTGTAAACATCATCATCATCATCATCATCATCATAAACGTGATTTTTACCAAAAGAAAACAAACATTACTTTCACTCCCCCGCCAACCCTGCCTTCACTGGAATGTGAGCTCTAAAGTCAGGACTAGCATGAAAACGTATACATGTAGCTGAATTATACTCCCTGTTAGTGTAACACGTATGGAATACTCATTGGCCAAAAAGCAAGTGAATTTGATTACAGAAAAATTAACTTAATGCCTCCATCACCATACATGAAAAGAGTCATATTTGTAACAATCAGTGATGGAGAAAACAGATTAAATAAACTGTTAAATGTGGACCAAAATGCCTTGGAAATGATTGAAATTAATGGGCTACAATTAACATCCCTGAAGAGATTCTACATTATGTTGGATGTTCAAATCTTAATAGTTGGAACGTAGGAATATTTTTCTTCTGTAAGATATTGCAGAAAAAGTTGCAAGGCAAATAAATAATGAACATATATTAGAGAAATACCTAACAAGGAAATATTGACAGATTAAGGTGCAGATGTGTTTTCAATGCAGTAAACCTGTGATCTTTTTTTTTCCCCCCCAATTTATAGGTATGAGAGAAATGTCCATGTAACAGGAAGAAAGGTTATGGTCAAATCATCTTGGAAATATACTGATAACTTAACTCTTGGTAAGTAAACTAACTATAATTGCTAGAAGGTAATTCCTGTGGATTGTTTTTAGCCTGAAGCATTGGTTTAATTTTGCTTATGGTATAGGAACATGGAACCATGGGTTTATAGAGCATAATAACTTGCATAAAATACAAAATCTATACACAATGGAATAGTATGCAGCAATAAAGAATAATGTAGAATCTGGGAAACACTTCATAATGTAGATGAACTTGGAGGACATTATTCTTAGTGAAATAAGTCAATCACAGAAGGATAAGTATTTAATTGTCTACTATTGTAAAAATTCAAGGAAAGGTTTAAACATGGAAGGAAGCTTTCTTTGTTGGTTACCAGGGATGGTGGAGGACACAAGAGAAAATTGCTAGATAGGTAAGAGACAAGTATTGATTTGGTGAAGGGAAGGGCAATATACCAAAAGCGAGTGACCAACAAATAACACTAAGGAAAGAGAAGACAAAGAGAGATGCACAAGAGGTACAGACAACAACAACAAAAAAACATGTTTACATATACAATGCTCTATTATCACTAATAACAAACATTAATCTACAGGTAGATACATAGGAAGACAGGCTAACTGATGTCTAGGCAAAAGGGAATATACCTAGCACTATATATATATATATGTTATCGTTGTTGTTATGTGCCGTCGAGTCGGCCCCGACTCATAGAGACCCCTCCTTGGGTTTCCAAGGCAGTATCACTACGGAAGTAGGATTGCCCAACCTTCCTTCCGAGGAGTGGCTGGTGGG
>NW_006921959.1:206741-217800 GCF_000298275.1 Orycteropus afer afer
GGGTTTGAACCGCCAGCCATCTGGTTAGCAGGCAAGTGTCTTAGCCACTATGCTACCAGAGCTCCCATATATATATATATATATGGCTATAGGCATATATAGATAGGAGCTCTGGTAGCGTAGTGCCTAAGACATTTGACTGCTAACCAGAAAGCTGGCAGTTCAAACCCACCAGCTACTCCTTGGAAGGAAGGTTGGGCAATCTATTTCCATAGTGATACCACCTCAGACACCCAAGGAGGGGTCGCTAGGAGTTGGGTCCAACTTGATGACTATGAGGGTTTTTTTTTTTTTTTTTTGTATGAACTATAAAATTGTTCATATATATAATAGAGTTAATGGAGCAGAGTTATGATAACTTCCTAGTCACAGCCAAACACTCTGAGAGGCCCACAAGCCCACTAGGCATGGGGCCATGGTCTTGGGGGACATCAAGCTCAATTGGCATAACACAATACACAAAAATATTTTTCTACATCCTACTTTGTTAAGTAGCTACTGGGGTCTTAAAAGCTTGTAAACAGCCATCTAAGATGTAAAATTGGTCTTTTCCTTGTCTGGAACAAAAAGGAATGAAAACAATTAGTCCAATAGACTGGTAGACAATGTGAACCTCTACTTACATGATCTTGAGACCAAGAAGAACTAGATAGTGCCTGGCTACCATTGTCATGTCTATTGTATGATAAAATTTTGCAAGAACAATGACTTAGTCATTGCAAATACCTTTCTTCAAGAACACAAATGATGGCTATACACATGGACTTCACCAGATGGAACACACAGGAATCAGATTGACTACATCTGCGGCAAGAGGCAATGGAAAAGCTCAATATTTTCAGCCAAAACAAGGCCAGGAGCTGACTGTGGAACAGACTATCAACTGCATATATGCAAGTTCAAATCGAAGCTGAAGACAATTAAAACAAGTACACGAAAGTCAAAATATGATCTTAAATATATTCCTCTTGTATTTACAGACCATCTAAAGAAAAGATCTGATGCATTGAACACCAATGACCAAAAACCAGAGGAACTGTGGGATGAGATCAAGAACATCATCCATGAAGAAAGTAAGAGGTCATTAAAAAGAAAAGAAAGGAAGAAAAGACCAAAATGGATATCAGAAGAGACTCTGAAACTTGTCCTTGAATGGAGAGTAGCTAAAGCAAATGGAAGAAATGACAAGGTAAAAGAGCTGAACAAAAGATTTCAAAGAGCAGCTCGAGAAGACAAAGTCAATTATTATAACAAAATGTACAAAGACCTAGATTAGAAAACCAAGAGGGAAGAACACACTAAGCCTTTCTCAAGCTGAAAGAACTGAAGAAAAAAATTAAGCCTTGAGTTGCAATATTGAAAGGCTCTATGAGCAATATATTGAATGATGCAGGAAACATCAACAGAAGTTGGAAGGAATACACAGAGTCACTGTACAAAAAGAATTGGTCGATATTAATTCATTTCAGGAGGTGGCATATTATCAAGAACCAATGGTATTGAGGGAAGAAGTCAAAGCAGCCCTGAAGGAATTGGCAAAGAATGAGGTTCCAGGAATTGACAAAATACCTATTAAAATGTTTCAACATATGGATGCCCCACTGGAGGCACTCACTTGTGAATGCCAAGAAATTTGGAAGACAGCTACCTGGCCAACTGACTGGAAAAGATCTATATTTGTACCCACTACAAAGAAGGGTCATCCCGTAGAATGTGGAAATTATCAAACAATATCATTAATATCCCCAAAAATCTAAAACCAAACTCACTGTCATAGGGTTGAATGAATTGATTGAATTGGTCCATAGTGAGCCCTCCTTGAGTTTATGAGTTTACAGTATCTCTACAGAAGTAGATTTCCCAACAAAATCTTACTGAAGATAATTAAAAAAACTGTTGCAGCAGTATATTGACAGAGTACTTCCAGAAATGAAAGGTGGATTCAGAAGAGGACATGTGTGTTAGACTGGGTTCACTAGAGAAACAAAACCAGTAAAGCTTATATATATAAAGACATTCATCTTAGAAAAATGGCTCACACACTTATAGAGGCTGGCAAGTCCCAAGCTCCTGGATCAAACGTCAAGCTGGAGACTTTTCTCGACTTGTGCAGCTGCAGGGGCTGAGAAGTCAAGGTTAGCAGGCAGTATACTGGCTGTTGACTCCAACAAATGAAGAATCCAAGACCTCCAGGCCAAATGGTGGGTTGTTCGCTCATGGACAGTTGTAGGCAGCACAACAGAATCCTGATCCACAGAAACATGTCTCTTTTCCCAGGATCTTTATAAATATACTGGAAGCAGGCCACACCCCCAGAGAAGCTCCCTTTCAATGAATTGGCTGCTCAAAACATCTACATCTGATCTCATCATGGGAACAACCCACATCACAACTGCTTAAACCATACAGAATTGTGGTCCAGCCAAGTTGGCACATAACACCAACTATCACAACATGGAATGAGGAATATTATTGCTGATGTCAGATGGATCTTGTCTGAAAGCAAAGAATATCAGAAAGATGTTTACTTGTGTTTTGCTGACTACACAAAAGCATTAGATTGTGTGGATCACAACCAATTATGGGTATCATTGTGAAGAATGGGAATTCCAGAACACTTGATTGTGCTCATAAGGAACCTGTACATAGATGAGGAGGTTGTTGTTCAAACAGAACAATGGGATACTGCGTGGTTTAAAATTAGGAAGTGAGTGTATCAAGGTTGTATCCTTTTACCATACTTATTTTATCTGTATGCTGAGCATGCAACCTGAGAAGCTGGACTACATGAAGAAGAACTTAGTATCAGGATTGGAGGAAGACTCATTAACAGATGACACAATAAACAGATGACATAACTTTGCTTGCTGAAAGTGATGATGACTTGAAGCACTTACTGGTGAAGATTAAAGACTACAGTCTGCAGTATGAATTACATCTCAACATAAAGAAAAGGAAAATCCTTACTTTTGTACCAATAAGCAGCATCACAAAAAATGGTGAAAAGATTGAAGTTAAAGATTTTGTATTATTTGTTTCCACAATCAACACCAGTGGAAGCATCAATCAAGACATCAGAAGATGTATTGGACTGGGCAAATCTTCTGTAAAAGACCTCCTTAAAGTGCTGAAGAGCAAAGATGTCTCCTTGAAGACTAAGGTGTGCCTAACCCAAGCCATAGTATTTTCAATCACCTCATATGCATGTGAGAGCTGCACAAAGAGTAAGGAAGACTGAAGAAGAGTTGGTGCTTTTGAGTTGTGGTGTTGGCAAAGAATATTGAAAGTACCATGGACTGTCAAAAGAAGAAACAAATCTGTCCTGGAAGAAGTGCAACCAGAATGCTCCTTGGAAGGTAGAATGGCCAGTCTTCGTCTCACCTACTTTGGTCATGTTGTCAGAAGGGTCCATTCCCTGGAGAAGAATGTCATGCTTGGTAAACTGGAGGGTCAGTGAAGAAGGAGAAGGCCCTCGATGAGATGGATTGATACAGTGGTTACAACAATGGTTTCAGATATAGCAAAGATTGTGAGGCTGACAAAGGACCAAGCAGTGTTTCATTCTGTTGTAGATAGGGTCACTTTGAGTCTGAGCTGACTCGACGGCACCTAACAACAACAACCACGACACTGTCACCCACTCAGAATGGGATCAGTGTAGGAGATCCTGGGTAGAGTATGAGAAAAATGTGTAACAAAACTTAAAATCATAAAAAAGACCAGGCTTATTGGTCTGATAGAGACTGGTGAAAATTCCCAGACTATGGTTTCTCATCACCCTTTGGATCTGGAATTGAACTCACTCCCGTAGCTTTCAGCCAAATAATAGATGGAATGTAAGGTGGACATTTTTTCCAGGTAGGCACACTCCTTTGAACAATCAACCATGGAAGATCAGAAGAGCAGTATTTGCACCTGGAGATAGCCCAGAAGGCAGGAATGCATAGGAAAGAAGGACAGAGGGAAAAAATATCACAGGGTGGAAGTGGAAAGATAACTGTTACATTATGAGGTTTGTAATCACTGCCATGAAACAAAATGTGTATAAACTGTTATATGGAAAATGAATTTGCTCTTTAAACTTTCACTCAAATCACAATAAAAAATAAATTAATTTGAAAAAAAATACAGTCTAGGTGAACATCAAGAGGTATAAAACAGAAATTTCATAACCTAAATGCTGCCCAGTTTGTGAGGTAATCTGACAACATAACTTAGAGAAATTGGTCTATTACTCTGCATCACAAACTGTGTCCTATGAGTGAAGGAAGGACTCAAGAATCAATGCATCATGTCCCAGACTTCTCATCCTGGGCAGTACGTTCTTGAATGTGTCCTTGAATTTATTGGTAAAGTATGACACAGAGTAAAAACACTGATTTCATGTGAATCTGACTTTATCATTCAATCATATATGTTAGTTCAACATTTTACTGTAGTTTTAGGTTATAAAGTATTCTAATTACAGTTCTCTTATCTAGTTGCAACCTCATCACAAAAGGTCTCAGTGAGCCTATGTTACCACATTTCTCATCTAATCATTTCATCTCAAATTTATATTGTCTTTCATACTTTATACATTTCCAAATTAACATGCAGTTATAAATTAAGGAATTAGTACATACTGAGTATTGCTTAAAAGGAGCTCTGATGGCACAGTGCTTAAGACATTTGACTGCTAACCAGAAGGTTGGCAGTTGAAACCTACCAGATACTCCTTGGAAGGAAGATAAAGCAATCTACCTCTGTAAAGAATGTAGCCTTGGAAAGTCAACGGGGGTTGCTATGAGTTTGAATTGACTTGATAGCAGTGGGTTTTTGTTTTTTTGAGGGGAGTATTGCTTATATTATTGAGGTTTTAAACATTATGTTATTTCAAAATCATTTCAGACAAGAATTATTGCTCCCATTTTAAAGATGATTTAAATGAAGTTCAATTAACTTATTAACCTATATAGGCTAGATAAAAAAGAGCCAAAATTTTAAATGAGTCACACTTCATTGAAAATCCATACCCAAAAAGGCAATTTACCATGGATAATTCATTGTATGAATAAAATAAATAAAAATGAAATCATTTTTTTAGAAGCAAAGTTCTGAGATATCACAGTTTTATATAATTTACAATGTCATATGATTATGTTTTTATGATCTTTCTTGACTGGACTCAAGGCTGTTGACTCCACACATGGAGATTTCAATGAGTCATAACAATTGGAGGGAAACTGGTGCTGGTTTAGAGGTTTTATAATCTGGGAAAACAAAGCCATTCAATTCAACCTATTTGATATCTTCCTGCTACTGGACATTTATACATGAAGCGATTTTACATAGTGGTAAAGGTGATTAAAGCAGCAATAATAACCACTGCAAATATCTTCAGTTTGGCTTTCACACTTTTTGACATAGTCTCATGTATATCTATATCTTAGTTAAGATGAGATATGGCTGGAAGATTGAATTTTGGCTACATTTTAGAAAGTAATAAAGACACATAGAATGATATATATATATATATATTTTCAAAGAGCTATGTTTATAAATCTGAAACATTTTATATTGAATTTAAGATCAATCTTATATAGTCCTTTACAAATGTGTAAGAGTTAAGAACAGGAAAAAAAAGATAGATTTTTATTTAAAAGGACATTTTTTAAAAAATAAGAAGTACTTCCCTTTCATTTTAGTTAAAATGAACTTACAATTTTGATTAACATATACTGTTTTGTTACACTGAAAAAAATAAAATGATTATAGAAACTAAATAGAAGCAAACAGTAGAATTTCATAAAAGTAATGAAAAAAATAGTATTTTTTTTCTCTTACAAGAATCATCAGCACAAAGAATAATATGAAATAATTTCCTTACCTTCATAAGGAAAATCTTAGCCAGAAACATGTTGCTGTAAAAATTATTTGTGGATATTTTTTCTAACAAATTATTTTTGCTTGAATGATAAAGCTAAATTTTTAATTCTTCATTTTCTATGCATTGACACTGGGCTAAAAAAAAAAACCTCAGATTCAAAATACTCTACAGAAATGCTTTCATTAAGCCTTAAATAGGATGAAGAGAAAAACAAAGAGAAAGAAACAGACCTGGATGAATGAAACCAACAGCATGTACCCAGTACAGAGGCCAATGGAATCTGCTGAATCAAGTCACGATGTTCATTACATACAATAGAGAACGAAGTAAATCATCACAAGAGCATAAATGTTGTTGCTATTGTTAGGTGCTGTGGAGTCGACTCCAACTCATAGTGACCCTATGTAAAACAGAATGAAATACTGCCTGGTCCTGTTTTCAGCCTCACAATCCTTGCTATTCCCGAGCTTGTCATTGTAGCCACTGTGTCAATCCATCTCATTTAGCACCTTCCCCTTTTTCATTGACCCTCCATTTTACCCAGCATGATATCCTTCTCCAGGGAATGGTCCCTTCTGACAACATGACCAAAGTAGGTGAGATGAAGTCTGGCCATTCTTGCTTCCAAGGAGCATTCTGGCTATGCTTCTTCCAGGACAGATTTGTTCATTCTCTTTACAGTCCATGGTACTTTCAGTATTTGTTCACCAACACCACAACTGAAAAGCACTAACTCTTCCTCGGTCTTCCTTATTCATTGTCCAGCTCTCATATGCATATGAGGCAACTGAAAATACCACGGGTTGGGTTAGGCACACTTTAGTCTTCAAGAAGATATCCTTGCTCTTCAGCACTTTAAAGAGGTTATTTGCAGCAGATTTGTCTAGTGCAATACGTCACCTATTGTCTTGACTGCTGCTTCCATTTGTGTTGATTGTGGAACCAAGTAATATGAAATCTTTGACAACTTTAATCTTTTCTCCATTTATTGTAGTGCTGCTTTAAAATTTAAAATCATGCAGTATCCCTTTGTTCTGTTTGAACAACAGCCTCCTGGTCTATGTACAGGTTCCTCATGAATATAATCAAGTGTTCTGGAATTCCCATTCTTCTTAATGTTATCCATTATTTGTTATGATTCACACAGCTGAATGCTTTTGCATGGTCAATAAAGCACAAGTAAACATCCTTCTAGTATTCTGTGCTTTCAGCCAAGATCCATCTGACATCAGCATGGATATTGTTCATTCCACATCCTCTTCTGAATCCGGCTTGCATTTCGGGAAGTTCTCTGTCAATATACTGATACAACAGTTTCTGAATTCTCTTCAGCAAATATTTACTTATGTGTACTATTAATGATATTATTCGATAGTTTCCACCTTCTGTGGGATCATCTTCCTTTGCAATGGGTACAAATAAGGATATCTCCCAGTCAGTTGACCAGGTAACTGTCTTCCAATTCTCTTGTGGATTTGTTTTTCTTCAGCTTTCACTTGAACTTGCATCTGAATAGTTGATAGTCTGTTCCACAGTCAGCATAGGCAAGTGAGTGCCTCCAGTGGGGTATCCATTTGTTGAAACATATCAGTGAGTATTCCATCAATTCCTGGAACCTTTTTCTTTGCCAGTGCTTTCAGTGCAATTTCAACTTCTTCATTCAATACTATTGGTTCTTGACCATATATCACCTCCTGGAATGGATGAACATTGACCAATTCTTTTTGGTACAGTGACCCTGTGTATTCCTTCCTTCTTTTTTTGATGTTTCATGCATCATTCAAGATATTGCCCATATAATCTTTCAATATTGCAACTTGAGGCTTAGATTTTTTCTTTTTCTTTTTTTTCTTGAATTAAGTTATTTCAACTTGAGAGATGCTTAGTGTGTTCTTCCCTTGTAGTTGATAGTCTGTTCCATAGTCAGCTTGTTTTGGCTGAAGAAATTGAGCTTCTCCATTGCTTCTTTCCACACATGTAGTTGATCTGATTCCTGTATACTCCATCTGCTAAAGTCCATATGTATAGCTACTGTTTATATTGTTGAAAAAAAATATTTGCAATGAATAAGTCCTTGGTGTTGCAAAATTCTGTCACACAATGTCCAGTGTTATTTCTATCACCAAGGCCAGATTTTCCAACTAAAAGTGATTCTTCTTTTTTTTTGCATTCCAATCACCAGTGATAATCAACACATCTTGATTGTATGCTCGGTCAATTTCAGATTGCAGAAGTTGGTAAAAATCTTCAATTTCCTTATCTTTGGCTTTGGTAGTTGGTGCATATATTTGAATAATAGTAGTATTAACTGGTCTTCCTTGTAGGAGTATGGATATCCCCCTATCAGTGACAGAATTGTACTTCAGGATAGATCTTGAAACACTCTTTGTAATGATGAACGCCACTCCTTTCCTCTTCAATTTGTCATTCCCAGCATAGGGGATCATATTGTTGTCTGATTCAAAATGGCCAAAACCCTTTTGTTTCTACTCACAAATGCCTTGAATATTGATCTTTATGCATTCCATCTCATTTTTGACAACTTCCAATTTTCCTAGATTCATACTTCATACATTCCATGTTTTAATTATTAATGGATATTTGCAGCTGTTTCTTCCCATTTTGAGTCATGCCACATCAGCCAATGGAGGTCCTGAAAGCTTTACTCCATCCACATCATTAAGGTTGACTCCACTCTAAGGAGGCAGCTCTTCCCCAGTCATATTTTGAGTACCTTCCAACCTGAGAGGCTCATCTTCTATCACTATATCAGACAATGTTTCAGGGCTACTCATAAAGTTTTCCAGTAATATATCAGACAGTGTTTCACTGCTATTCATGAGGTTTCACTGGCCAATTCTTTGAAAAGTGTATGACCTCTTCCTTCTTATGAGTGTCATGTCCTGGAATTTCCACTGAAACCTGTCTACCTGTGTGACCCTGCTAGTATTTGATTTACCAGAGGTATAGCTTACAGCCTCACAGCAACACAAACAGTATGACAAACTGATAGAGGAGTTGTGTGTCTGATTTGCCTACTTTCTGTAAATGCCCAGGCAAGCTCCCTATTTCTTTGTGTAAGGATATTTCTAAATCATCTGCATTCAATTACATTCTACCTAAGGACAAACTTCCTTTACCTAGCTTGCCACCAGACTTCATTTAATTGCCAGTTAGCACTGGGGAAGTGACACAAAGAACTCAAATGGCATCTGAACTTAAGACTCAAAATGGATTTAGGGATTCCACTGTAGGTAGCAACCTTCTCCACAAACCAAGTGCTTTAGAGTTTAAGCTCTCATAAAACACAGACTTTGGATTATATTCCTTTGAAGTTAATACTTTTTAAAGTCTCACTTCTTGGGTTTATAGCATTGTGATTCAGTATGCAGAACCATAAGTGACATTAAGGTGGCTTACAGAAAACATAAAATGGAGTTAAATTTCTGTGACAGCTACATTAATATCACATGAAGGAAACAGTTGTTGATGTGAACCCTCTTTGATCTAATGTTTTCAAAGCATATTCTCAGCCTCGTAGATTTAAAAACAAAAAATATCCCAGAACAAGAAATAGTTAAGAAGAAGAAAAGATGACTGGAACATCATTTTATTATTTTTCAGTTTGTTTGAATTTTTAAAAATGGATAAATTGAAAAGGCAAAGTTGGAAAAAAAAAAATGCCTAATGTGAACCTAACATATAATGTACTATCTGTAGGAAACCATGTGATTTTACTGTCCAACTTGTGATCAATTTTCTTAAAAATAAATTATTGCTATTTTGAAGAGTGAAAAAGAAAACAAGTTTTGGGCTCTTATAATCAGAGTTTTCTTCACTATAAGAGTAATACTGAGTACACAGCACATATCCCCTTCACTTTCAGTTTAAAAAATGAAGAATTACTGAAAATCTTAAACCACAGCACAAAGTAAGCATTTTTTTTTAGGTAGGATTGTAAAGGCAAATTTTACTTAAAAATTGTTAGATTACATTTGTAAACAGGGTAGTTTAAAACATTATTTCCTCAAAGTTCTTTTATAATGCTTAAATAAATAGGTTTACATGCCATTAATTTTAGTATATTTTAAACCTCATGCATAGGTGATCATTATTTGTATAAATGAAAAGTAATCTAAACAACCAAATCTTTATGTGTGCATTTTCATTTCAAGAACACCATCTATTCCTATAACTTTAGGCTAATAAATAGATCTTCAAAGTTGTGCTTTCAATCTGCCTAAAGCACTTTCCATAGATTAGAAGAATCTTCTGTTCCATTGTTTGATTTTTGGTGTACAGAATTTGCCTAAGGCAAGGGTTGTGTTCTAGAACTTTTTTTAGAACTTCTGATTCTTAGTATCCTTCAATTAGTTAAAAAAATATATTTATTATTATATCCATGTACAAATACTTTACTTGTTTTTCCCCCTGGAAATATTAGAAATTGTATAGTAATAATAACAGTTCAACCTTTAAATTTTCCTGTCAATGAAGAAAAATTCTTTCCTCCAAGAAAATAACATAGATTAACATGTTCACCTGATGCTGAATATTTATTTCATAAGCCAATCCAATATCAGAAAAGGATATATTTGATTTAAGAAGTATATAATGTTTTCCTGTGTTTACAACAATTTGTAGACACTGTGAAGGTAAAATTAATAAATAAATAAAAGAAAACGTCTCCAGTTTTCAAAGAGCTTAAACCAAACCAAACCAAACTCACTGTCATCTAGTCAATTCTGACTCATAGCGACCCCACCTTGCGTTTCTGAGGTGGTATCTCCGCAGAAGTAGATTGCCCAGTCTTCCTTTTGAGGAGTGGCTGGTGGGTTTGAACTACCAACCTTCTGGTTAGCAGTCAAATGCCTTAGGCACTATGCCAACAGAGCTTTTCAAAGAGCTTAGAAACTAGCTAAACTGAGATATATAAATATGAGAAAGTTCTTAAATTCTTTAAATATCAGTTAATATAAAATCTGTTGTTGTTGTTGTTAAGTGCCGTCGAGTCGTTTCCGACTCATAGCGACCCCATGCACAGCAGAACGAAACATTGCCTGATCCCGCGCCAGCCTCACTATCCCTGCTATACTTGAGCCCATCATCACAGCCACCATGTCAATCCATCTCGTTGAAGGCCTCCCCCTCTTTCGTCGACCCTCCACCCTACCAAGCTTGACATCCTTC
>NW_006921959.1:220640-242641 GCF_000298275.1 Orycteropus afer afer
GTAATGTACCAAACAGTGTTTCTTTGCTATTCATAAGGTTTTCCCTGGCCAATTCTTTGAGAAGTGGATGGCCTCTTCCTACTTCCTAGTCTGTCTCAGTCTTATAAGCTGGGCTGTTACCTGTGCACCAGGTGCATCTCACTGGGTTTTAAACACCAGAGGCTCAGCCTCAAAACTTACGTCTACATGTCACCCCAGTAGGATAAATCGACAGACAAGTTTGTCTTGCTGTTGGAGACCTCTCGTATCCCCCCCACCTGGGTCCCTGTGGCTGACTTTTCCTCTGTCTTCCTGGCTTTTAATCTCCTTTCTCCTGCTTTTCTGGCCTGCTGCTTTGAGCGTCCCTGAGTTGTCTCTCCTTACCTTTATCCCTGGCGCTGACTGCTCTTCTGTCCGGGTTCCTGGCTTTTAATCCCCTTTCTCCAGCTCTTCCGGCCTGCTGCTCTGGGCAGGCCTGAGTTTCCTCTCCTCACCTAATCCCTTCGGCTGATTGCTCCTGTCTCTGGCTTTCTGGCTTTTAATCCACTTTCTCCTGCTCTTACCACCTGCTGCTTTGGGCGTCCCTGAGTTATCTCTCCTCACCTATAACCCTGGGGCTGATATAAAATATAAATATAAATATAAAATCTATAAGCTTATAAAAAAAGATCTGTGGTGGTATAGTGGTTAAGATATTTAGCTACTAATCAAACGGTCAGTGGTTCAAACCCACCAGCCACTTTGTAGAAGAAAGATGGGGCCGTCTGCTTCTATAAAGATTTACAGCCTTGGAAACTCAATGGGCGTCACTATGAGTCAGAATCGACTTGATGGCAGTGAGTAAGAAGCATACAAAACATTTAATCAGCAAAATTTCATAGGATGTTTGTGAAGATAAAATCTGAAAAAATATTAGACAAATTAGTCTTAGCAACACCTGATTATAGGAAACAGAAGCTGAATTTTGAGCAAGATAAATTGCATACCTCCTCTGGATCAGAAACTGTATTTACTGAATATAAAAAGGGAAATACCGTCCTCTTATGTATTGAGAGAATGGAATCCTCAGCCATTTTAATACTCATACCAAACGTCTCCTGACATTTTATTTGAACATTACTTGATTTTCCTCTGACAAACAGAAAAAAAAAAGTCTATTTAGTCATTTCTTGCACATATCTAAACCCTTTTTGGGTCTTAAAAGACAAATAGTAAGCGAGAACCATGTGTTAAAGAATTGCTCCATAGGGTTTTCTGGGCTACAGTCTTAATAGAAGCAGATTAACAGGCTTATCTTCTGCAAGACCACTAGTGGGTTCTGTCTTAGTGAAAACACTAGAGTGATGCTTATTAGAAAATAAAACAAAATAATGTATTGAAGGAATAATTGCATTTCATGAAATGGAGTCCATAAGGCAGCTTACAAGAAAACGCAGGAGTGCCTGTTCTTTTCTGTAGGAGAAACACCTAATTTGTATTTGTTAAAGTACACAAAGGGAAGATGGCTTTACATCAAAGGAATTGCAGGAGAAAGGAGAAAAAAATTACAAAGAGTTGTCAAATCACACATTTCTATAACAATTATTAGCCACACATTAATTCCTTATCTCCTGATACAATTTGACTAAGGTAGTATTTCTAAACCACACTATGTAAACATTTTGAGGTGGGGGGGGTCTTATGATTGAATATAGATAAGGTCAATTCTGGTAGAAATCCATGAAATGTAAACGTGATTCATTTAGTTAAAGAGAAGAGAAGGTTGGATCAACTCTATTCTGAAGCCTTTGAAATGTAAAACACTACTAACTAGGCTAAGGGTAAATGACCTTGGCTTAGACAAATTCACCTGGTGATTTCAAGACAGTTAAGATAGCCAGTAAATAGTCATCTAGGTTAGAAATTCTGATTCTTTTTTTCTCTTTTATTTGCCTGGTAACACTTTGAAAAGGGGAAAAATGAAAAAAAAAAAAAAAAAAAAAGGCAGTGTTTTTCCTCTCAATTGAGGGCGCTTTTTAAGAATGAAGCTTTAAAAAAAAAAAAAAAAAAAAAGCGGGGCATGGAACGACTTTCTTTACAAAGATAGAAATGAAACCCTTAATTAAAAATGGAGTTTTGATTTAGGTCTGAAGTCACCCTCCTCAGATACACTAGCACCTTGATTTTTCTAAGGTTCACCACAACAGTTTGAAATACTGACCTTTAACTTAGCAGTCAAGAGCAAACCAGTGGTGCCACTTAACTCAAACTCACTAGCGTTGTGTCGGATCCGACTCATAGCGACCCCTCCTTGGGTTTCCGAGGTAACATCACTACAGAAGTACATTGCCCGACCTTCCTTCTGAGGAGTGGCTGGTGGGTTTGAACCACCAGCCTCCTGGTTAGCAGTCAGATGCCACATAGTGACCTAGATTTGGGATAATATATCAGGAATGATAGAAAGATGGCAAATGAATCTAGAGGACTAATATATACAATAGAAATGATGGGCTATTTTCTTTTCTTTGCTTGTACAAGTCTTTGATTTTGGCAATAAAGTTTCTACTTTTGTTCTTTAACTTTGTTAAATTCTTAAGCTGTCATTTCACATGGGTTATTTCTGTTTAACTGACCTACTGATGTCAGATTACTTTAATACACCGAAGCCTTTTTCTTCCCAGAAGATAGATCTTCACAATTCTTCTCCCTATGTATGAAAAATAGTGTCATATTTTAAATGTGAATAATAAGATCTGACAAGTTCCCAAACACCCACAAGTAACCTACTTCTTTATATGTTTATTGAAAAGATGTTGTCTATGTAAGTAATGTATTTGTTTCTCAACACTGTATTCATCATTATAAAAAAATTATTTTCTTAACACATTTAAAATGAAAATTTTCCTACTAACTTAATTACCATACACACCATTATACAACACATACTTTTTGTTTCATTTTTATCATGTTATTACTACTGTGAATTTGATCCAAGTCCAAATAAGCAAAGCAACATACTTTCATCTTGTTATCCCCTTGTTACTATTTTTCTTATACTGAAGATTTGACAGAACTAATATAAAGCACAAATTGAAAACTATTTTTTCTAATTTGAATCAAAAGCATACAAGTTGCATCATAAAACATCTATAAGAAAAAATATAAGTAACTTCATTTACATTTTTAACTGTTAGTAACTTACCAGTTTTTTTAATAAAGAAAATAAAATTAATTATATTTTAATATAATCTTTTTCAACTCATTAAATACCCATTTTCATTAATATTATAAGAGGAGGCAAATCTTAATAAATATTTAATTGCCATTAGTGGTTATCTCATTAGTAAATAAGAAAAATATAAGTTCCTTAAATTATAAAATTATGAAAAAATTATTTTATATAAAAGAAAACAAATTTTATTTAAAATACATAAATATATAACATTGCACATTAACATTTATATATTTATGTGTAGTTTTATAGAAAACATATGTTTATAAGACATTTAATTAGCAATCATTGGGTATCTAATTATGATAGAATAAGAGTATAATTTGAGGTTCTATATGAGTTGGGTCTGACTCGACGGCAAATAACAACAACAACAACAACATTTGTTTGATTATACAAGTAAAGATTCCTAAATATTTAGTGAACTTTGTCTTTTTCCTTGTTTTGATTTTAGTTTCTAACGCCTCTCCTGTATTGGAGGTATTTCTTACTCTGTTGGGAAGGGAAGTCTGCTTTTCAAATATGAATGTTGATTGCCAGATATTTATTTCCCATCCTCTCCTGCACCTAGAAGGAGCTCTGGTGGCATAGTGGGTAAGGCATTTGGCTGCTAACCAGAAAGTTGGTGGTTCAAACTCACCACCTACTCTGTGGGAGGAAGATGAGGCAATCTACACTCATAAAGATGTATAGCCTTAGAAACCCAATGGGTGTCACTGAGTCAGAATTGACTCAGTGGTGGTGGTGGGCCTGCGCCTACAGCATAGGCCTGTTTCCTAGTTCCAGCCCATAAATTATTCCCACCTATATGGGTCACTGATGATGCAAATAGCAAAACAAAATAACATCTATCCAAGGGAGGCCTGTAGCATTTAGCAACATCTGAACAGGAGAGCAACAGAACAGTGGTGCCAGCAGCAATCTACATTGCCTGTCCCAGTGCTGGCAGTGCCTGCAGCAGGATGATGTCTAGAGTTCAGAAAAGACAGTAGTAATGGCTTCCACGGATTCTGAGGTGTAATTTTAGTTTAGGTCTTTGCTGCCCTGCACCTGACCTTGGATCTTCAACTCTGATCTACCTAAATTTCTTTTGCATTTCAGTAGCCAGAATCTCCTTTTTGCAGTTGCAACTAAGAATTTATTTATTATAGCTTGTTGTTGGTGGTGTTAGGTGCAGTCGAGTCGTTTCTGACTCATAGCGACCCTATGCACACAGCAGAATGAAACACTACCAGCTCCTGCGCCAGCTCCATGATCCTTGCTATACTTGAGCTGATCTCTGCAGCCACCTTGTCAATCCATCTCTTTGAAAGCCTTCACCTCTTTTGTCCACCCTCCTCCTTACCAAGTATGACATCCTTCTCCAGGGAATGGTCCCTTCTGACAATGTGACAAAAGTAGGTGAAACGAAGTCTGGCCATCCTCGCTTCCAAGGAGCATTTTGGCTGCACTTCCTCCAGGACAGATCTATTATAGTGTATAGTACCTTAAATAGAACTAATGTTTTCAGTGGACTGACACTTTGATTCCATAGTCCTTTGGAGACGCTACTAGCCTAAAGGTTGGCAGTCTGAGCACACCCAGAGACAGCTCAGAAGCCAGGCCCAGCAATCTGCTTCTGAGAGGTTGCAGCCATGAAAACCCTGTTGAGAACAGTTCTGCTCTGACTTGCATGAGTTGGAGCCTTCTGGATGACAACCAATAACAACCTTTCCTCTTTGTTTTATAGCTGATACAAAGGCTGCTTCAACTATTTCCTCATATCAGTTTAGTATTACTTGGTATTGTTATTTTGGTTAATTATTATTATTTTTACTAAAGCTCTTTATGGCAAAGTGACATCAAATACTTTCACATTAAACAGTAAAACTGTACATGTACTTAATATAGTATATAAATACACACTGTGTCTCTTTTGACTTTTTGACCAGCTGTAATCAAATTTTAAATAAATAATGAACTAACAGGGCAAATCAATGACATTTTATAGATTATACCTTTTCTTTACAACATTTGGTACAATTCATTTTGGAACAAATTGCATGTCTTTTTTTTCCAAAGAGATAATGTATCCTGTCATTGTTAATTTAGAATATAAATGATTGAATATCTTTGATTTGAAGAAATAGAAAACAGCTTTTAAAATAACTATTCTTTTCTTTCTTTCTTTTCTTTTCTTTTTTTTACTGCATTGTGGTATTTATTTTATTTAACCAATATCCTCACTTTCACTTTAAAAGTCAGTAACTTCTTAAAGACTTGATATGAAGTATTTTTATATGAAACAGAAATGCTGGCTTTACATAGCATATTACAAAACCAACAAAAACAAGTTGAAAAATAGTTTAGACAAATTAAAGATACTTAAAATTGGAGGTATATTCAAAGGGAAGACAATGCCAGTCAACACGTTCATTTAAAATATAGTATATATTTTCTAAAATACATAGTGAATTGATTTAAATGGAAGAAGGAGAAGAAATATGTTTCCCAGCTTAACATTAAAAAAAAAAAAAAAATTCTGGGGACATGAGATCCTCTTGCCCTGATTTTTGCTAGAGTGTATGCTCTGTTCATTGCCACATTTCTCCCATTTCTACTTTAGCGGTAGGGTTGTTCTAGATATTTTCTATTTTCAGTCTACTCAGTGCTCTCCCTTTTATATCCTTCTCTTTGCTCTGCAAAACTGACTTTTAAAGATTACATAAATGAATTATTTTCTTTGTTACTTCTGATTTATTTGGCCAATGGGAACCACTAATGGCAGATTAAGGGGACAAGGAGAGGATGAGGTCATAATATTTATTGCTTAGTTTTCTCCCTGTCAGTTCATTTTGGGGTGGCTGCATTCCTCCATCAAAGGCTACAGGTCTTATCATGTCCATGTCTTTCTATGTTAGCCTTTTAGGTAACTGGTCCCTCTACTTGCCTTGTTTAATCATAAATGTAATTACCCGTACTCATGGTAGGAGTATGGTGATAGTGCGATTTATTGTATTAGTAGTAATAATAATGCAAGCTTTGCAAGGCTACAAAATGTACTCTGAGAGGGGCGAAGTGAGAAAACCCCACCTTCATTGTAAGCTTTGTAACAAGTACCAGCATTAATCTAATAGCCAGCAGGGAGTGGATCCATACCTCACATTCCTATATGTTCGCTCCTTGTTCCCAGCCACTTCCATGGCAATTCCTGTCTCTTGCTGTCCAGAGGTAGATCAGACCTCATTCAGGCTATCCTGACCCTGGCCCAAACATTCCTTGCCACCTGAGACCAGGTCTTTAGAGAGCAGCCATAGGCTCAAGAGTTTGCACAACTCCTTGCACCTCAGACCAGCAGGTTTTCTGTCTTGACCTTTCTCTCTCTCTAGTCCCCTGGTACTACGTCACAAGGTAGAAGAATTCTATCTTTCCTCATTGGCTACCCCACATGACCTTCCTCTTTCACCCAGCAACCCAGAGCTGAGTTACACAAATAGACTTTGTACTGTCAGCCCAGTAGGCTATTTCCTCTGTGGGTTTTTTCATTCTCTACAACAGCTCATAAACTTCAGAGACTGTTCCTTAACTGTTAACTATTTATTGTGACCAGAAAATATATACACTTAGAGATGCCTCAGGCAAGGTCTGGGAGAGTTCCTGGTCTAGGGCTTCTATTAGCCCCAGGAACTTGTCACTCCCTTTCCTGACGATGGGTAGTCTCAAGTATGCAGGAGGCTCCAGATACAGGCTCCTAAGATTAGGCTTCCCTAGGAGCTGTGGTAGCATAAGGCCTAAGGCACTTGACTGCTAACCAGAAGGCTGGAGGTTCCAACCCACCAGCCACTCCTTGGAAGGAAGGTTGGACAACCTACTTCCATAGTGATACTGCCTCGGCAACCCAAGGAGGTGTTGCTATGATTCGGGGCCAACTCAACAGCACACAACAACAACAACAGTCATTAGGAAAGATTACTTATCATTCAGTACTTTATTTCTTCACCTATAAATTAGTACCAAAGTCACACGATTATTGTGATATTGAAAGACCTAGAAATATGAATTGCTTAGCATAGTGTCATCTGCATTGGTTATGATAGCTTAGGATTTAGCAACAAATACAACCTGAAAGTTTAGTGCCTTGTAGAATAAAATAAGTTTATATATTGCTATGTAATAGCATACACTTTTCATAAATGTACACTTTTCCACCAAAAAACTTATAAAGGGACACAGTACTTTCTATCTTATAGTTCTTTTATCACCCAGAGTCTTGTCATTGTCTCCATCCACATACTAAAAGGGAACATAAAACATGTAGAAGGCACACCACTCTCTTAAAAACCTGATGCCTGCTCACATTTTGTTATCTAGACTATCTAATAGAAATTTCTGAGATGATAGGAAGTTTTATAATTAATGCATGCAGTCCCATGAAGTGGCCTTGAGCCATAATGTAACTATTAAGCAATTGATATGTGGCTTGTATGACTGAAAAACTGAATTTTGACTTTACTTATTTCTAATTGCTTTAAATAGACTAATAAGGTTAGTATGGGGCTCTGGTGGCACAGTGCCAAAAGCATTTGACTGCTAAACAGAAGGTGGAGAAGGTGGCAGTTCAAACCCATCAGCTGCTGCGTGGAAGAAAGATGTGGCAATCTACTTTCATAAAAATGTACCACCTTGGAAACCCAATGGGGATCACAATGAGTCAGAATCAACTTGATGGCAGTGAGTTTGGTGTTTTTGGTTTGATATGATTGCTGTTGTTATGTACCGTTGAGTCAGCCCTGACTCATAGTGACCCCTCCTTGAGTTGCAGAGGCAGTATCACTACGGAAGTAGATAGTCCAACCTTCCTTCTGAGGAGTGGCTGGTGGATTTGAACCACCAGCCTTCTGGTTAGCAGTCAAGTGCCTTAGGCACTGTGCAATCTCTTTCCATAGAGATAAAAACACCCCGCTGTTGAGTCAGATCCTACTCATATGACCCCTCCTTGGGTTTCTGAGGCGGCATCACTACAGAAGTAGATTGCCCAACCTTCCTTCCGAGGAGTGGCTGGTGGGTTTGCACTGCCAGCCTTCTGGTTAGCAGTTAAATGCCTTACACACTATGCCACAAGAGCTTCTGTAGAGATACCACCTCAGAAACCCAAGGAGGGGTCGCTGTAAGTTGAATCAACTTGACGGCAGTGAGTTTGTCTGTTTTTGTTTTGTTTTTTGGTCCTATATGTCAAGCCCATATGATATATATTTTTCATATGTACTTCAATTAATCCTGATTAACTACCTTGCATAATAAAAATTACGATTCTTGTACTCATGAAATAAAACAGATGAAGTTCCTGAAGTGCAGAGTAGTTTTACAAAGTTTCTAAATTCTGGGAACTGGTATGTGATTCTGGACCTATGAGTGCAGGTGCAAATACACATGTCTGTACACACACACACACACATACAGCTGTCTCAACACAGAGAGGTTAACTACTACAGCTGCAGTGCTCAGGCTCCTCCTGGTGGTTTCTGACTTTGTTCAGTCAGTGAGAGGCACTAATGAGAGCTTGGCAAAAAGGAGTGGAATGAAAAAGAGGAGGTAGAAAGGAACCAACAAGAGATGTAGGGAGGGATATTTCTTCCTTATTGTCTGCCTCAGGCAACAACTGCAGCAGCTCAGTTTCCATTGAGTAGGCCCAAGATATGATGTTGTGTTAACATCTTCTTCTTTCTCTACAAAATAGGGTTGGTAGGGCCTTTCAAGGGAAACCTATAGTGCAGGAGTTAATCCCTCCTGTTGTTAATCAAAAGATTGGCAATTCAAATCCATCAGCCCTTTTGTAGGAGAAGGACCTGGAATTCTGCCTCCATAAAGCTTGCTGTTGTTGCTGTTAGGTGTCAACTCACAGCAACCCTATGTACCTTAGAGTGAAACACTGCCCAGTCCTGCACCATCCTCACAATATTTGCCATGTTTGAGCCCACTTGTTGCAGCCACTGTGTCATTCCATCTCATTGAGGGTCTTCCTCTTTTTCACTGACTCATTACCTTACCAAGAATGATCTCCTTCTCCAATAACTGGTCCCTTCTGACAACATACATGACCAAAGGACCTGAGACAAAATCTGGTCATTCTTGCTTCTAAGGAGAATCTGGCTGCACTTATTCTAGCATACTATGATATGGTCAGTATTCTTTGCCAAAACCACAATTCAAATGCATCAACTCTTCTTCAGTTTTCCTTAGTCATTGTCCAGTTTTCACATGCATGTGAAGCCATTGAAAATACCATGGTTTGGGTCAGGTTCACCCTAGTCTTCAAAGTGACATCCTTGCTCCTCAACACTTTAAACAGGTCTTTTGCTACAGATCTAGCCAGTGCAATATGCTCTCTGATTTCTTAACTGCTGCTTCTATGGGTGTTGATTGTGGATCCAAGTGCTTGAAAACTCTATGAGACAGTTCTACTACTCTGCCTATATGGTTGCTATGAGTTGGAATTGACTTGATGGCTAAGACATTTTTAGGGTGTTCCAGCTAATTCCTGCTGTGTTTCAACATTCTCTGATTTCCCACCTGTTCCATCATCTTTATGAGGATTTCCTGCGTTCACTTCTTTTTATTTTAAAAATCAAGTGATTTTTATTTTTTCTCTAATATAAACTCTAAGGTTTATATTCCTGTATATCTTCTTTAATATGTAGTCTGTGAAACACCATTTCCACATCAAAGTTTCTGTAGAAAATTAAGGTTCTGTAATAATAAGGTGTTTATGGCAATCAGTTACTGTAAGATTGCTGGCTTCCTGATGATCACTGTGGCTAGTTCATTATAAACTACTGATAATAATGCCTCCCTGAATGTCCCAGGGCTATATGAAACTTTTAGTAAATTGCAAAATCTCTTGAGTACAAACCACCAATTGAAGAAAATAAACAATATGCTGCAATCTTTTGGTCAACACTTTTTTATTTTCTATTTCTTTGGGCATATTCAATATTACTTAATTCTTTATTAAATTCTGTTTATCTCTAAGGGTTATTTTCCAGAGTTCTTATCATTTTCAATTACTCTATGTTGACATAAATAGCTTTCCTTACCACCCAGATGAGCAATTAGTTAGATATAGTGCGGTTACAGAATTAAGAACTCCAGAAGAGCCTGTATAATTCCAGCTCCTCTACTTTACTGCTTTAGTTTCCTATATTGGATTTTTTATCTGCATCTGGGTTGCACTATAAATGTCATCCTCTTATTTAACCAATTTGTAATATTATCACAAAACTATAGCCCTTCTTTCCTTTTCATCTTTCTTCACCAGAAGATCTAATAAGAGAAATTTCATCCCAAGAATAAGGCAACTTCATACAGGTTCACTGTATCTTTTTAATATAAAATAAAAGTTGTTTTTACTTAATACTATGTTAGTGTTTGAACAAGATCTCTTTTTCCACATAAATAAGGCATTTGGCTGGTAACCAAAAAGTCAGTGATTCAAACTCATCAGCCACTCCATGGAAGAAAGAAAAGGCAATCTGCTCCTGTAAAGATTTATACCCTTAGAAACCCAATGGGGATTGCTATGACAGAATTGACTTGATGGCAGTCAGTTTGGTTTGATTTGATCATGGCTATGAGAATGATATTTTCACATCTTGGGATTCTTCTCATGTTGAAATATCAAGTTAATTATGTTTATTACTCATATTTATGTATTGGTTCAGACAGCTGAACAATGAATAAACTTTATTACCTTTTTCTTTCTTGAATTACTAGGAAACATCTTTATTAATACAATTTTTATATTGGAGGAAATGTCTTCATAATATCAGTTTTTACAGTTTTTGTGGATATTTTATTTGGTTCTTGCAATTTTAGTTTAAGGCCTCTTTCATCAGGTAAACAAATCTTTTTGACAAATATGTCCTTTTCACTTTTTAATCTTATCTAAATATAGCTATGTCTCTGCATACCTATATTTATATATTCTATCCATCCCTATATCTATGTAATCTATCTATCCACCTTTCTATATTTTGTTCCCCAATATTTAATTTCTCAGCTGGGAAGAAAATAAAACTCTAATTTGACTCCAACTTTGCTAGTTTTAATTTAATGTTTCATCCATCCATCCATCCTTTTATATATGTGTTCATGAGCGTATTTATTCATTTATTAATGGACAAATTCAGTCATTAATTACTTTTTTCAAGATGTAACTATCACAATATTCCTTTGTGAAGGAGATCATTATGTGTTCTTGCTTTCTAACTATTTTGGCAGGAGTTTTTATCCTCTTTTCAACCAGCACAGTTATAATTCAGTTCTGGGAACCAGTAATTAAAATAATATGAACATATCACAATTTGAGTACATATCTTTTATACTTTATTTTGAATTTCCATTTATAAATGCCGAGTTATCTTTTTCAATTGAATAATTAAGAAACAGTTGTTAATATTTAGAGAACAAGAATTTAAAAAAAGTTGTTAGAGAATATATGGTATTAAGAAACTCTGAATTCAATCAATATACAATGGCAAAAATATGACCAACTTGTAAGGAGAAAAGTTTCAAACTGGAGGCACTTGTGTCAAACAAGTGCCTCCAGTTTCAGACATAAGAATGATATGGCCGACATTCATTCTCAAGAAACAAAAAGTCAGGATAGATATGATTTGGGAAGAATGTGTCAAGATGTAAATAATTTGTTCCCAGAAAAAAATGTGTTCATAATTACACATTTGATAACATATGACTACAATCATAGATAACCAATTATAATCATGTATAGTTGAACCAGCTAGCACCATTTATGTAGACGGTAATTTACTCCTTCCTAGCCAAGTGGTCTGGTAGTATAGTGGCTAAGGCACTTGACTGCTAACCAGAAGGCTGGCGGTTCAAACCCACCAGCCACTCCTCGGAAGGAAGGTTGGGCATTCCTACTTCCGTAGTGATACTGCCTCGGAAACTCAAGGAGGGGTCGCTATGAGTCGGGGCCCACTCGATGGCAAACAACAACAAGCCAAGTGGTCTGTGTTTATATTTTGAAGAACTTGAAGCTGAAGATAATCTTATCTGCCATCAATCATTAACTCCATACCTTTCCTTTACTTTCTATGTATATGGAAGCTTCTCTCTGCTTGAATGATAGGGTACTTTGCATTTTTACTCCAGTAATATTATTCCTCAATGAAACTTCATTTCTTTCACTTTTAAGAGAGTATGAGATTTTCTTCTTTGATGGAGGTGGGACTTTGAAATTATCTTTCTCAATCTCTAGAGCATGAAGGTCATGAATATAGTGCCAGCTGAGGTGCTTTGGCTCTCTTCCACAAACTCTTAGGCATCGTTTAAGGTAAAAAAAAAAAAAAAAACTTGCATAACTTGCATCTGAACTCTGTTCCCTTGAATAGATAGCTCTTTGAGTTTCATTAGAAGCTCTGGTGGTCTTGTGGTTAAGACATTTGTATGCTAACCAAAACATTGGTGGTTCAAACCCACCATCTGCTCTGTGGAAGAAAGATGAAGTGATCTGCTTCCATACAGACTTACAGCCTTGGAAACTCAGTGGTGGTTCTATGAGTCAGAACTGACTCAATGGCAATAAGGTTAGCTTTTTCGGTTTTGAGTTTTGTTTATTTTTTGCAAGTAAAATTTGTTTATTGCAACTGCCATTATGAAATGGGAAATGTCATATCTATAGGAGATTAGGAGCCACTTTCTGTGGCTTCTGCTCAGTGAATGAATAAGCATCATGGTCCCTTATTATTCATGTTCTTGTCTGGCTGGCATAACCTTACTCAAGACAGTTTGGAAAATCATTGGAGTTCTTTAGATCTCTCTAGGTTAAATTATCTGGGCAGTAAGTTAGAGAATGGAAGCTCCTGGATTAAATAGTCTTAGTGGAATAACTATTTTTGTTGGTATGTTCAAGCCTCTAAAAGATATCAAGACAGTTAAAATTACTTCCCTGCAGCACACAGTGTCTAAAACAGACTAAACACTTACATGGCCAAATTTTAGCTCCCACTTCTTCTCCCTTACTGGCTGCTACTTCTTTCTTTATATCTTTCTTTGCCTTCTAATTCTTCTGATAACACTTTATCTGAACTTCTCTTTTTCCTTATAAAACCAGAAAATAAATGCTTGCCTGAAATGTTCTTTAAAATTTGCCCCAGTAATAATGCTCCAGTTTCTCCTCATATCACTTTTTCCCCATGGACATGCTCAGACTAAGGTGGCATTGTGAAATATTTCCCTAAGCTACAATTTTAAGTCATTGTTGAAACCTACCAGCCTGGGATCCTCAACTTATATCACCTTGTTTATATGATTATTGGCCCTCAAAGACCCCAATTATGGCTAGGACAGGCAGAATGGAAAGATATCAGGGATAATTTAGCTTCAAATATTGATAAAACTGGAATCAAGCTATTGGAAGACTTTCATACCACGAGTGAAAAATTGCTAATGGCTATATCACAAAGCCCTTTCTTTCACTATTTGGTTGGACTAAAATTTAGTCTTGTACATAAAATAAAGATGAAAGTGTTTATGATGATCAGACTCAGCTACTCCAGAAGTTTTATGATCATTTTGGACTCAGTTTGACCATGGTGACTTTCAATGCTGTTTTCATATTCAGTCTTAAACTTGAGATTTCAGCCTTAGTAAAGCAACATTAATTAAAATCAGAGGCAGTTCCTAGTGTAGAGCTAACCAACTTAACTTATAAACTTTCCCAGACTCTTGAAGCCAAAGGGTTTTTAAGACTAATAAATTAATGATTCTTCAGTTGTAAGAATTATAATCACCAACTCAAAATAAAAATGCTAGGTGTTCCAATGGAAAAAGGGAAGGTTTTGTCATTATTGTCAAAATCTAAGCCACTGGAAAAATTAATGCTACAAGTTATAAAATAAACAAAAGAATGATATAGCTGCCTTTAAAAAATCCTACAATCTTATTCAGAATGAAGGTCCTCCAGGTATAAAACAGGGAGTTTTCCTGTGGCAGCTCTTAATCTACAAGGAGACACTATTTTATTTACTATTGTAGAACATGGACAATTTTTAATTGACCACCTTGTCTACTGTTAACACAAGCTGTTTACAAAACCTCTGCTCTGAAAACTGAAATCTCAAAATTAGTGGGAGTCATCAATCAGGAAAAAAAAAAAAAAAATGTACATTCATTCCAACCTGTTCCAAAATCTCTTGGTCCTATTGAAGATTTGCATCCTTTTTAACTCACTTCTGATACATAGTCAGTCTGTTGGGAAGTGATCTTTTATCCAAATGGAATTTCATTTATAATTTAATGAAAAGAGGAAAGTATTTTTCAGTCTGTCTGGTATCCCCAAGTCAACAGAGACAGACTCTGAATTAGAAAATATACAGGAAGAATAAGCATTTGCTATATGCCAATACTTGTCATACCTACCCAAAATTCAACTCAGCTTAGTCCTCTCCTGACATCTTTTCCCTTGTTCCTGAACTGTTATGGGCCACCACACCCACAGACGTATGTCAGATTTTGTCAGCTGAGGTGATTAAATTTCAAATATGTTTATCTAAACCTCTGCTAAAAATTCCTCAGTATCCACTCAAATGAAAAGCAAAAGAATTGTGTACTCCCATCATATAAGATTCCCTTTTAAACATTTAATTGTTCTTTGTACCAGGCCTTGCATTTCTCTTATCCTTCTAATTAGTTAATAAAAACAAAAAGAGGCTGGATATTTGTTCATGATTTGTGTGCAATCATGTTGTTATTACCAGATTCCAAGTAATCCCTGATACTCAATTATTATTTTTCCAATGTCCCTTCATTTGCAACTCATCTTATGGTTGTAGACTTCTAAAGCACCTTTTTAAGTATTCCGGGGCTTTCTGAAAGTTAGTATCTGTTTGCTTTACCTTGGAAAATCAACAATTTACTTGGACTTTAATGCTTCAGATGTTTATTGACTCTCCTCCCTTTTTTTTCCTTCAAATTCTGCATTGATTTTGCAGCCTTTACAGTTACAAACAAATCCTTGTTGCTGAAATACCTTGATAATCTGTTAGTTTGCTCAACCTCCCAGAAAGCCGGCTTTGACAACAATGTAACCAAAACCAAACCAAGCCTACTGCCATTGAGCCAATTTCAACTCACAGAGATCCCCATTGGCATGTTTTCAGAAATAGATTTTCTGATCTTCCTTCCATGGAGCAGCTGGTGAGTTTGAATGTAGCTTTATTAAAACATCAGGTTGCTGGTGGACATAAGGGTTCCAAAGAAAATTAAAGTTGGTTCAGTCTTTTGTTAGATATTTGGGCCATCCACTTCTGAAGAAGTCATCTCTACTGATCCTAAATGGAAAGAAACTGCCTACGTCTTTACAACATCCAAAACAAAGAAACAGCTATAGGGGTATTTAGAACTGTGTGGTTATTGTCAAACCTGGATTCCCATTTTTTCTTTATTGGTTCAACCTTTATAAAAATATTTAAAAGCTTCTTAGCCAGATTCATTCTAAATTGTACCAGAAGATCAAAAGGCAATAGTTCATTTAAAAAAGGGCTTTAATAAATACACTCATTCTAGGTTTTCCTAATTATCAAATAGATTTTACCTTATTTGCATATGAAGTATCTGAAAACACTTTAGGAGTACTAACTCAAACACATGGAGGATAGAAAAGACCTATAGGTTATTATAGCCTATAGTTTGATCTTCTAGCCAGAGGATACTTTTACTTCTTTAGGGCTGTGGTTGCTATTACCAAACTAGTGAAAACCACTAGAGCAGATATGGTGGTAAGTAAATTTTTAGATATCTATATGCCCCATGCTAGGTATGACTTACTTAATTCTGCCTTGACACAAAATATTTCTGCCAGCAGGCTCACCCTCTATGAAGTTCTCTTTCTGCCTGCATTTATGTTAGACTACATCCTGTGGCATCTTTAAATCCAGCTACTTATTCTCCATAACTAATGAAAATAACTATCCTACACATGATTGTCTAGACTTAACTGAGCAATTTTAACCCATCAGAAAGACTTAAAAGAAACCCTTTTAACTAATCCTGATTTTTTTTTTTTTTCTGCATATGGTTTTTATTTAAATTTAATCCTACCAGTCCTCACTATTAAACTGAGTATGCTGTTAGGACTTCTACTGAAGTCCTTGAAAGTCAGGCTTCCTTAGAAGCCACTTCAGCCCAAATTAATTGCCCTCACTAAGACTTGTCAAATTGCTTTAAGAAAATCTGTTAATATCATTGCAGACTGTAGACACTGCTTTGAAATTATACATAATTTTAGCATGTTTTGGAAACAAAAAGGATTTTTCATCTCTTCTGGAAATGTCATTAAAAAAGAGTTTATTAATAGTCCTTCTAGAAGCTCTATTGCTCCCTTCTAAAATTGCTGTGATAAAAAGGCAAACTCACCAACAAAAAGGAGTATTCAAAACCAAAGAAATTAGAGGAAATAAACTTGCTGATACTGGAGCTAAACAAGCTGCCTCACAAGTTTTTTCTGCACTCATGATAAATGAAGGGACTCTTCAAATGTGTCTCTTGATAAGTCCAACCTTCAAAAATTAGAAAAACTTTTACATCACCATCTACTAGCCAAAACAGACAAAATTAAGACATAGAAAAAAGAAGGCTGTTATCAAGAGCCTGACACTAAATTGTGGTGTAGTCTTAATAACAACACTGTGTTACCCAATTTCCTGCATGTTCCTATGATACAAGCCTTACATGAACTTCCCACATGTGATGAAGTAAAATGATTGTGACCTTAAAAAACTATTGGTGGGGAAAATCTTTTGGGGCTGACAAACCCACTGCCACACATTTACCCTCAATAAAATTCTGGAAAACACGTAAATTCCTACCTGAACAATACTCTTATCTTCCAGGCCTATGCTTGAATGGTACCTAGATTTTATTGAATTTCCACTTTTATCTGGTTATAAATATGTATTAGTGATGATCTATAGATTGTCACATTGAGTAAAATGTCACACAACTGCAGCAGCCTTTGCAGTAAAGAAACTTCTTGAAAACACCACACCCACCTGGGGAACACTAAAAGCACTTTTTTTGTGTGATCAGGGAACTCTTTCCACTGGTCAAGTCATCTAAGAACTATACTAAGGTTCCCCCCCCCCCATTTATCAAAGGCTACATTATCCCTATCATCCTCAGTCTTCTGAGGTACATAGCGACAACTGTGGGACAGATTAATCTGGTTAATTCCCAAACAGGGAGGCTAAGTCAGATTGCTCATCTTTGCTAAAAAAAATCTAACCACACTCATATGAATAACCCAGCTATTACCAGACTTATGAGATCGCTTCCAATGTGTGAACGTGCATCAGTTATAAACTTACAAGCACGACACTCAGGTATCTATTGGGTAACCTCTAATGCCACTTTTTGCCAATGTGGAACCAATCTTTGATCATGGATCCTATCATGATAGATTGGAAGGTGCACTCTGGGCCTGAACTAGACACAAGGAGATATTTTAACTGAACTCTGTTTACCAGCTAATGTACCCATATTAATAACTCAATAGTCTTGATAATGTTACAGTTTCTTTGGCTTGATCTTTTAGTGTCAGTATTCGCACCTCAGATAGTATATGAGGATGCTATGGAACATGTAGAAATATTAATTAAATATGTAAAAATTTCCATAATTTACAGTGTCCATCATCTTTAAGTGCTCAATACCAAAAGAGCAATGATAAGAAAAGTAGTACATAGGACACATGTGGCGTACTAAAATAAATTTCCTGTGTCTATATACCAGACAATAATTCTAATATTTCACTCTATGCTGATCATATGCAACATTTATTATCTTGTCTTAATGATCCTATCTTTTCCTTAAATGAAATCATAAGTAATTTGCATTCCTCTTGAGGTTGATGGTGGAAAAAATGCTACTTTATTTTGGAATGTTTATATATCTCCTCATTTATATCATTGCAATTTTAAAAGATTGTTTTGCTTTAGTTCAATGCACTTTATTCATGAAATGCTGTACTTCAAAATCATTTGACACTCCACATAAAATCATCCTAGTTTCACAGATTTTCACCAATGATTGTGTTGTGTAGTCACTTCCCTTTTATCTCCATTGGTATGTTGCATTTTGACCCCTGTCATTCTTGAGCTGTAATGTCTTGTCTATTAACATGTTCCTTGTAAAATGTATTCACCTTTATTCGAAACTTATTAGCTTGGCGCTATGAGTCAGATCTGATTGGTTTTTGGTTTTGGTTTAGCTTGGCAAGGTGAAGAAAGTATTCTTTTATTAATCAAGCTCTTCCAGGAAATAGACAAAGTTATTGCAGAAGAAAGACTACTGCATTGGGGATAATCAACACCCCCTAGCAGAGGCTTGATCAAAAGAGGAAAGATAAATGGAAAGTACCAAACTGTAGGCACTGGTGTCAGATGCAGGAATGAGGAGGCCGGCACAAATGTCCATGTGACAAAAGATCAAAAAGATCAAGATGTAAACCATTTGGGAAGAATGTGCTAAGACCAAAAAAAAATTGTACCCAGAAAAAGTGTGTTAATGACTACAGTCATGTATAACTGACTACAGTCTTGTATAACTGAACCAGCTGGTGCCACTCACCTAAATGGTAACTCACTGCTCCCTAAGCACGTGGTCAATCTTTACATTGCAAGGGCCTTTAAGCTGAAGATTATTTTATCTACAATCAATCATTAACCTTTCGCTTTTTCTCTAAGTATACAGACCTCTCTTCTTTTGAAAGACGGAAGGCTTTTTTTTTAATCTTAGTGCTGCCTAGTTTCAGCTGTATTATTCCTCAATAGCACTCCCTTTCTTTCACTCCTAACAAAGTATGAGATTTATTTCTTTGAAGTAAAACATTAAAACTGAAACCTTCTGTTTAGTACACATACACTCCACAAACATAGAGTGTGATGAATATACATGCCAAAAAGAAGACAAAGGAAGCAAGTACTTGGAAAATATGCAGTAATTATCATTCATCATTATCAAAGAAGAAAATTTTGTCCTCTGTTAGGAGTGAAAGCAAAGGAGCATTATTGAGGAATACTACAGCCTGAACTGGGCAGTGCTAAGTAAAAATATAAAGACTCCACCATTCAAGTATTCAAGCCAGGAGACAATAAAGGAAAGCTAGGGGTTAATTACTTACTGTAGACAAGATCAGCTTGAGCATGAAGTCCTGTGAAATGTAAAAGTTGGCCACTTGACTAGGAGGGAGTAAGTTGCCATCTAGGTAATTGGTGCCAATTGATTTGTTACACATGCTTGCAGTCAGGAACACATTTTTCCTGGGAACAAATTCTTCACATTGTTCCATGAACAAATGATTTACGTCCTGACCTTTTCCTTCCGGGAAATGCATGTTGGTCCCATCATTCTTACGTCTGTCAGGAATGTCTCCAGTTTGCAAGTTATCCATTTACATTACTATAAGCAAATGAATATAATATAATAATTTATTAATATCTAGGTAATTATTTATAGAACTTGAAATAAATACAAAGTGACATTATAATAACACATTTCAAAATGGTAAATATAAAATGTAATACATAGAAATATTAACAATGACATTTTACCTTACAGTAGTTTAGGAATTAGATATTGATATATATGATTCAATCATAAGGTTGACGAAATTTTATACTTTACTACAGTACATATGCCTGAAAGAAAAAGATCATAGCAACATGTGTTCACTTATGAGATTTGTCATTATTTTTAAATGGCAATAAATTTTGTTTACTTCCATGTTATCTGGTTTAACCTGATAGCAATAATTGGCTTTTATGTCATTTCTTCAATTTTCTTTCTTGTAGCCTTGAGTTTCAACAGTTATCCAATATATATTGATTTTGAAGCTTTGCCAATGCTTTTGGCTTTTATTTTTATGCAAAGAATACATGTTAAGATTCAAAATGGAGTCTTGTCAGTAAGCACCACACTATTTCCCTCTAGCATCTAAGTGCTTGTAAAACTAGGTACAGCAGTTTGAATTAGGGATTTTGGTGCTTGGAACAGCTCAGTGAATCAGAGCGCACCAAACACAGAAGAGCAGAATTAGAGGAAAGGCACAGGAAGATTACTTAAGAAAGATCTACCTGATGGAGGAAGGATGGGCAGCCGAGAGTGGCCATTGGAAACTTCCCTGGGGCAGTCACTGACTGGCAGGCGAGGGCAGCCACCTGAGATCCCCGTGAGCCAAGAAAGAAGACACCCTGTATCAGCATACCAGCGACCACACCAACATCCCAGCAAACAGCCCCAAGGATCTGCCTCCAGCACCTGATTTTATCAGTAACTTGGGTCACCCAGGTGCAGAAGGGCTCGCGCAGCACCACTGAAACTCAAACGGAGAGCTCACTGGTGCTCCAGGAGGGTGAGCTCGCTTCCCTCTCAGTGGGTCACTGAGTGGGCTTGGGTCAGCCTGGGAGACATTGTGCTTATCTTTGTCACTGATATCGGGACCACAGTTTACTAGCAGGTATTCTCTCAACTCCACCACAGCTGAAATGGCTTGCATTTTTGGTGCCACAGGTGGGCGGTATCACAGATAAACTCCCCTGTCTGGGGGAATTGCACCAGCACCATGGGAAGATGGGGCAAGGAGAGAGAGGAAGCCGCGGCTGAGTGTGGTCCTGGGAATTTGCCATGGCTTGGCTTTTTGGCACAGAGGGGCCTTGGAAGCAGGGTCTTTGAGTGTGCCTGAGCCTGGCAGAAAGTGGCTACTCCCTAAGAACAGGAATCTTTCCTAAGATTGAGCTGCAGTCTTATATATAACTACGTTAACAATAATACCCTGTGCAAAACCCTAGAAAGCGACCCTAACAACACCAATCTTTCCTTCTTCTACTCCTACCTTCTCCACCAATAACTTCACTCATTCAATAGAAGAAACCATATTCCGCCAATTACCATAAAACCTCCCACTTTGAACTCTAAACCCTCTTTACGACGAACAGAAACACATATCCACATTCCACACAGTGATTCCACCATCACAAAGAAAACAGCAGAGTGACCCAACATACCTGAATCAGTAATAAAATAAAAATACACCAGCTTCACCTTTTCAAAATATTAAACCATAAAACCAAGACAAAACAAATCAACACATAACCAGCAGCTAAAGACAACATAAAGAGACAGCACTCTACCAGATTCCAGGGGCTTAAGAAGAGGTTCTGTTTTCCAGTAACCCCAAGGATACTGCAGACCTGCAAGACTGAAAGGGTCCTAGTTTACACCTGTATTATTATTATTATTATTTTCCCAGTTCCTGGTTAAATTTTTGTTTAACTGAGTGGGAGATAGCAACAGTCCCCATAAGACACAAGTACACTCACACCTCCAGTGACTTCACTTACTGAGCAAGAGCCAGCACCTCCTTCTCCACCAATGGGCCAACAATAAAAAATCACCAAGAAGAACTTGAATTACCCTTGGCTACTCTTCACAAACAGTTAACAGAGATCTAAATACAACAACGTCACGATGCCTCGGAAGTAACAGACCATCACAGTCCACACAAAGAAGCAAGATAAAGTTGTAGAAACAAGGGAACAGGATACAGACCCAAAACACATCACTGAGGAAGAAGCAGCATTGGAACTCTCTGATAAGGAATTCAAAAGAATTATGTTTAGGCATCTTCAAAGGATTGAGAGACAGACAAAAGAAAACACAGAAATAACTTTAGAAGAATTTTGGAAGAAAATACAAGAACAAAATGACAAAATGAAAAATTAGAAATGATTCTAAATCTACAGATAGAAATCCA
>NW_006921959.1:250225-251462 GCF_000298275.1 Orycteropus afer afer
ACTATGCAACCCTAAAGAATAATGTAGAATCTGTAAAACACCGGACAACATGGATGAACTTGGAGGACATTATGCTGAGTGAAATAATTCAATCACAAAAGGACAAATATTGTATTAGTCCATTATTGTAAAAGTCAAGGAAACATTTATCTGTGGAAGGACATTTTCTTTGTTGATTACCAGGGATGGGAGGGGACAGTAGGGAATACTGTTAGATAGATAGAGATAAGTTTTGATTTGAGTGAAGAGAAGGGCAATGTACCAAATATGAGTGATGATTATAGTGGCATTGAGGAAGAGAAAGACATAGAGAGGTACGTGGGAAATACAGACAACAAAGATGAACCCTTTTGCACACATAGTATGGCATTGTCAGTGAAGACAAACATGGGTATATGGGTGGACAGATGGGTGGAGAGGCTGAACTATTAGGTATGTCTATGAAGTGGGGAGTGCACCCAAGAACATTTATAGGGTTGGCAGACAATGGTTCTATAACTTTATGTGTATGATCTGAATTCCTAGGTCTATAGTGGAGCTGACAAGGGGCAAGGTTGTAGTCACTGCTTGGTCATAGCCAGCTACCCAGAGGGACCGAGTAGTTGAACCTGTGGGCTTGGGACCATAGTTGCAGGGACATCAAGCTCAATTGGCATAACATACTACACAAAACATTGTTCTGTCTCCTACTGTGGCAAAAAGCGACTGGGATCTTAAAAGCTAGCAAGCTGCCACCTAGATGCAATGATGGGTCTCTCCTCATCCAGAGCCAAGAATAATGAAAAACAAAAATTCATGGAAACAATCAATTCTCGTGACTGATACACCATCCAATCTACAGCCTATATGACTATGAGACCAGAAGAACTAAATGGTGCCTGGCTACTACTGTCAACCACCTGGAAGAGGATCTATGTAGGAGATCCTGGATAGACAGGGAGAACAATGTGGAACAAAAGTCAAAATCATTTGGAAAAAAAAGGGGGGGGGCAGGTTTGGTCCCGATAGAGCCTGGTGGAACCACTGAGACTATGGCCCCTTGCTGCCCTTCAGGTCTGGAATTGAACACATGCCTGTGGCTTCCAGCCAAACAATAGAGAGCATATGAGTTGAACATTTACCTGAGGTAGATACACTTCTTGGAGAGAACAAGCATGGGAGAAAGAAGGGCTGCTTATGCACAGGGAGACAGCTCAGGGGGCAGGAGTGCATGGAGGGATGGACACAGGGAAGAGGT
>NW_006921959.1:251907-253507 GCF_000298275.1 Orycteropus afer afer
ATATATATATATATATGTTCACGTGTTCTCTAATTCTCTGATGTATTTGTAAGATGTATTAATGTTTACCAAATTATATAGTGAGTGTACTCTCTGAGTTCTTCAGACATTTCTATTCTAAATACTACTAAACTCAATTAAACTAATATCTACTACACACAAAACATATGTCAGGCCTGAAGAAGCTAAGGCATTCCTAGCAAAATAAACATTTCATCGACCTTAGTGATAGTTAATTAACATATATCTCTGTGTTTTTAACTTTATACTTCAAATTAAGAGAAAGTATATTATCAAAACATTGTCCCAGACAGTGAATGCATTTACTAACTAGACAAGTGTAGGGTAAGAAAAAGTTAAAAAGTAGAAAAATGTTAGATATCATGTCAATTGAAACTCTGGTTACAAATCCATGATTGCACATCTGGTTCAGAAAAAAAAAAAAAAAAAGGCTACTCTGATGGCATAGTGCCTAAAGCATTTGACAATTAACCCGAAGCCTGGTGGGTCAAACCCACCAGCCACTCTTCGGAAGGAAGATAGGGCAATCTACTTCCATAGTGATACTGCCTTGGAAACCCAAGGAGGAGTCAATATGAATCAGATCTGACACACTGGCAGTTAGTTTTTTTTTTCTTTTTTTTTGTTTGATTTGAAGAAAACTGGACTAACTCAAGAAAAACCAGAGCAAGAATAGTCAATCTTACTAGGAACTTATATTTCAATGTAGAAAGCCATCAACAATCATGTGAGGTATCTTTCCACTGTATATTTTCTCGTCTCTCCTTTTTTTTTTTTTTTCCCTGCATGTCTGCTTTATTTTTCTTTCTCTGCAGAAAGCCTTTCTCACTTTCTGAGAGTCTTAATGTTGCATTGTGAGCTCAATCCTTCTCCCCATTGATTCCTCAGGCATATGTCTTTCCTTAGACCTGCCAACATGTTAGGATTGCTGGCACATGGGACTGGGAGAAGGGATTTGAAGTGGAGGAAGAAAGCACTTGGAGTCTGACCAGTCAGCCTGCATAGTGATTTTTTTTTTTTAATCTAGCGTTTCTCCAACTGTACTAATATAATCTTGAGAGTATGTCTTAATATTATCTTCATTTTACAGAATAAGAAATTAATATTTAAATAGATGCAAAATACAAGCACTAAAGAATAGTATAATTTTTGTGAGATGCATATAATTTTAATAAGTTAATAGGAAGTTCTTACAGTAAGTACAGAAAGAGGGTGTTTGTGGGCAAGGGACTATGAAGGAGGATGAGGATGCAGGCAAAAGGCATAATTTTATAAATTATGGATTAAGTCTTATTTTATGTGTAACTAAATATATTCTACCCTTTGTGGAGTAAAAGTTACCTTTCATTATTTGCGGCATACTTCCATATATCATTTTGTTGTGGCGAGATATGTACAGGTTTTGCCAGAGACATGGTGAATGGTGTGTGAAGCGCTTTCTAAGAAATATGGGTGATTTTGACTAACTTTTGGACATTTTTTCTTCATTTAAGAATTATAGAACTAGAGCCATAACAAGAACAGATATATGCACGCCGATGTTCATCACAGCACTATTTACAATAGCCAAAACTTGGAA
>NW_006921959.1:254112-278962 GCF_000298275.1 Orycteropus afer afer
CAATGACATGAGACAAAGTATATGTGAACTGCTGTATGAAAAGTGAATTTACTCTGTAAATCTTCACCCAAATCCTAATTAAAAAAAAAAAAAAAAACTTTAAGAATTATAGAACTTACTGCTGATAGTTTGGACACTTAAATTTGAAATAACTCATTCTAATTATGTTTCTCAAAAATCCACTGATGAAAATAATAAAACAGTTATTGAAATGTTGCAAAATGTAAACTTATGAATGTGTGCTGCTTTTTGTTTTTCCCTCAAGGGCATCTAGTTTTTCTAATTGATCTGGAATCTCATTGTTTGTATGCTTTAGCAATGACAACGGTAAACATATACTGATTCTTGCTTTCTTATTGAGTGTATTGAATCATCCTGCTTAGATTTATTATTTTGTTAGAGTGTTGTTATAAGATATATGCAGAAACCATACATTTTCCTCAAATATGCATGATGAGAGCCTGTCCTAAACTGATGCTACTTGTCGTTGAGTTGATTGGGACTCATAACAATCACATGTGTGCAGAGTAGACATGCTCCATAGAATTTTTCAGGCTGTGATTTTTCAGAAGTTGGTGGTCAAGTCTGTTTCCTGAAGTATCTCTGAGTGGGTTCAAATCACCATCCTTTAGTGTGATACTGGAACATTTAACCATTTGTCCCACCCACTGACTCTGCCTTGTCAGATTCTGTGTGATTTTTTTTTTTTTTTCTTTTTGAATGCCACCTAGCATGTGATCATGCTTTTCAGAGCACGAGGAGATAATTGTTCGCTATACCTTTTGTTACAAATAGACTTTGAACAAAAATTTTATTTTTCATCCATACATTAAACTCTATCTTCTTAAATTTGAGATGGAGATTTAGAATCTCTCCTTGCAATCTCTTCTTAAGTGAAAGGAGAAGTTGATTAACATCATTCATTATGTTTCCTTTGATTTCTACTTTAGAGTCCATTCTCAATGCCCTTTACATATTGCTACTGACTTTTTTTCCCAAAGGATGGAGAAAAACAGAAAATGCCACATAGAAAATACATTAAATGAATAATGCCTACCCTATATATTTCCATATTAAATATAAATATACTTTATGATATGTCTTTTGGGGGAATCTTTATTTTTTTCTATTAACATATGATCAAGAACTGATTTTAACTGCACGTAATTAATTCAATAGTTAAGATAACTAATCAGGGAGAAATAATTTTTAAATAGTGCTATTGCTGTCTTTTATTGTATAGCCCACTATAGTTTAAAATGAATGTAATATGTATGTATACTTACACCCATATATTAGTTAAGTGTTATAACTTTTATAGTATGTGCTTATAAAAGGATAAAAGTACATATATTAATGAATTGTCTAAAAAGATATTTATTGGTTATTTAGCATCAATTGGTCCAAGGTTTCTATGGTTTAATGTCTTCTTATAGAAAGGAACATGACCACGAAGTGACTCTAACTCTCAGCCTTCTGATAAGAACACCATGACATCAGGTTAGAGGAAGAATTGTTAACAACCTGTGATTTGGAGATGACACAACTTTGCTTGCTGAAAGTGAAGAAAACTTGAAGCACTTACTGATGAAGATCAAAGGCTATAGCAATCAGCATCAATTACATCTAAAAATGACTAAAACAAAAATACTCATAACTGGAATAAACAACATCATGATAAATGGAGAAAAGTTTGAAGTTGTCAGGGATTTCATTTTACTTGGATTCACAATCAACACCCATAAAAGCCACAGTCAAAAATTCAAACAATGTATTACTTTGGACAAATCTGCTACAACAACACTTTTACAAAGAGTAAATATGCTATTTTGAAGAATTAGGTACACCTGACCCAAGCCAAGGCATTTCCAATTGCCATATCTTCATATGAAAGCATACGGATAATGAATACAGAAGTCCGAAGAAGAACTGATGCCATTGAATTATAGTGTTGGTGAACAATATTTAATAAACCATGGACAACGAACTGCCAGATGAACTAACAACGCTGTCTTGGAAATAGTACAGCCAGAATGCTCCTAAGAGGTGAAGATTATGAGACTTTGATGTGTTTTAGACATATTATCAAGAGGGACCAGTGCTTGGAGAAAGACATTGTGCTTGGTAGAGAGTCAGCATAAAAGAGGAAGACTCTCAGTGAGATGGATTGACACAGTGTCTGCAATAATGGGTTCAAACGTAGCAATTATTGTGAGGATGGTGCAGAACTAGGTAAAGTTTCCTTCTGCTGCTATGAGTCGAAACCAACTGGATGACACCTAATAATAGCAACAACATATGGTCATGATTTTTATGAATCCATTTTGAAAGATAAAGGAACTGAGTTTGAAAAATTATGTAACTGTACAATATTACAAACATGATATATTTTAGAGATAGATTTTAAACTCAGACATTCTGTCTTCAATGTCTTCAGTCTAAAGCTTGATATAATACAGGGAGCACATTACTGAATTGCAGCTTTTGTGGTCTGGACATAGCATGTCAAGTGAAATCAGAAGGTACTTATAAACTGAGAGGGCAGGGAGATAAAAAGTAGCCTGTTAGATAAGAATTAAGAAGTGAGTGGAATGAAAATATATAAGATTTTTATTAGAAAGGGAAATGCCACACCAAAAATCGTAAAATATTTTGAAAATTCTGAGGCTTGATGATGCATGGGCTGACTATTTCAAGTGATGACCAGATTGCATTGATTATTGAGGGAGAATCAATGTAAATACATAAACCTTGTTTTAACTTTCAAGTACTGCAGATACCAGAGAAGTACATAAGCTAAGTGATACTATAATGACAAATGGGTAAGTGTAGACAAAGTTATATGCACTTGTTTTTTATAATGTTTAAAAACGAAAATACTGTTAAAACTAGTTTATCAGTTGAATTTCTTCTAGGTATGAATTTTGGAAATATCCTGTAGCACACTTGACCTAAAAGTCATTACAAAAGGAAACTTCAGATGCCTTATATTGATGTTTGGGAGCTCTGGTAGCATAGTGCCTAAGGCACTTGACTGCTAACCAGAAGGCTGGTGGTTCAAACCCACAAACCACTCCTTGGAAGGAAGGTTGGGCAATCTATTTCCATAGTGATACTGCCTTGGAAACCCAAGGAGGGGTCGCTATAAGTCGGGTCCAACTCGATGGCACATAACAACAACATATTGAAGTTTAAGAACAACAAACATGGTCTCTTTTGTCTTTGTTTTTCCTGTAACTTGTGATCTTGGTTAGGGTTCTTTACCTTTTATTGTCTTCTATTTTTTTCTATTGTTGTTGTTGTTATGTGCCGTCGAGTCGGCCTGGACTCATAGTGACCCCTCCTTGGGTTTCCGAGGCAGTATCACTACGGAAGTAGGATTGCCCAACCTTCCTTCTGAGGAGTGGCTGGTGGGTTTGAACCACCAGCCTTCTGGTTAGCAGTCAAGTGCTTTAGCCACCATGCTACCAGAGCTCCTAGTTTTTTCTATTAGATTGGTAGAAAAATAAAACCTTTATCTGTAGTTATTGTGAGTGTTAAAAAAAAAACATACTTTCAACATTATAACACAGTTACTGACATATACTAACCATTTACTACACGTTACTGTAAATATTACCATTTCAGATATTTTAAATAAAAATATTATATTTAACTTCTCAGTATGTATTTCAAAAAATGTAATGTATCTTATCATTCTAGATTTTTCTATACTGTTCATCCTTTTTCCCTTTTCTTAAGGAGCTATAACCTTATCAGGAGCCATTAGGATGTCAATTACTTACATTAATCTTGTTTTTACGCTTTTAAATAAAGTAAATACTAGTACTAACTACCAGGCCAGTGAAAATACCTTTTTTTTTTTTTTCAAATGCAATTGTTTGTTTAAAAAATGTACGACAAGTAAAGTAAATCAATTTGAAAAGCTGAAAGCAGAATGCTAAAATATTACTTTCACATTGAGGCAAATTTAACGAGAGAGTGCACTTATTTATTGTGCCTGGAATTCTTTATATAATTGCATTGTATTTCCTGTCTGCTATTTGTGTATGAATAAAAGTCTCACCCTCAGAACATAGTTCCTCCTCTCTCCTATTAGACCTTGGGTTTGAGTTATAATGGTAGATTAAGTTTTAACTGCAGACATAAAGCTGCCTCCCTATCTGAAAGTGTAGCTTTATGCACCCACAGTTTCACTATCCTTTTATTCTCCAGTTCCCTTTTTTCTCGACGTCCCCAGGTGCTTCAATATGATTGTTTGTGTGAAGTATATTTGGTCAGTGAGGCATGTAATGCATTTATAAATTACACAGTCAAGATTTTGCATAGAAGAACTTCAGGCTTTATTTATAGGACTTTACAAAAATCACATTCTTTGTCACAAAATCAGGATTAAGTATAAAAGAGAACGAAAACCATGAAAACCTATTGAAGATGGTGGTTCTTTGTATACAGTTCTCTTTAAAATATTTCTCTGACAACAGTGGCTTACTTTATACCTGATTTCCTGTTATTTGTGCCTTTGAAAAAACACATGTAGTCACTAATGGAATGGTCATTTTGAGAGGGAAGAGGAAAAAGTAACAAACAATTTTAAATACTTAAATTATTTCAATTGTTCCTTAGAATAACTGAAAAATGTATTACTAGTATTTTCATCCTCATTTTATAACTGAGAAAAAAAAATAGCATCCAATAAGTTTAGAGAACTTTCCAGAAGATTCTCAGCCAGTAAGTAACATTCTGACACAAACTCAGCCAGTCAGGCTCTGCAGCTTACATACTTAACCAATAGATTTGATGCTACATTCCAAAGGAAATAATAATAATATCTAAGATGTTTAAGAGCCTACTCTCTGGTGGCATAGTGCCTAAGGCATGTGACTGCTAACCAGAAGGCTGATGGTTCAAACCCACCAACCACTCCTCAGAAAGAAGATTGGGCAATCTATTTCTGTAGTGATAGCACCTTGGAAACCCAAGGAGGGGTTGCTATTAGTCACATCTGACTCCATGGCAGTGAGTGTGGTTTTGGTTTTTGGATGTGCCAATCATTTTTTATATATCATCTGATTTGATATTTATAATAATCCAAGAGTGGATATCTCTTTTACAAAATAGACTCTTAGAGAGCTTAACTAGTCACATTATTTCAAACAAGTAGAACTCCCACTTAAGCCTTAACCTTTTGATTCCAAAGCAAGTGGCTTATTTATGAGTTCTGTAATGAGTGAAAAATATGTGCATTTGCTAGGTCAAGAAGACCTCTTTGGAAGATGTGTTTAAAAAAGGGGGGCGGTGCTAAGGGGAGAAGAGAAGCCATAAATGGAAAAACCCGCATTAAAGTGTTTTCAGTTTTGCCCAGCTGTTCCAGTTCTGTTATTTTTCTTAACACAGAAATGTCTTTTCTGTGCATTACACTTCAGTGTGCAGAAATACCTTTCCTTGTCAGCTAAGCATGGCTAGGTCAGGAGGAAATTCTTGAGGGTAGATTGATTTCAAGTTAAGCCATTTCAGGTAAGTTGACAGAGGGTTTGAGAAAAGAGTTTCTTTCTTCCAGAGTTCTAGGAAATTTGTTGTTTTATCCTGAAGAGTGTACATGATGATTAGAGAGTAAAATTCACAATAAGAAATGAAACTAGATTTAGTGGAAAAAAAAAAATAGATGTGCAAATAGAAGGGTCTGTATTGCAGACCCTGTTGTACCTCTGGATAGCCGTGTGAATGAAGCAAGTACTTCACCTTTCTGAACCTCAGTTTTTTCATCTATTAAATGAGATATTGAAATGCTGGCTTCTAAAGTAAATGTCAATTCTAATAATCCATGGGACTGTGGAAACAGGTGGAACAAAGCATATAATTTTTTAAAAGAAAAAACTGAACGTGATGATAGTCATAAGACCTATGTTAACTTGTGTGTTTTTGAAACCTTGTCAGTGAAATTCCATTAACTGATGCTCATACTTGACAGGAATCCAAAGTATTAAGTGTTTCGTGTTAAGCATTAGGAAATATCTCAAAAAGAACACAACAAAAATCCAACCCTTTAGACGTGGGAGTAGGTATCTGAAAAATAAAATTTTTCAGCAGGGATTCATAAGATTTAAGAATAGAAAATACAATGAAATAAATGTCTCATATAAAATTTCTTCTGGTTAGATGATTCCTAATATAACCAACCCAAGGCCCACCTTTAATATTTCTTCTCTAACAGGAATAATTTTTGTTTTTACATTTCATCCTTATAAGTATATAGTCAGATCTCTATATAATATTTGTCTTAAAAAAATTCCTATCCAAGGAGATAGATATATTAAGAGATAATTTGTAAATAATGTATATTTCATGTTTGTTATACATGATTTTGTGTGGGAGAAATCCTAGTGTACACATTTAACTGCATCCACCTGAACCAAGCTATAGTGGAATATATAGAGCACATACATTCACATATCTTGAACTTTTGACAGCTACCTCAGTCTCGGTTTACTGCATGTGTTAGCCATTCAGTTTGTGTTTTGCTACTCTCTCACATTTGTGAATTCAGAATTATAAACAAGCATAATCCTCTTGATCCTGGTCCCCAAACAAAATACCAAGAAGTGCAAACAAAAGGTAAACTTTAAATAATAAAACGTTTTTGGGGAGAAACTACAGAAGACTTGATATCTCTTTTCATAAGCATAAAGAAATCCACATTAGGGATCAAGGAGAAAATGCACAAAATAAATGTCTGTGAATGGAACCTCTTCACATGCTAGAAAACCAATAAGGACAATCTTTAAAGAAATAAAAAAAAAATGAGAAGATTGTTGTTGAGCATATGTACTAAAGACTGAAAAATTGGGAACCTTTGCACAATGTGGATTTACCCTTCCAACATATCAATGAAGTGTGCTAACCATTTGCACTACTCAAGGACTCCATGTATATACAAAGACATGAATTTGCCAAATGTTATAGGAGTCACTTCATTTCATGTTAATAATGACTGCTCTAGTAATTTTAAACATGTCTACATTTCCTAAAGATTTCATTTGTCAGACAAAAACACAAGTGTTTGTGAGAAATTTGGGAATAAAAATGTCCAGCATGATACAGAAAATATTTGAAGAAGGCTTTATAGGGCATCAGATTGTCAATTCTGATGAAATAGGCATCTATTATAAATGCATGCCCCAAAGTATCTACATGTCAAAGGAAGAAATATATGAGTCAGAATTTATGACAGGGAAAGATTTGTATCTGTGATGTCTGGTGCCAATGTGGAGTAGTGCAGAATGAGCCACATAGTGCACATCTGGGAGAAAACTGTACATACGACTTCAGATAATCACCCTTCCACCACATCACAATATTGCCCAAAGTCCCTCTCTATAATCAAATAATGTGTCTTTTCTAAAGGAAACTGCCATATGTATTGCAGTATTCAATGCATTTCCCTATACATTTAAAATATGTAAAATAGTGTTTCCATTTTATTATATTTTTATATGTATATTTAAAACATGTCACTGATGATGCCTTTGAACTTGTCTCCTCATGTTTTTTGTAAATGCTGTGCTTTTTATTTATTTATTTATTTATTTTAATTGTGATTTGGGTGAAGGTTTACAGAGCAAATTCACTTTCATACAGCAGTTCACATACACTTTGTCTCATGTAATTGACCACAGTTTACCACAATGCAACAGCTCCCCTCCCTCTTCCTCCCCATAGTTAACCTCTTTCCTGTGTCCATCCCTCCATGCACTCCTGCCCCCTGAGCTGCCTCCCTGTGCATAAGCAGCCCTTCTTTCTCCCATGATTGTTCTTTCCAAAGAGTGTATTTACTTGAGGTAAATGTTCAACTTCTACGCCTGTCTTTTGTTTGGCTGGAAATCACAGGTGTGAGTTCAATTCCAGATCTGCAGGACAGCTAGGGGCCATAGTCTCAGTGGTTCTACCAGGCTCTATCAGACCAGCAAACCTGCCCCCCCCTTTTTTTTTCTCCAAATGATTTTTAGTTTTGTTCCACATTGTTCTCCCTCTCTATCAAGGATCTCCTACATAGATTCCCTTCCAAGTGGATGACAGTGGTAGCCGGGCACCATCTAGTTCTTCTGGTCTCATAGTTGTATAGGCTGCAGATTGGATGGTGTACCAGTCACTAGGACTAATTGTTTCCCTGAATTTTGGTTTTTTTCATTCTTCTTTGCTCTGGATGAGGAGAGACCCATCACTGCATCTAGCTGGCAGCTTACTAGCTTTTAATGTCCCAGTCACTACTGGCCAAAGTAGGAAGTGGAACAATGTTTTCTGTAATATGTTATACCAATTGAGCTTGATGTCCCCTGTGGCTATGGTCCCAAGCTCGCAGATTCAATTACTCGGTCCCTCTGGGTAGCTGGCTGTGACCAAGCAGTGACCACAACCTTGCCCCTTGTCAATGCTCTGATTTTTGTTGTGTAATTTTGCATAGCAAATCAATTTTTAAAATGTATATTCCATTGTATAGCAAACTCACTCTACATTCAACCAAGCATAAAAGGCTTAGCTGACTGCTGCTGTTTTGTTTTCCTCCATCTTTATCTCACCCTCATTTGTTTTCTTCTTTAATCACCTAATATTCTTGTTTTAATTTTTTTTTCTAATAAAATACAATTGTGTAAAATTTGAAAAAAAAAAGAAAGAAAGAAAGAAGGAAGGAAGGAGGGCATGTCACCACTACAGCTACTTCATCTTTTGGCCTTTCTTAGATCTTTAGATTAGTAACATAAACTTAGATTAAACTGGAGGAAAGGAAGAAATAACAGCACTCAGTAAGTCCAAAACCCAGGTGAACAATTTATATTTTCTCTCAAGGCTTTGTTTTCTGAGACCATCTGGCAAGGGCTCTGCCCTTCAGACTTTGGACGTGGGCCATGTTCTCTGAATTCTGGGTTGTGACCCTTGCTCTGTGCTTTGGCTCTGTCTTCCAGACCCACTGGAATGGCAACTCTACTCCCTTGACTTTGGGCTGCTCTGTTCTCCTAGTCCATCTGAGTGGCCCCATCAAGCCCTGATCTTCTGCTCATTGGGCATGACAGCCTAGCCCCTAAGTTTTGGGCAGTGGCCCTATCTTCCTGGAACTAGTAAACAGAAGTCCCACACTCCAGAGGCAAGTTGGTGAAGATCTGACTCTTTTAAACTCAGGAAGCGATGACTATCCAATGAGACCTGAAAGGTCCTGCTTCCTGTGCTCCTTCCAACAGTTCTGCTGATCTCATAGGTACTGTAGGGATGGTCCTTTTCTTTCCTTGGTGGACAACAGATGTAGCTTCCTTGCCCTCTTTCCTGCTTGTTTAGAATTCTAGGAGGCAAACAGTGTCCTTTCCTTTCATTCTTTCTTTCTCCTTCTGTCTACACTGATGGGTTTTCTGCTGTGGTAATTGGTTAGCTACATCAGCACAGGCTGTTATGAATTGAATTATGTTCTTTAAAAATATATGGCAACTTATCTAGGCCCTAACTATCATGCAATTATCAGTATTATGCAATTATCCCCCATTTTGTGATCTAACATAATTGTCTTATTATTGCAAATCCTAAGAGCTATAATGTTAATGAGGTGGGATTAGAGGAAGTTATATGATTGAGGTAGGATACAATATATAAGATTAGATTCTATTTTGAGTCAATTTATTTTCAAATAAAGAAGAAATTAAACAAGTGAACTGAGATCAGAAGGACCTAGTACTACCAAGAAAGAAGAGCCAGGAGTGAAGTGTAACTTTTAACACAGGGCCCCTGAGCTAAGAGGCTCCTAGAAGTCTCAGGGGAAGATTGATGACAAGAAATTTTCCCCAAAGCCAATACAGAGAGAAAGTCTTCCCTGAGAGTTGGTGCCCATAATTTGGGCTTTTAGCCTCCGAAACCGTGAGTGAATAAATTTTTGTTTGTTGAAGCCATCCACTTGTGGCATTTCTGTTATAGCTGCATTAGATAACTAAGACATAGGCTTAATCTCTTTAACTAAAGATTGTGGAGCTGCGTCCTTGGTAACCATTCTAAGACATGTGCCCTTTGTACAATAGAATTTCCTAAATCTCTAAGTTCTGTTTTCAATTTGCACAGCTCATTTTTAAGTCCATCTATTTCCTCTCACATTTTACTGTAAGTGGAAAAGACAAACCACATGCCATCTTAAGGTCTTGCTTAGAAATCTCCACAGGCAAATAACAAAAAAACAATGCAATGTGCTGCAGTCAAGTCAGATCCGACTCATTGCAACCCCTCCTTGGGTTTCGTGGTATCACTATGGAAGTAGATCGCCCAACCTTCCTTCTGAGGAGTAGCTGGTGGGTTTGAACCTCCAGCCTTCTGGTTAGCAGTCAAATGCCATCAGAGCTCCTCCACAGCGAAATATCTAAGTTGATTGCTTAGAAGTTCTACCTTCCACCAAACATTTGAAGATAATTCAGGCCAGTTGTTTGATACTACATATAAAACATCACCCTTCCTCCAATGCCCATGTGGTCATAATTTTCTTTTAAGGCCTCACCTGAAGCACTTTTTAACATCAACATTTCTAGAAACATTCTGTTGCTGGACCCGTAAGTATTCTCTAAGAGTATACTTTCTCTGTAGCTCTCCTCACTTCCTTCTGAGCCCTGAGCAGAAGTGCCTTTGACTGCCATAATCTAAAACAGTCTCTTCAAGGCAATATAGGCTTTTGCTATTAAGAACCTTAAAACTCTTCAGCCTCTACCCATTACCCAATTCAAAAACCACTTTCACATTTTAGGTACTTATTAAAGCAGCACCCCATTCTTCCAGTACCAAATTCTGTCTTAGTTATCCAGTGCTACTGTAACAGAAATACCACAAGTGGATGGCTTCAACAAACAAATTTATTCTCTTACAATTTAGGAGGCTAGAAGTCCAAACTCAGGGTACCGGCTCTAGGGAAAGGCTTTCTCTACCTGCTGGTTCTGGAGGAATGTCTTTGTCACTTGTAGATTCTGTCCTAGACTACATTCATGTGGCATGGCGTCTGTCTTCCTTTATTTGTTTCTCTTCCTTGCTTTTTAAATTTCTTTTATATCTCATAAAAGATTGATTCAAGATATACCCTACACTAATCCTGCCTCTTTAACATAACAAACACAGCTCATTCCTCATCTTCTTCTTGAGGAGCAATGGTGGGTTTGAACCACCATCGTCTTGTTAGCAGACAAATGTTACCCACTACACCACCAGTGATCCTTAATCATAGGCAGAGAGGTAAGGATTTATCTATTTTTTTTTACACATATTTTTGGAGACATATTTCAATCCAGAAGGGCATTATTGGTTAATCCAGTTTTTACTGCCTTGTTCACCTATGGACAATATCAGTTATAATATCACAAGCAGTTAAAGAAACAGTTTAATATAGTTAATTACTTCATTTTGCCAATGGCCATATAAACAATTAGTATGTTGTTGTTGTTATATGCCGTCGAGTCAAACCTGACTCATAGCGACCCCTCCGTGGGTTTCCAAGGCAGTATCACTACGGAAGTAGGATTGCGCAACCTTCCTTCCGAGGAGTGGCTGGTGGGTTTGAACCGCCAGCCCTCTGGTTAGCAGGCAAGTGTCTTATCCACTATGCTACCAGAGCTCCCAAACAATTAGTATAGATCCATAAATAATTGATTCAAATAAATTGAAAGGATCTCTGTAGTATTGTTTAAACCAATAGTTCTAAAAGTGTACTTCTGAAACAGCAGCATCAACATCACTTAAGAAGTTGATACAAATGAAAGTTCTCTGGCCATATCCCAAATTTACTGATAGAAAATCTCTGTTCTAGAGTCTCCAGGTGGTGCAAATGCTTGAATGCTAGGCTGGTAACCAAACGATTGGCAGTTTGAGTCCACCCAGAGACACCTCAGTTGAAAGAATGGGTGATCTACTTCTGAAAAATCAGCCATTGAAAATCTTGTGGAGCACAGTTCTATTCTGACACACAGGGGTTGCCATCAGTCGGAACTGACTCAAGGGTAACTGGTATCACCCACCCATCTGTTATTTAACAAGTTTTCTATGGGACTCTGATATATGTTCATGCTTACATATGAGAAAAACTATTTTAAACCATCTCAAAAATAAATTAAAAATAGGATCTCTAAGATTAGATTACCTGGGATTCAAAATCTAGGCTCTGGCATTTTCTGATAACCATGAAACCTTGTTCAAGTTACATTCAATGTCATATGTCTCCTTCCTCAACTGTTTCAAATATTAAATAAGAAAATTATACTAATGGAATACTTAGAAAAAAAGCCTGGTGCAGAACAAGTACTCAATGAATGTAAAATAACATTTTAATTCCATTCTAATCATCTCTTGTAAGTATATAATAGACTAAATATAGAAATGTTCATGTTCCATATTCTTAATCGTAATTAGTAGTATTTGAGTCATATGGTCTCTTCAGTAATGAAAGAGGGTATAGGGTTTGAGAATATAAGATGATTGCAAAGTGAACAACATTGAAAAATATTTTTGTAATTAAGTCTTAAATGTGTCAAAACATGGAAGTAGAATTTATCTAACAAAAAGGGACGACAATCCTTTCTAAAAGGGAGGGGGAGCAGCAGATTTTAGAAAATGATCTTTGTTGTGCTTTGTTCTGCTGAGCTCTGCCATGGATTTAAACTTGTGGGAACTATCACTGTGCTATGAGACAGAATTGCTCCCCCAGCATACATAGAACACTTGACTTCAATTAATTAAGCTACATATTGTAGTACAGGTTTATGCCGTTTCTTTTCTATAAAGAAGGCAAGATATTTCTCAGATGTGGCACCTTAATTACATAAGGAAAGGGAAATCAGAGTAATGATTTAGTAGTTATTAAACAGTGTGAAACACAGAAAAAATAGAAACTTTCATAACAAAATATAACACTTTAATAAAAAATATGTCTAAGTGTTCATAACTTAGTAAATTTAAGTTTCAATAATAAAATACAAAGTTAGGGACAATCAGATTTCTGTATTCTGGGCACTGAGCTGTCAGTTGCCTCATAGTCAATAGTCTTTATCAACATTTTGATCCAGAATTTAACAGTCATACAGCCACATGCTAGGTTCTATTCTCAATTCCCAGAGAACAATACTCTGCCCATTATGATCTGACCCAAGTAGAATCTATAAATAATTTTCTGAATAAGTCTACTGTATGTTAAACCTAGTTAGTGCTTTTGATTGGATGTTGCTGTGAAAAGGTTATCTTATCAAACTAATAAATGAACTGCTGAACAAGCTGACAGACTACAGTTGGAAATGGTTCTTGCCCCATGGCTGAATTATAAACCAGCCAATAGGAACGTGAAAAGGAAAGCTAGAGGTGATTAATTGATTGCAATGTCACAGTAGCAAGTTAACTTTCACTGCCCTAAATGTAAGCCGACACTGTAAATGAGAATAGGGGAGAAACAAAACAGTTAGAATGAAAGCTATCAGACTACAACAGAGAACAACTGAGAAACAAGTAGAGGCTCAATTAAGGAGAATGAGGACTTGTTTCCAAAGGAACATGTTTTTTTACCCCATTTGATTTGATAACAATCTCTGTGTTGGTCCCTCCTTTCCTCCATACTTTTTAGTTTACAGAGACTCTGGAAACTAAGAAATAGATTCCCCAAAGAAAATTACTTGAGAAGTTAATGCAGAGACCTTTGAATGCTATCAACATATTTATGTGTTTTAAAAACATCTGCATCATCATTCTCATCAGGGCCACAGTAGATGGATTCTTATAGAGGTGAGAAAAATGTGGACTAGAATTCAAAATCTTTAAAAATGTCCAGACTCGCTGGTACCCATTGAGACTACAGGACTCTCCAAAATAATTGCCCTGAGATATTGCATAAATCTTGAAACAAAAGTACCCCCTGGGATACCTTTTAGTTAAATAGCCGAATGGCTCATAAAGAATATTACCTGTAAATATTGCACATTAAAAAAAAAGATCATCTCCATGAGATGAAATAGTCAAAACTTACAATAAAGCAAAATGAAAGGGAGAGGGAACAGGAAAACCAGGTTACCGGAAGTGAAACCCCAGAAGGGAATTAATGAGAATATTAAAACATTGTGAAAAAATTAACCAATATCTCTGATCAATATGTGCAGTAAATGTTAAATGGGAACCTAACTTCTGTAAACTTTTACTGAAAACACAATAATATATTATTAAAAAAAAGTCTGGGTCCAAATAATAAGCTATCAGGATCTGAAGAGAGATTTCTGCTGAATTTCCCAAAAGGAAGAAAGATTTGGAAGCTACAGTGTTTAGTTCTACAAAGTGTCCATCCTTAGACATTTGTACATTTCTACTGAAAAGGAAATCTCTTGCTCTGCAAACAGTAGCCAGATCAATGTGAATTGCTTGCTAAGTAATCTGGTATCAATGTAAGGAAACATCTAGAATGAAAGTCAAAACTTATTTAAAAAAAAAAAAAGGAGTAGAAATGAAGAGAAAGGGGAAGAGATCAAAGCAAGGTTAGAATGGTGTGAAAAGCAGACAAAGAGGACATTTATTAAAAGCCATTTATAATAAGAAGATTGTTTTTCAATCTGAACAGAATGGTGAGGAAGCTGCCAAAGAAACTGCAAAAGATGGTGACAATGACTGAAAAGGAAAAGAGAAAGATTTAAAGCCTTTTCAACAATACAAAGATAAGGAGGCCTTTCTGAGAACAAAAATTCAAACCAGTGTTTTATGACTAACATGGAACTGAGGTTGCTGCTTTCTTCCTTAAGTCCAAAGAGCCGCTCAGGTTTTGTTAAAGGTAGACAGAACAAAAAAGGAAAGTGAAGTATCCACATTGTGATTAATACGTACAGATCTAAGTTCCTCAATGTCTAAGGCTTTTTATGAACTTTATCACAGACTAGGTTTGTTAGGCAATAATAGAGAGTCAAACCACTTCTTTACTACAGAGCCAGTGAAAAATTAAGGAAAATGCTGGGGAAGAAAGATCAAGGAGGGATGAAATTTGTTTTGCATGTGCTTCATTTCATTTTGAGGTTTTCAGTGGAAAAATATCTCGCCCATCATTAATATTAGAGTTAATTCAAATGCTTTTTTTTTTTTTTTTAAGAAATAAATCTTGTTACATATGGTTTTAAGTGATCTAATTTAGGCTAGCCCCATCATTTTTTATTTATCTCAGCTTTTTTTTTTTAAGTAATCAGAAAAAAATTAGACACTGACTATAATATGACTTAGTGAGTATTTTGGGTGTTACCAATTATGTGTATACTCAGGAAATTAGGGCTTTTTTTCTCCCTGTCTTTCTATTTTCTGTTCAATTTGTGCATAGTCATAATTTTGGTCAAAAGATATTTTCAAACAAATCTATTATCTTGTTGCAGTCTGGTCATTATTTTAATAAATTGTGACTTTTTCAGTAATATTCATTGACTAAATTTTTTCTAAAGATTGAGGAACAGGAATAAATGCTTCTCCAATGTATTCTTATATATTGGATACTTACTATAAATTTTTAAATGAATATCATATTATCTACAGTAAATCTGTTCAAAACTATTGAAAAAATAGAAACTGTTTTTTTATTACACAAATAAATTAAACATTATATCTCAGAAATATTTACTTTTAGTAAATGGTTACAATTACGTCTATGCAATTCATTTACAGTATTTGCTAATAAAGAAGTCCTGATGACACAATGGTTATGCTTTGACTGATAACAGAAAGGCTGTTGGTTTGAACCTACTAGTTGCTCTGCATGAGTAAAGACCTTGCAATCTGCTTCTGTAAAGTTTACAGTCTAGGAAACCTTATGTGGTAGTTCAACTTTGTGATATATAGGGTCCTCGTGAGTCTAAATCAACTCAATGACACACAGCAACAATAGTGTTCAATTATAAGTCCCAATGTTTCAAGACAAATGCTGTTTTCATTGCATACTTTAAGCTAGAAAAAAAGAAGTTTAACATGTAGACCCATTACTAACTCTTTACAAGGTATGATATTTAAAAAAAAAACATTTTTATTTACCAATGAGAAAATTAATTACATATACTATAAATAAGGGAGCTCTGGTAATAAGTTAGGGAAATATTTTCTGACAAGAGCAAATTCTATCAGAATATTTTTGATTACTGTTTGGAGTCAATACATACTATAGTCTTTCATTCAAATCTCTCACTGCCATCAAGTTGAATTTGACTCATAACGACCCCTACTTGGGTTTCCGAGGCAGTATCACTACAGAACTGAAAAAGCCAAATAGTCTTCTTTCTTATATTTTCAATAATTTGCTAAGATCCCAGTGAATGAAGAAAGAACAATATAGAAGAGGCAAGACTCATTAGAAAGTATGAAGTTGAAAACATTAGCACATTATTTTCCTGCTAATGTTCCTGTTCTTCCATATACATGTGAATGCTTGAAAACAGTATCAACAGCAATATTACATACCTAATATTGTTGTTGTTAGGTGCCAGTGAGACCTCTATTAAACTCAAAAAACCAAACTCACTGCTGTCGAGTGAGCGACCCCTCCTTGGGTTTCTGAGGCAGTTATCACTGGGGAAGTAGATTGTCCAACTGTCCTTCTGAGGAGTGGCTGGTGGGCTTGAACCGACAACCTTCTATTTAGCAGTCAAATGCCTTAGCCACTATGCCACCAGAGCTCCCGAGACCTTTATTAGAATTGTTACATTCAAAACAGTGACTGGTAACACCAAATGCTGACAAGGCATAGAACAAGAGGAATGCTCATTCATTGCTGGTGGGAATACAAAATGGTAGTAACTTTGGAAGACAGTCTGAGAATTTCTTACAAAGCTAAATAAAGGCTTAGTATATGATCCAGCAATCATTCTTACTGGTATTTACCCAAATGAGAGGAAAACATATGTCCACGTAAAAGCATGTCCATGAATATTTAGAGTAACTCTAATCATAATTTCCATAATTCACTCACTCACTCACTGCCCTCGAGTCGGATCTGACCCATAGTGACCCCTCCTTGGGTTTCTGAGGAAGTTATCACTATGGAAATAGATTGCTCAACCTTCCTTTTCAGGAGTGACTGGTGGGTTTGAACCACCAGTCTTCTGGTAAGCAGTCAAATACCTTAGGCACTACCCCACCAGAGCTCCTAATTGCCACAAATGGAAACAACGAAAATGCCCTTATTATATAGGCTAATAGATAAACAAACTGTTACATAGAAAGAATGAGCTATCAAGTCACAAAAAGACATGGAGGAACATATTGGAATATCTCCTTGTTCTGTTTGAACACCTGTCTATTGGTCTACGTACAGCTTCCTCACGAGCACAATGAACTCAAAAAACCTATTGCCATCTAGTTGATTCTGACTCACAGTGATCCTGTACAACAAAGTAGAACTGCCCCATAAGATTTCCAAGGCTGAGTGTAAACCTCCACAGAAACAGACTATCTCATCTTTCTCCTGTGGAACAACTGGTAGGTTTAAAATATTGAGAGTAATATACAAATGGCAAACCTTGATGAGAAGGCCAGAAATAGAGACTTTATAATCTTAAAGATATAAATAATGTCTGAAGCCAGTAAACAGATAAAACAACAAGAAAAAAAAAAAGCAAATAAAAAAATGAGAAAAAATGACAGAGAAGAAGAGTCATTTAAGCAGAAAAGACTAGGAAGAGTGGTTAAGCAAATAGAATAATAGAATAAAAAAATATTATTATGGAAAACTATTCCAGGACCTTGAGAGACAGAATCACCAGGCCTACTGACTTGGGACCACAGTCTCGGGGAACACCAAGCTCAATTGACACAACATAGTACATAAAAATCTTGTTCCACAACCTACTTTGGTGAGTAACAACTAAGGCATACGAGCTTTTGAGCAGCCTTCTCAGACACAAGTATAGGTCTCTTCTCATCTGAAGCAAAGAAGAGTGAAGAAAATCAAAGGCATCTAGAAACAATTAGTCAAAGGATATGATGGACCCCAAGAACAGAAGAACTAGATGGTGCTCAGCTACCAATGTCAACCACTTGGAAAGGGATCAAAACTGGAGATCCTAGGTAGAGTGGGAGAAAAATGTGGAACAAAATTCAAAAACACAAAAATGACCAGAATTATTAGTCGGGTAGAGTCTGATGGGACCCCCAAGACTATGGCCTTGGGTTCCCCTTTGGACCTAGAATTGGACTCACCCCCATGGATTGGCTCTCAGTCCAACAGTAGATAGACCTATATGCAGAACACTTACCCCAGGGCGATACACCCACCTACTCTAGGGAGATACACTCCTTAGAGCCATCGACCGTGGGGCACCAGAGGGGCAGCATTCACACAGGGGCAAAGCTGGACAGACAGGAGTGCATAGTTAAGAAGGGCACAGGGAGGGGCTAGTCTCAGGGATGTGAGAGGAGGAGAGCTTGTTATAGTCGGGAATGGTAACTGGGGTGTGAAATCAAATGTACAAGAATTATTGAATCTAAAAAAAAAAAAATGTTCTGTAAATTTGCACCCAAAGCACAATAAATTTTTTAAAAAAAGAAAATAAATCAAGAAAACTATTCCAGGAGAAACTTCATTAAAGAATTCCACAGCATCAAAAAGAGCAAGTGCTGACTGGAATAATTTCTCTTGGATTTTCAAAATGTCAAGTCACTAATGAGCCTAAAATAGCTGACATGCAATAAGTACTCCTCTGAATCTAATTGAATTATCAATAAACTCTTAGATAAATAATGTGTGTTTTAATTTAGAGACTGACTTATGAAATCTGTATATTTCATATTCTTCTCAGAGGATATTATAACAATTTATTCAAAGCTAGTGAGAAATGGAGACACAACCAACACAAATAAAAAAGATGTTTAAATTGTTTTCTATAAAACAATAGCTATTTACCATATAAATCCTATAGTTATTGTTCAAATAGCAAATGCCCTCCAAATATTCTCATCTTATTTGCCATTTAATGAAACTCAGACTCCCTCTGCCATCGAGTTCATCACAAATCATAATGACCCTATAGGACAGAGGAGAACTACCCCCTAGGGTTCCCAAGGCTGTAAATCTTTTTGGAGGCAGACTACCTCCTCTTTCTCTTGTGGAATGTCTAGTGGGTTCAAACTTCTGACTTTTTGTTCAGCAGCCGAATGCTTTAATCACTGTCCCATCAGAGCTCCTTAAGCGCAAGGGAATATTGTGGAATTCTCAATCTTTGCAATCTTCTCCATAATTTTTTAAGATCCATACAGTTGAATACTTTTGCATAATGAATAAAACACATCCTAAGTGAAATTAGACAGTTTGAAAAAGCTACATACTGTATAATTCCAGCTACATGACATTACGGAAAAGATAAAAAACTATAGAGATGGTATAAAAGATCAGTGGTTGCCATAGGTGTGTGTGTGTGTTTCTGTGTGTGTGTGTGTGACAGTGTATGGATACATAGAGCACAGGGCATTTTTATAGTGGTGAGATTGTTCTGTATGACACTTCATGGTAGTTACATGACTTTATTCATTTGTCAAAACTGTACAAGACAAAGAATGAGCTGTAATGAAAACTATTGTTGTTGTTGTTGTTAGGTGCTGTCAAGGCGTCTCTGACTCATAGTGACCCTATGTGCAGCAGAATGAAACTCCATCCAGTCTTGACCCAACTCCATGATTCTTGCTATACTTGAGCCTATCGCTGCCACCATGTCAATCCATCTCGTTGAGGGCCTTCCCCTCTTTCTTAGACCTTCCACCTTACCAAGCATGATATCCTTCTCCAGGGAGTGGTCTCTTCTGACAACGTGACCAAAGTAGGTGAGATGAAGTCTGGCCATTCTCGCCTCCAAGGACCATTCTGGCTGCACTTCCACCAGGACAGACCTCTTAGTTTTTTAGCAGTCCATGGTACTTTCAGCTTTCTTCACCAACACCATAGCTCAAAAGTACCAATTCTTCTTTGGTCTTCCTTATTCATTGTCCAGCTCTAACATGCATAAGAGGTGATTGAAAATACCATGCCTTGTGTCAGGCTCACCTTAGTCGGCAAGGAGACATCTTTGCTCTTCAGCACTTAAGAGTTCCTTTGCAGCCAATTTGCCCAGTGCTATATATTGTCTCGGTAGCATAGTGGCTAAGACATTTGCCTGCTAACCAGACGGCTGGCGGTTCAAACCCACCAGCCACTCCTCGGAAGGAAGGTTGGGCAATCCTACTTCCGTAGTGATACTGCCTCAGAAGCCCAAGGAGGGGTCGCTATGAATCGGGTTTGACTCGACGGCACATAACAACAACAACAACATATATTGTCTCACCAGCCACTCCTTGGAAGGAAGGTTGGGCAATCTACTTCTGTAGTGATACTGCCTCAGAAACCCAAGGAGTGGTCGCTATGAGTTGGGTCCGACTCGACTGCACATAACAACAACAACAACAACAACATAACGTTGTCTGGTGTCCAGACTGCTGCTTCCATTGGTGTCGATCATAGAATCAAACAATGTGAAGTCTTTGACAACTTCAAACTTTTCTCCATTTATTGTAATGCTGCTTATAAGTCCAGTTGTGAAGAGTTTTGTTTTCTGTATATTGAGATGTAATCCATACTGCACACCGTATTCTTCAATCTTCATCAGAAAGTGTTTCAAGTCATCCTCACTTCCAGCAACCAAAGTTGTGTTGTCAGTATATTGCAGGTTGTTAATGATTCTTCCTCCAATCCTGATGCCATGCTCTTATTCATATATTTATTTGCTCAGCATACAGATTGAATAAGTATGGTGAAAGGATACAACCCGGATGCACTCCCTTCTTGATTTTAAACCATACAGTGTTCCCTTATTCTGTTCGAATGACAGCCTTCTGGTCTATGTACAGGTTCCTCATGAGTAAAATTAAGTGTTCTGAAATTTCCATTCTTCTCAATGTTATCCACAATTTGTTATGATCTACATAATCAAGTGCTTTTGAATAGTCAATAAAATACAAGAAAACATCTTTCTGGTATTCTTTGCTTTGAGCCAAGATCCATCTGACATTAGCAATGATATCCCTTGTTCTTCCACGTCCTCTTCTGAATCCAGCCTGCACCTCTGGAAGTTTTCTGTCAATATACTGCTGAAACCATTTTTGAATTATCTTCAGTAAGCTTTTGCTTCCATGCAATATTAATGATATTGTTCAATAAATTCCACACTCTGTGGGATCACCTTTCTTTGGAATGGATACAAATATAGATCGCTTCCAGTCAGTTGGCCAGGTAGCTGTCTTCCAAATCTCTTGGCATAACCAAGTGAGTGCCTGCAGTGGGGCATCCATTTGTTGAAACATCTCAATGGGTATTCCATCAATTCCTGGAGCCTTGTTCTCTGCCAGTTCTTTCAGTGCAGCTTTGACTTCTTCCTTCAGTACCATTGGTTCTTGATCATATGCCACTTCCTGAAATGGATGAAGATCAACCAGTTCTTTTTGGTACAGTGACTCTGTGTATTCCTTCCATCTTCTTTTGATGCTTCCTGCATCCTTCAATATTTTGCCCGTAGAATCTTTCAATATTGCAACTCGAGGCTTGAATTTTTTGTTAGTTCTTTCAGCTTGAGAAATGACTAGCATGTTCTTCCCTTCTGGTTTTCTAACTGCAGGTCTTTACACATTTTTTTATAGTAATTGGCTTTTTCTGCTTGAGCTGCTCTTTGAAATCTTCTGTTCAGCTCTTTCATCTTGTCATTTCTTCCATTTGCTTTATCTACTCTCTGCTCAAGAGCAAGTTTCAGAGTCTCTTCTGACATCCATTTTGGTCTTTTCTTCCTTTCCTGTCTTTTTAATGACCTCTTGCTTTCTTCATGGATGATGCTCTTGAAGTCATCCCACAATTTTTCTGGTTTTCAGTCATTGGTGTTCAATGCATCAAATCTATTCTTTAGAGGTCTCTAAATTCAGGAGGGAGGGATATTCAAGGTCATATTTTGGCTCTTGTGGACTTGTTTTAATTGTCTTCAACTTCAGTTTGAACTTGCATATGAACAGTTGGTGGTCTGTTTCACAATGAGCTCCTGGACTTGTTTTGGTGAAGACATGAGCTTTTCCCTCTCCTCTTGCCACAGAGTAGTAATCTGATTCCTGTGTACTCCATCTGGCTAAGTCCACATGTATAGATACCATTTGTTGTTGAAAAAAGGTATTTGGAATGAATTGGTTTTGCAAAATTTTATCATGCAATCTCCAGTGTTATTTCTGTCACTAAGGCCAAATTTCCCAACTACCCATGACTCTTCTTTGTTTCCAACTTTTGCATTCCAATCAACAGTGATAAGCAACACATCTTGTTTGCATGTTCAGTCAATTTCAGACTGCAGAAGTTGAAAAAATCTTCAATTTCCTCATCTTTGGCTTTGGTGGTTGGTGCATAAATTTGAATAATAATAGTATTAATGGGTCTTCCCTTTCTACATATACATATTATCTTATCACTGACAGCATTGTACTTCAGGACAGATCTCGAAACATCCTTTGTGATGATGAATGCCACACCATTGCTCTTCAATTTGTCATTCCCAGCATAGTGGATCATATGGTTGTGTGATTCAAAATGCCCTAACCCATCCATTTCAGCTCACTAATGCCTAGGATATTGACGTTTATGTGTTCCATTTCATTTTTGACAACTTCTGATTTTCCTAGATTCGTACTTCATACATTTCATGTTCCGATTATTAATGGATGTTTGTAGCTGTTTCTCCTTAATTTGAGTTGTGGCACGTCAGCACATGGAGGTCCTGGAAGACTTACTTTATCGATATCATTATGGTTGGTTCTACTCTGATGCGGCAGCTCTTTCTCAGTCCTATTTTGAGTGTCTTCTGACCCAAGGGGCTGGTCTTCCTGTACTGTGTCAGACAATGTTTCCAAGCTATTCATAAAGTTGCCCAGTAATGTATCAGACAGTGTTTCTCTGCTATTCATAAGGTTTTCCCTGTACGGGATGGCCCCCTCCTTCTTTCTAGTCTGTCTTAGTCTGTAAGCTGTGTTGAAACCTGTGCACCATGTGCTACTCGGCTGGCATCTGAAATACCAGTGGCATAGCTTCAAGCCTCAGAGCAATGTACAAGCATCACAGGATGACAAACTGACAGATAAGTGTGTCTCCCTTAGCTGTTAAAAACCTCTGCACACTTCCCTTACCTAATTCCTACCTGGATGCTCCTGCTCCCTTCTGTTCCTGGCTCTAGGGGGCTGGGACCTGTCTTGCCTCCTGCCCCTTTTAACCTGGAAATCCTGCCACTCCTGCGGTCCCTGGCCTCTCCTGCTCCCTCCCTTTCCTGGCTCCAGGGGCCTTGAGACCTAGCCTTGCCCCCTACCCCTTTTTAGCTGGATATCCTGCTGCTCCTGAGATCCCCAGGTGCTCCTGCTCCTTCCCTTTCCTGGCTAATAGATAAAGGGGGCTTGGAGTCTAGCCTTGCCTCCCACCTCTTTTTACCTGGATATCCTGCCACTCCGAGATGCCCAGTTTAAAATTTAGTAATAATGTATCAATATTGGTTCATCAATTACAATAAATAAACCACAGAAATGCAAGAGATAAACAAAAGAATAAACTGTGTTCAGGGTTTGGAGTCTACATGGGATCCTCTGTACTGCCTGTATAGTATTTCTATAAATCTAAACTTGATATAAAAAATAAAGTCTAGAAATACTGTTTGATCCAGCACTCCCATTATTAGGTATTTATACTAAAGAAATGAGAGGCATGACATGAATAGATGTATGCATACCCATGTTCATCACTGCACTATCCATAACAGCAAAGAGATGCAAACAAACTAAGTGCCTATCAACATAGAATGGATAACCAAATGATACACAGAATGGAATATTATGCAACACTAAAAAAATAATGTTGATTTTGCAGAACACCTTCTAACATGGATGAGCTTGGAGGACATTTTGCTGAGTGAAATAAGGCAATCACAGAAGGACAAAATCATATTAGTCCACTATGGTAAAAATTCAAGGAAAGGCTTACATATGGAAGGAAACTTTCTTTGTTGGTTGCTAGTGATGGAAGAAGAGGGAAGGGAAAACTGTCAGGTAAGTAAGAGACAGGTATTGGTTTGGGAGAAGGGAAAACAAGTATACAAAGATTAAGTGACTAGCACAGTAACACTAGGGAAAAGGAAGACACAGAAAGGTGTGCAAGAGGTATAGAAAACAGGGATCAACACTTTCACATATACAATACTGATTACCAGCAATGACAAACAATCTAAGGGTGGATACATAGGTAGACAGGCTGAATGATCAGGTATGTCTAGGAAAATGGGAATATACCCAGGACCAAATATACGTTTGGCAGATGATATTTCTACTTACATATTTGCATGTGCTATAAGAATATCTATATATACATAATAGAGCTAATGAGTGGCAAAGTTATGACAAATTCTTAGCCAGAGCCTCTCACCCTGAGGGAGTTAGTTGTGAGGTACATGGGCTACAGGTCATAGTCTTGGGGGACATCTAGCTCAATTGGCATAACATACAACATAAAAACATTGTTCTACTTTGATGAGCAGACACTGAGGTCTTACAAGCTTGCAAGCAGCCATCCAGATGCAACAATTGGTCTCTGCAAAAACGACAAGGAGGCCACATGTTCTGACCTCCTCTAATTCCACAAAGGGAAGACAGGGTTACCAGCAGTAACCCAAGGCCTATTCCTGCCAGGCCAGACATGTTGCCTTCCTCCAGCCCTTTTCTTCAACCGTTCCTCCCAGAGCACCCACCACCTCTCTCCTGGGTTCGATAATTCGCTGCAGTGGCCACACAGAACTCACAGATTACAGGGTTTATTAGG
>NW_006921959.1:279062-280799 GCF_000298275.1 Orycteropus afer afer
AAGAGGAATTGTTTTAGTTTCTCTCCATTGCATATAATGTTGGCTGTTGATTTTGCATAGATGCCCTTTATTATGTTGAAGAATGTCCCTTCTATTCCTATTTTGTTGAGAGTTTTGATCAGGAATGGGTGTTGGATTTTATCAAATGCCTTTTCTGCCTCAATTGATATGATCATGTCTTTCTTCTTTGTTTTATTTATGTGGTGGATGATGCTTATTGTTTTTCTAAAGTTGAATCATCCTTGCATACCTGATATGAACCCTACTTGGTCATAATGAATTATTTTCTTGATATATTGTTGGAGTCTATTGGCTAGGATTTTGTTGAGGATTTTTGCATGTATATTCATGAGTGATATTGGTCTGTAGTTTTCCTTTAGAGTAATGTCTTTGCCTGGTTTTGGTATCTAAGTTATGCTTACTTCATAAAATGATATGGGAGGATCCCATCCTTTTCTATATTTTGGAATAGTTTGAGTAGGAATGGTGTTAGTTCTTTTCTGAATGTTTGCTAGAATTCTCTGGTGAAACCATCTGGGCCAGGACTTTTTTTTTGTTGATAAGTTTTTGATGACCTGTTCAATTTCTTCTTTTGTTATGGATCTATTCAACTTTTCCACATCAGTCTGCTTTAGGTAAGTGGTGTGTATCTAGAAATCCGTCCATTTCTTCCAGATTTTCAAATTTGTTGGAAGTTCTTCATAGTGTCCTGATATTATCCTTTTTCTTTCAGTTGGTTCTGTTGTGATGTCACCCATTTTGTTTCTTATTCATGTTATTTGTGTTGTCTCCCTTTTTTGCTTTGTTAAATTTGCCAATGGTTTGTCAATTTTATTGATCTTTTCAAAAAGCTTCTGGTTTGCTGAATTTTTTTCCTATTGCCCTTCTATTTTCTGTTTCATTGGTTTCTGCTCAAATCTTAATTGTTTCCTTTTTTTCTGGTGACTACGCTTTTCTTGCTGCTCTTTTTCTGATTGTTGGAGATGTTGGTTTACAGTAATGATTTTGCCTGTTTCTTCTTTTTGGAAGTGTGCAGTTATTGCTATAAATTGGCCTCTGATCACTGCTTTTGCTTTGTCCCAAAGATTTTAGCAAGTTGTGTTTTCATTCTTGTTTGATTCGAGGAATTTTTGAATTTCAATTTTTATTTCTTCTCTTACTCAGTCTTTCTCAAGGAGGGTATTGTTCAGTTTCCTTATGTTTACTCTTTTTTTTCTGTTGATCTTCCTACTGTTGATTTCTAATTTGGTACCATTATGATCTGAGAAGATGCTTTGCAGTATTTCAATGTTTTAAAATTTGTTAAGGCTTGCCTTATGGCCTATCATATGGGCTATCATTGAAAATGTTCACTGCAACATTTTCACTACAATAAATGTGCACTGCAAATAAATATATATTGTGCTGTTGTTGGATGAAGTGCTCTGTAGAAGTCTATAAGGTCAAGCTGGTGAATTGTATTGTTTAGCTCTTCTGTATCTTGGTTGAGTTTCGTTCCAGTTGTTCTATCTTTCATTGAATCTGGTGTATTAAAGTCTCCCACTCACTGTGGAGTCATCTATTTGACTTTTCAATTATTTTTTAAAGTCTGATTTATGTATTTTGGGGCTCTTCCATTGGGTACATGTTGTTGTTGTTGTTGTTATGCGCCGTCGAGTCGGCCCCGACTCATAGCGACCCCTCCTTGGGTTTCCGAGGCAGTATCACTACGGAAGTAGGATTGCCCAACCTTCCTTC
>NW_006921959.1:281255-285092 GCF_000298275.1 Orycteropus afer afer
CCCAACAGAAATAACCCAGGTGGATAGCCTCAGCAATCAGGGGCTGCTCAGTTGCTCATACAAAATCCCACCTTGGAGTTTACAAAGGCTTATGGGTAGAAAAGCCACACTAAGTAATTTACTACACCGCAGTCTCTCTTCACCAAAGAAGATGAAGAAAACCACAAAGACTCATGGAAACAAATAGTTCAAGGTACTAGTGGACCATGCAAAGCTCAGCCTATGTGACCCTCAGATCAGAAGAACTAAATGGTGCCCAGGTACTACTGTCAACCACTCAGAATGGGATCAGTGTAGTAGATCCTGGATTGACTGGGAGAAAAATGTAGAGGAAAACTCAAAATCATAAAAAAAAAAAATAAAGACCAAATTTACTGGTCTCATAGAGACTGATGAAACTCTCAAGATTGTGGCTCCTAGTTACTCTTTGGGCTTGGAATTGAATCCACTCACATAGCTTCCAGACAAACAATAGACAGGCATATAGGGTGAAGATTTACACCAGGTAGGTATGCTCCTTAGAATAATCAACCATGGGAAATCAAAAGGGCAGTATTTGCACACAGAGATAACTCAGAGGGTGAGAATGCATAGGAAAGAACAATACAGGGAAAAGGTAACCACATGGAGGAAGTAGGAAGAAAGCTGTTGCATCCTGGGGATTGCAATCAATGTCATGAAACAGATGTGTATAAACTACTGTATGGAAAATGAATTTGTTCTATAAACTTTCACTCAAATCACAAAAAATAAATAAAGTCCACTAAATTCCAAATAAATAGATAATATTATTTGATAGTAAGACAACAAAATACCTAAATTTTTTTAGAGACTCAGAAAAACTGAGAACCTTACCATGATCCCATGATCATACAGTTACTAAGTGTAAAGTTAATGATTTGATCACAAATATTTACTTCTTAGGTCCATCCATTTCCTTATTTATTGAGATCAATAATTATAACTATTATTTGTATGTATGAGTTTATAAAATGAATTTATTATGACTCACTGGTTGGCACAAGCAGTTAAGTGTTCAACTATTAACTGTAAGTTGGTGGGTTCAAATCAATTCAGGGCTGTTTTGGGAAAAAGGCCTGGAGATCTACCTCCAAAAATTCAAAGCCATTGAAAACCCTACAGAGTACAGTTGTACACTGAAACATATGAGTTGGAACAGCTTGACCACAATTGGATCTACATTATTTCATTTAATCATAACACAAGCTTTTACCAATTATGTTTCAACATAAAAATAAGATTTTTGTTATCCAAGGGGTCTCCATATTGTCAATGAATATTTGACTGGCACTAAGTAAAAAATTTAAGTCATTTCATTTTTTTTGCTTGAAATGACTCAATAGCATCAAAACAAAGACAAGAAAATGGGGAAACCCTGGATTCAAGATTAACACCAAAGGAGTGTGTGATAAATTCCATAAAAAGTAAAATGGTTTCCTACCAGACACTAAGTTCTCCATTAGAATGGAAGTTTCATGTGGCACTGACATTTTTTTGTCTTCTTATACCTGGTGTTCGATTGACAGGCAATAAATATTTGCTGAATAAAATATGAAATATGGTATGGTTGAAAAACATAAATACTGTTTAGGTATGGAGGTTGAATTTTTTTTTCTTTTTTTTTACTTTTACTGTGATAAAAACATACAAAACAAGATATTCGTTCACATAACAACTTCCACATTTACATGTCAGTGACATTTATGAAATTGTCGTTGTGCAACCATTATGGCTATCTTTTTGCAAAATATTCCACCATCATCAGCATAAACTCAATGCCCTTCAAACAAATCTTCCTCTTTCCCCCTCTGGATATTGAACTTTAAATATATCTCTGTTTTCCAACTTCATCCAAATATTACCCACTTCCTTTAAATACGTAACCTGTAAAACCAGTTGTCCTCAACTCAATTCTAAGTCATAGCTGCTCACGTGTGTCAGAGTACAAATGGGCCTCATTGAGATTTCAATGACTGGTTTTTCAGAATTAGATCACCAGACCTTTCTTCTGAATGACTAGAAACTGGGTGAACTAGAAACGTTAACTTTTCTGGTAGCAGTTGAGTACATTAACTGTTTGTACCACTCAGAAACTCTTTAATCCATGCTGTTGTTAGTTGTCATCGGGGCAATTCCCATGGTGTCCCACGTGTGCAGAAATAGAAATGCTCCACAGGGTTTTCAAGGCTACGACCCTTCAGAAGCAGATCACCAGGCCTGTCTTCCAAGATGTCTCTGGGTGGGTTTAAACCACCAATCTTCCAGCTAATAGTCAAGTATTTAAGTGTTTGTGGCACTCAGACTCTCTTTAATCTCTACATAAGAGAAGAGCTCATATCAGAATTTGTATTCATTTTTCTCCACATACTACAAAGTCCACAGGAAATATTGAGTGCTCTGTTGTTGAAGGAAAGTTTTACAAGAAACAAAGCAAGTTTGTTAGGAGAGTTTACTTCTATTTCTATTTCTATTTCACGTAGGTCTATTTTTAATTCTCCGACAAAGAAATAAATCATCCCTTTAAGACTGAAATGAACGCCAAGTTCTGTTAACAGAAAAGTAGTATCACATCAGCTGTGTATTTTTTCCTCTATATCAGTGTTGGGCTTTCCATTTGCTGTTTCTTGTTTAGGATTCTGTAACAAAGATTATCTATTCAATCCTTGGATTATCCTTTGTTGTCTTAACTCAGAATTATGGCATGACTTTATTATTTTTTCCCATATTAAATTCTTAATGCTCTCTAAACAGACTGCCTGTGGGATGTGATAATGAAAATATTAGTTAACATGCAAACTATACTTATTATATTTGTATGCATTGCTAAAGATACAGATAGATTGCTCAGAAAAAAAAAAAAAAAAAAAAAAACTGCATCAAACCAAAGCAAAAACCAGACTCACTGCTGTGGAATCGGATCCAACTCACAGCGACCAATCCTTTGGTTTCCGAGGTGGTATCACCTTGGAAGAGTGCCCAACCTTCCTTCCGAGGAGTGGCTGGTGGGTTTGAGCTATATTTTTTTATAATATATATCATCTTTTTTTTTTTATTGTGATTTGGGTAAAAATTTACAGAGCAAATTCACTTTCCATACAGCGATTCTCATACAATTTATCTCGTGACACTGACCACAATTCACCACAATGCAACATCTCCCCTCCCACTTCCTCCTGACAGTCACCTCTTCCCTGTGTTCATCCCTCCATGCATCCCTGCCCCCCAAGCTGTCTCCTGGTGCATAAGCAGCCTTTCTTTCTCCCATGATTGTTCTCTCCAAGGAGTGTATTTACCTCAGGTAAAAGTTCAACTCCTATGCCTCTCTTTTGCTTGGCTGGAAGCCACAGGTGTGGATTCAATTCTAGACCTGAGGGGCAGCTAGGGGCCATAATTTCAGTGGCTCCACCAGGCTCTATCAGACCAGCAAACTTGGTTCCCTCCCTTTCTTTTGTTTTTCACAAATGCTTTTGGGTTTTGTTCCACATAGTTCTCCTTCTCTATCCATGGTCTCCTACATAGATCCCCTTCCAAGTGGTTGCCATTGGTAGCCGGGCACCATGTAGTTCTTTTGGTCTCATAGTCGTATAGGCTGCGGATCACAGCTTAGTGTACCAGTTGCTAGGGCTAATTCTTTCCATGAATCTTTGTTATCTTCATTCTTCTTTGCATTGGGCGAGGAGAGACCCATCATTGCATCTAAATGGCTGCTTGGAGGCTTTTAAAATCCCAGTAGCTACTCGCCAAAGTAAGAGGTGGAACAATGTTTTGTGTAGTATGTTATGCCAATTGAGCTTGATGTCCCCTGTGACTATGGTC
>NW_006921959.1:288912-319663 GCF_000298275.1 Orycteropus afer afer
CTTGGGTTTCCGAGGCAGTATCACTACGGAAGTAGGATTGCCCAACCTTCCTTCCGAGGAGTGGCTGGTGGGTTTGAACCGCCAGCCATCTGATATTTATTATGGTTATACCATCTGTTCAATTGATCCTTTAATCATTATATAATATCCTTCCTTGTCTCGTATGATAGTTTTTTTTCTTAAAGTCAATTTAATCAGAAATTAATATTGCTACTCCTGTTCTTTCATGGCTGCCATTTGCTTGATATTTCCTTTTCCAGCCTTTGATTTTTAGTCTATTTTTGTCTTTGTGTCTAAGATGTGTCTCTTGTAGACAACATATTGATGGATTTTGTTTTCTTATCCAATCTGCAACTCTCCATCTCTTAAGTGGTGCATGTAATCCATTAACATTCAATGTAGTTATTGACAAGTATGAATTGATTGCTGTTGTTTTGTTATGAGTTTTTTCATGGTGTCCCTGGTTTCTTTGTTCCATATTATTTTCAGTGCTGAGCTTTTAGTATTTGCTGAATATTCATGGTTGTCGTCTTTTTTATTGTGATGTGAAGATTTATCATTTTTCTTTGATGTTACCCTGTGATTTATAATTTTCTCCCTGAGATTAGCATAGTCCATTCTATCTTGCAGCACTCTTAACTTCTTCACTATTTAGAAGTTCTGTAACTACACAGTCTTTTCCCTCTTTTTGTTTGTAGTTGTCCTCATTTGCCAATTGACATCTCTGGTTCCCTGTTTACAATCTTGTAAGCTCATTTTACTTTGGATATGTCCATAGCTGTGGTTTCTGGGTTATGTCATTATGTGTATTAATGGTCAGTTGTTGTTTGCTGTTTTTGGTTCTCTGTCCAAAGGACTCCCTTTAGTATCTCTTATAAGGTTGGTCTGATTTTAAGAAATTCCCTTAGTTTCTGCTTATCTGGAAATCTCCTACTTTCACCATCATATTTGAGGGACAATTTTGCCAGGTATATAATTCTTGGTTGAAAATTTTTCTCTTTCAGGGTTTTATATATATTGTCCCATTGCCTTCTTGCTTGCATGGTTTCTATTGAGAAATCAGAGGTTATTCTTACTAGTTGTCCTTTGTATGTAACTTTTTGTTTTTCCTGTGATGCTTTCAGGATTCTTTCTTTGTTTTTGGTTTTGATGAGTTTGATGATGATATATCTTGGATTTTCTTTTGGGGTCTATCCTGTTTGGAGTTCATTGGACTTCCTGAATGGATAGAAATACTTTACAATTTCATCTTCAGATTATATCTCCTTCTCTTTTGGACTCCTTCTTGGAGTTTCGGTCAAATGTGACTCACAAAACACAGGTAGTAAATTACATAGACTTCACCAATTTTTGATATTTTTTTATATTTGAAGCAAAATTAATTACTAAATTTCAAGTGGACTCCAAGATAGAGATAACATTATCTGCTTATTGGTTCTAGTCACATTTGAGTCTCACATATGGAAAACAATTTTATATTCTATGAGAAATTTTTCAATTGCTACTATAAGTATCTATAATTAATGTACTTCCCACAACTCCCTTGATGCTTTATCAAAATGCTGCTTTCTGCTTAAAAGTAGCTCACTCTGCTAAGGGTTGAATTATTTGTGAAATAGAAACATAAATCAGATATAATCATAATATTCTAAATAACCATAAATTATTTTATACTTTCTCTAATTTACAGATTAAACCACTAAAATTAAGACATATGACTGACCAAAAGTATTTATCTTACATTATGTCAGTGTTATTAAGTATCCTTATTTATTTATTTTTTCCATCTTTATTTTGCCACATACAATGGCAGCTTTGTCTCAAGACTTTCTTCTGTAAGGATCAGATGATGACTACCAGGAGCAATCAATTTCTTTATCATACATCAGAGAAAGAGGGTTGCTTACAATAGCAATTCCATAATATAAAATTTCTAGTAGGGTACAATAAAGATCTTATGAATCATTGGATCATGTTGTTCTTCTTTAGGGGATCTATTAGTACCATTCCTGAAACTGGGGCTGAGGTTCACTTTAACTGACATATATGACAGGGAAAATGTTCTATGAAGAAAGAAGGGAATTGTTGAGTAGATGACCAGCAGTGCATGTTAACATTTGCTATCACACAAATAACATTATACCCAAGTTTCTTTTATTTCAGCATTATTGTTTTCAGGTGCTGTTGAATTTGTTCTGACTCATAGTGACTTTTTATGTTCAACAGAACAAAATATTGCCCATTTTCTGCCATCCTCATAATCATTGCTATGTTTGAGGACATTTTTGGCACGTTGTGTCAATCTATGTCATTGAGAGTCTTCCTTTTTTCACTGACCCTCTGCTTTAACAAACATATTATTCTTCTCTGGGGACTGATTCTTCCTGGTAACATGTCCAAATTATGGGAGAGGAAGTCTTGCCATCCTCACCTATAAGGAGAATTCTGGTGGTACTTCTTCCAGGACAGATTTGTTCATTCTTCTGGCAATCCATGACCCATTTAATATTTTTGTCAACATCATAATTCAAAGTCATCAATTCTTCTTTTGTCTTTCTTATTCATTGTCCCGCTTTCACATGTATATAAGGTGTTTGAAATACCAAAGCTTGGGTCAGGTGTACTTTAGTCTTTAAAGTGATATCTTTGTTCTTTAACACTTTAAGGACATCTTTTGAAGTATAATTGTCCAATATAATACTTGGTATAATTTCTTGACTTCTGCTTCCATGGACATTGATTTTAGACCCATATAAATTGAAATCCTTGACAACTTCAATATTTTCTATGTTTATCATTATGTTGCTTATTGATCCACTTGTGAGAATTTTGTCTTATTTATATTGAGGTTGTAGTCTTTGATCTTTACTCATAAGTACTTCAACAAATACTTCAACCTCTTCACTTTCAACAAGCAAGGTTGTGTCATCTGCATATCGCAAAGTGTTACTGAGTTTTTCTCAATCCTAAAACACTCTAAGAATCCATTAATAATTGGAACATGAAATGTATAAAATATGAATCTAGAAAAATTGGAAATCCTCAAAAATGAAATGGAACACAAAAGGATTGATACCTTAGACATTACTTTGCTGAAATGGACTGGTACTGGTCACTTTGAATCACACAATCATATGTTATTCTGTGCTGGTAACAACAAATTGAAGAGGAATGGCATCACATTCATTGTGAAAAAGAACATTTCAAGATCTATACTGGAGTACAATATTGTCAGTCAGTCACAGGATAATATCCATAAGACTTCAAGAAAGACCAGAATTAGAAGCATTAGAAATGGTCTGTTCTAGATATCTAAAAAGAATATTTTATGGTCTATATTGTTGTTATATGCTGTTCCAATCTGATATGTATCAACCCCATGTGACAGAGTAGAACTGCCCCATAAGGTTTTCTTGGCTATAATCTTCATGCAAGTAGGTTACTGGATCTTTCTCCCACAGAACCACTGAACTGCCGACCTTTCAGTTAGCAGTCATGCACTTAACCATTGTGCTATAAGATTCTGAGGTGGTTTTCACTTGACTATACTAAAGGTCTGCAGTTCCAACCTACCCAGAGTTACGTCAGTACACCTGGAAATCCACTTTCTATAAGATTACAACAAAGAAAACTCTATGGAGCAATTATACTCTGTCACACATGGAATTGCCATGAGTCAGAATGGACTTGATAGTAACTAACAAGATTATTTTTATATTGAGTAAAATGATTTAAAGCAAATGAAATGTAAAAATAAAATAACTGCTGATTATGGGAAGATGAAATGTATTGACAGACTAGTAATAATTATGAGAAAATTGCACTGTAAACATTCTTACATAAAATAATAATACATAAATATTAAACCTTTTAATTTCAGATTTTAAATAAACAAATAAATTGTATGTCTAGATGAAATATTTTTTATTTATCTGAAAGAAAAATCATTCAGAACATCTTATTTGGTATGTAGATTACTTATTTTAGCAGTCATGTAGCCAATATTACATTATAGCATTTATGGCAAGGCATGGTATGTGGATGATTAATTTATTAAAATGTTAGAAAATAATCATCTTGAAGATAGAGCATTTGAATAATTATAATATTATTACCCAAAATCAACTTAACTCTCTTTGAGTCAGATCCAACTCATAGCGACCTCTCCTTGAGTTTCCGAGGTGGTATCACTACAGAAGTAGATTACCCAATCTTCTTTCCAAGGAGTGGCTGGTGGGTTTGAACTGCTAACTTTCTGGTTAGCAGTAAAATACCTTAGCCACTATGCCTTATTAGTTTTCCAAAATAGCTAGGTTTGTAAAGACATTGTGTCAAAAAGATTATAGATTTTGTCCTTATTTAAGGACATAAAGTTTGATAGCCTATAGCTCTGCTAAACCCAAAGATTGCTCAGTTCTCTACAAAATGGATGATTTTTAACTGCACATATAGATGGTTAAGGAGTACTGGTTGTGCAGTGGTTAAGTGCCTGACTGCTTACAGAAAAGATGGCAGTTCGAACACACAAGCTGCTCTGTGAGAGAAAGATGTGACAATCTGCTTCCATAAAAATTGTTGTTGTTATGTGCCATCGAGTCAGCCCCAACTCATAGTGACCCCTCCTTAGGTTGCCAAAGCAGTATCGCTACAGAAGTAGATTGCCTAACCTTCCTTCCAAGGAGTGGCTGGTGGGTTTGAACCACCAGCCTTCTGGTTAGCAGTCAAATGCCTTAGGCACTATGCTACCAGAGCTCCTTCCATAAAGATTACAGCGTGGGAGTTCTATTGGGCAGTTCTCCTATGTACTATAGAGTAGCTGAGTCAGAATGAACTCAATAACAATGGGTATAGATGGTTGGCAAATTGCAGAAATAATTCCTTCAATTCAAAATCAGAATACAAAGTAAGAGAGAAGGAAGAATGCAGTGTAAGAAGAACATTGCTGTTGACAGCTAAAATTTAGGAAGCAAATTAGCTAAAACTGGCAGCAGCCTTTTCATAAGTAAAGACGCAAAACAATTTTTAAAATGTAGGTTGTTTTCTTGTTGTTGTTATGTGCCGTTGAGTCGGACCCGACTCATAGCGACCCCTCCTTGGGTTTGCGAGGCAGTATCACTACGGAAGTAGATTGCCCCATCTTCCTTCCGGGGCTCAAACCCACCAGCCTTCTGGGTTAGCAGTCAAGTGCCTTAGCCACTATGCTACCAGACTCCCAAAATGTAGGTAAATAAATATAATTTATATTATAATTTGGAGGTGATTATTTTATTAGCATTAGGAGGGTAGACAATTTGTTCTGGCTTTCCAAGTATCTACTTAACCTTTTTTTCTAACCTATAGTTTTATTATATGGAGCTCTGGTGCTGTTGTAGTAAGGCATTTGGCTGGTAACCAAAGGTCAGCAGTTTAAACCCACCAGCTGCTCCACTGAAGAAAGATGAGGTATTGTGCTCCTGTAAACATTTACAGCCATGGAAATTCTATAGGGGTCACTATGAGTCAGAACTGATTCAATGGCAGTGGGGGTATAGGGTGTGTGTGTATGTGTGTGTGTGTGTATTATAGTAGAGGCTGAGCAGGCATGTTACATACCTCTTAGCACTTGTTATGTGCCGTCCAGTCACTCTCCGACTCATAGCGACCCCTCCTAGAGTTTCTGAGGCAGTATCACTACAGAAGTAGATTGCCCAACCTTCTTTCCGAGGAGGGGCTGGTGGGTTTGAACCACCAACCTTCTGGTTAGCAATCAAGTGCCTTAGGCACTACACCCCCAGAGCATTCCTATATTGTTAAACCTAATTTCTTCTAACTGCAAGCCTGTGTGACTCTAATGAAGGGCTTTCTCTGACTGCCTGACCCTGCTCTGACCTCCAAGTGGGAAGTTCCAGGGAATCAGTCATTAAACAGTGATTAATGGGCCTTCTCACCTATCAGTTGTGTAGCACTGCCTTCCAAAACTTTCCAGGATATTGAGCATTAATTTACTAAATAGAAAACTTTAAACTTCACCTTTTATGGGCTCCCTTCTTTTTCTTAATTCTTCATATCTGTAGCTTAATTCTTCATATCAACAACAAAATAAACAACTTGTATTGACATACTTATTTCAGGGTCTGCTTCTGGGAGAACAAAACCTAAGACAATTGCCTTTATTTAATTAATTTATTTTTTGAGAATATGTTGCTTTGCATTTTGCCCTTATGATTTGAGTGGGAATATCCTTATTCTTAAGTCCATGAACATGTTCTTCTTTACTTAAGCTAATCAAACCCAAAACCAAACTCATTGCCATAGAGTCTAATCCAACACATAGCGACCCCTCCTTGGATTTCTGAGGCAGTATCACTACAGATAAAGATTGCCCAACTTTCCTTCTGAACTTAATCCAATAAAAGTGGCACATTTTCCTGTGTGAAGTTGTTGGTTTAGAAATGGCCATATGACACAATTTTGGAGTATAAGGAAATGTGAACTCAATGTCTAACAAAGTCTGTTCGTGCTGGTGTGTATCTTTTCTAGTCTAATACCATTGAATTCTTAGGACCAAAATGAGCCTAAAACAAGAGGAATAAGCACATCACAGAGAAATCTTAAGTCTCAGATCTTAGCTCACCAATTATTTTGTGAATATTTAAGAAACCTCAGTTAGGATACCACAATTGAAATTCAGTATAAGTACTCAGAAAAGAAGGCTGAATTTGAGGCAAAGAGATAAGTCATAAACAGGTTTGCAATGTTAAACAGTTAAATCTACTCCCAGAAACTAGATTGCTAAAGGTTAGCAGGAAAGAGGGTAGATAAGGCTAGAACACAGAATTTGCAGGCAATTAAAAATCACTGCAGAAAAACTGGATACCAAGTCTACTGTTTTACATAGTGGCAGTTCCATATACATATACATGTTTTAATAGAAGTTAATTATTTGAAGTGTTCTGATTGGCAATGAAGTCTAGAATCTGTTTTTTCATATCAAGCCCACTATTGTCACTTAGTATTTATTTGATGCTAACTGAACCAACCTCAAGATTTTGTTCAAATCCCACAAAATGGCAACTGTAATGATTTAATTCCTAGGATAATACAGTCATTGATTAGGAAACGACATGAGTTTGACTTTGTAGGTGAAGTCCATTATTTAAGTGAGGGACTTTGGAGATGACAAGGACAAATTAAATGATAAAAGTTTCAAAAAGAAATTTGGAAAGAGCAAGGAGAGATAGTCATATTCACATAGTTGATCCTTTGAATTTATGTGTAAATAGAAAGCCAGATTTTGTATTATAAACTCTATGATTTTCAAACAGAGAGACAGATTTGAATTTGAGTCGTTGGCTATTTCACAAATCTGTCCATAAATGCTGGTGAAATTGAATGAGTCTGAATAGTATGGAGCCTTTGATGTTGTGGGTGACTTGAAGCAATGGTACTGCTGCTTCTGGAAATATGAAAAATAATCCATGTTAAATCCACTCTGAACAAATTTGTTCTAATATTACATTTTATGAGAATTCAGTTGATCTGTACCATTAAGAAATTAGATAACTTACTCAAAATAACCTAGTGAACACTAGCTGCTGGAAAATAATTTGTATTTCATCATCCATCTAACTATTAATTTGATTTCATTTTCTCATCGTTTGTTTGTGTGTTAAAGACTGGTATGTGAATGACTTTTTTCATGGAATTAATTTCATTTTCTTTCTTAAAAGGATGATAATAGAAATAAACAAACAAGATTACATCTGGATTATATTGCTAATTCTCATTCTATGTTATTTAGAATACAAAGCCTATAAAGATTTTCAATATTTTGATTTGTGAACAATTAGTTGGGGAGTTACTTGTATATTTATTCCTCATTAAATTATTTGTTAAATCTGAATATCTAATGGAAAAAAAATGAAAATTTAGTGATAATTCAGAAAAAACAATATATATATATATATATATATATATATGTATGTATATGTATGTGTGTGTGTGTGTGTGTGTGTGTATGACAAATAAAGCCTATAGGAATTATTTAAATGTAAACCTATTCAATCTGAAGAAGTAAATATATGTTTGTATAAATGATTCTTATCAGAAACAGTTCACCAGCTGTTGCAATAAAGCAGTATATTTCAACTGTAGCTTAAATTTCAAGAGAATTTGGAGAGCCTCATACTCCAGCATTCTAAAAATAAGAATGTAACACTATCCATTTTTTGCAGTTCAATGCGGATTTGCCTGCAGGGTGACATATTCTATTAAGCTAAGTTATAAAGCAGTATTAGGGGCAGTTTGCAGGCCACACAATACTGTAGACATTTGAAGGGGTGGGACAGATAATTGAGGAAGAGCTATGTGGACCTGTATAAATAAGGTTTTTTTAAAATAAAGGTTTTCAAATATTGAAGAATCACTAACATAAACCTCACAATCATACTGTCATTAGATTTGTCTGTTGTTGTTACATGTCGTTGAGTCAGACCCGACTCATAGCTACCTCTCCTTGGGCTTCTGAGGCAGTATTACTATGGAAGTAGATTACCCAACCTTCCTTCCGAGGAGTGGCTAGTGGGTTTGAACCATCAGCCTTCTGGTTAGCAGTCAAGTGTCTTAGTCAGTGCAAATATACACCCATCCTAAAAAGCCCACTGTCATTGAGTTGATTCCTACTTTTTCATCCCATGCTACAAAATAAATAAATGGGAAAATATATTAAGCAAAATTATTGTTTTTGATTAATCGTTAAGCCAAATGAGAGTTCATTAAAGTTAGTAAAAAGGAAGAAAGCACAGACTTGGAAACTTTGTCTACTCACAAAACAAAACAAAACAACAACAAAAAAACATAAATAGATGGAATTAATTGAAATTAATTAAAATTATCTTCTTGTTTCTTAACGTGATATAGATGTACTGCTAGTTTCCTGTGGGAAGCTGATTAAGATCTTCCTGTATAGGGTAATGTATAGAGCATATATACAAAAGAGCTTTTACATTTTATGCATGCTGAGATACAGAAGAATTGAATGGGCCAGGAGCAATGGAAGGTGAGGGTGAAAAAATAATTTTATCAATGTAAAGGCTTGATATAGACTATAAATTAAAAATATATATATATTCATATTTGAATAGCAGTTTAGCATGAAAAATCTTAAAGATTTTTTTTTTTAAATTGAAATGTTAAAAAAGCCACATGAAAGGAAAAATGAAAAAATAAAAGGAAAGAAAGTTTGGGTATTTTCTTCTTAATGAAATACATTTCTGCATTTATTCTTTAATATTTCCTAACTCACACCTCTCAAATCTTCTAAATTAATGAATACATTTAGAATATTAAAGCCAAAATAGAAAAAGTGACTTAGAATCTGTCAGAAGTAAGAGACCATGACTGAAGTGATATCAACCTACATACAGAGTTGTGTCATTTTCTGTATGGGAGAAGGGATTAAAAATATGTAGTGGTTTTGAAGGCAGTTGAGCCTACACAGGAAAATAAAGTGAGGGAAAAAGAGAACAGGGAGTAGAGAAAAGGGATGGAATAATGACTGGGTGTCTAAATTATATTGATTTATTTGTTCCTGTCAGAAGGTTGAATATTTGAGTTGAAAATTTTAGAGAGTTGTTCCAGATGATAAGATCCAGCATGTTTTCTCTGAAATACACATCAGATAATATGTGAAGACAGAGAGGATTAAAATCGATATGTCCATGGGATTATTAATTAAGATTCAGGCTATATTATCCAAAATAGACACCTGAAGTCAACAGAATGATGGTAGGGTTTGGGAGCAGAACAAAGAAACAGAGAGATCTTTTCAGAGAGTGGAGTAGAATAAAATAAATTAAATGATTATATACCTGCATAACAGGAAATCTCAAAGGTATCAGGATTCCCCCCCCCCCCAATAAATGTGGAAGAAAAATGTTTAGAATAAGCATTAGAAACTAAAGAGAATGCTGGTTAAATCTGGGCCAAAAGTTACCCATGAAATGAACAGCCTCAACCAACTCAAGATGTGCGGGTCTAGAGAGGAGAAAAGTAAGTCACATTTTACTTGATCCTGGGAAAGTCAATAGTAAAGTATTTCAGTAAGTCAAGAGAAGAGGTGGAGGAATTGCAGATTTCACATACCTTAAAAAGTGTTTCCAGAGAATGTAATTTAAAAAATCTGATAAGCTGCCAACCATACCAGTATGGGTCAGGGAAGATGATTGAACTATGTAAATACAACTGCACAGTAGATTTATTCACAAGTCAGTTCTGCAATTTAAAGAATATATTCTAAATAAATATGGCTTTAAGACTTCAAAACTAATTCTTGTATCTATAAATAATTGAGCAGTGTGAAAAAAGTCCTTTAAAGAGGAGTTATTTACAGTAAACAGAAATTTTGACCTGTAAGAGATGTGGATTTTGCTTATATGGTTCAATATTCATGGAAAAAGTTAAAATATAGATAACTTTTGCCTACGATTCTATTTGCATGCATGTCCAAAGAAATAATTATTCTGAGTTAGAATATTTTAACTTCCTGAATTTGGACCCAAATGGACTGACCCAAAATGAAGTTATATTCACTGTGTAAATAATATTATTAAGATAAGATATGCAACGCACTCAAAACTATACTAATTTGTTTATCTAGAATTTAAATTTAAATGACTCCAAATTACAGCTAACTAAAAATAATACTATTATTTCAGACAACAAAAAATAACTACACTGTTTTCTATATATTTTCCTTAAGAAATAAAAATGTAATTTTCTGAAATTTAATATAAACATTTAATCTTTAGAAAATATTGTCTAATAGACATCTCTTTTTAGAACTAGGAAACAGTGATAGAGCTGTGTAGCATTAACCTTAAATAAAGTTTATCCAATAAAAAAATTCTCTTTCACATTCCACAACATGTTCAGCATTTTTGTAGACAAACTTGTATTTATAAAAATGCAAGTTTGAATTATTTGTCACAAAAAACAGCTGGATTAAGAATGGAATATCAATCTGATCACATCATTCTACAGCATAAACACAAAGGAAGCACGTGTTCTGATATTCATATTTGGAATGTAAAGCTGACTAGACACTGCATTTTGTCAATTCAAATATGAGAAAACTATCTTGAAGCTTAAAGGTCAGGGTAGAAAGATGGGAAATTACTTATTTCTCCTTCCAAATATACTGAAACTTTTTTAAAAAATGAATATTCCTTTAAAGAAAAAAATGGGTTATTGTATCTGGGATTAGATAGCAAAATATTCACAATTTGCCAGAGCTATTCAAACTGGGGGAAAAAAAATCACTCAAAACTCCATCCTAGCCTTCATATTTCATAATTGCACAGGCAAACAATAAGCAATGAACTGACTGAACTACAGCACTCCATTTAGATATATATCATGGCTGACAGTTCAAGAAAATTGATTTAAGCTTCTAACTGACTAAGTGCCAAATATGTGAATTCCTTGAATAATTTTATCCATTTACCGTACCATTTTTAGGCTCCTAATTATTAAAATCTCACAGATAAGAGGAAAAGCAAGAAATAACAAGACACCATACCAGCTGTGCTGAGCTATTTAGACTTACAGGGATTGAATATTAAATTATCCAGGAGGTGAAACTGTGTAATAAACATGAAAAGTATCTTCTCTCAGAGACTCCAACAGTTCTCAGAACTAATAATGGTAATTTCATCTTTCTCTGTCAATGGCTAGTGGGCAAATCATGTATAGAATACACAACACATATGGAAAGTCATCCTTCATTGAACATATAAAATAACAAATGCTAATTATAGGAACAGATTCTCCCAGGTCTTAAACTAGACCCTGGCTATAAATTAAGAAGCATTGGAAGTTTTTTTTTACTATTAAGGACCATCAGGGTATTAGCTAATTTAATATAAGGAAGTAACACATTGTATTATGCTCTGATTGAAGGATTATTGTGGAAGAAAGCATGACTGTCAGTTTACTCAATCCAGGAATCTTGAGGACAGAATGAGTGAAAACATCTTCCAAAAGTGTTTAATTTACATAAAGGGAGTTTTGACACAGGATAGATAAGTGAAATTATAAAATGCAATAGCAAAATTTTGTTCTGTAACTGCTTAATGGAGTGGCACGGATAGAACAGATAGCTCAATTGAAAGTCAATTTTTATAAACATGTTTGTTTGCTTTAAAAGTGATTTTTAATTTATATGCCACTTTGCCTTTCCAATTCAATTTATATTTTTATGATCTCTAGTGCTTCATACTGGTTCTCATGCTAAGAAGAATGATGGATGCTGGTTATAGTTGACCAGTTGAAGTCAAAGTGAAGTGTATGCCACTGATCATGCAACATTATTGGAAAAAATAGCCAAAATACAGAAAAAAATCAAGTGTCCATAAACACATTAAGAGATAAACAATATGTGGTATTCTTATATAATCTTATATATATCTTTATAATATGTTATATACAAGATGATAAAGATGAAGGAGCTCTGGTAGCATAGTGGCTAAAGCACTTGACTGCTAACCAGAAGGCTGGCGGTTCAAACGCACCAGCCACTCCTCGGAAAGAAGGTTGGGCAACCCTACTTCTGTAGTGATACTGCCTCGGAAACCCAAGGAGGGGTTGCTATGAGTCGGGTCCGACTCGACAGCACATAACAACAACAACAACAAAGATAAATGAAGTTCTGATAGATGGTGAACATGGAAATATCATGCAAATTAGTGAAGTAAATAAAACACAAAAATAAAAATGTTTTATGATTCCACTTATATGCAATGTTGAGAATAGATAAATCCATAAGCACAAAAAGTATATTAGAGATTAACAGGTGCTGGGGGGATGGGAGTAAATGAGGAGTTATAGCTTATTGGGTACAATGTTTCTCTTTGGGGTGATGAAAAAGTTTTTGAAAATCATAGTGATAGTGATGGATACACAACATTTCAGTATAATTAACATCACTGAAATGTACACTTAAAATGGTTAAATGACTGATTTCTTTATAGATAGATAGATATACAATTTAAAAAAAGTTTCAAAATCAGATAAGGTGAATTGTCCAACTTTATAAGGGTAAGAGGAGGGACACAGGTCCCACCCGCAAGAGGCAGAAAAGTGGGGGAAAGAAAAGTTGGGCGATGGCTGACTAAACAGCAACAGGATCCAGGAAAGGGGAGAGCAGAGAGGTTTCAATTACCAAAGGGAGACAAACTTGTCTGTAAGTTTGTTGTACTGTGGTGCCTTGTGTGTTGATCTAAGCCTCGAGTCTGTGCCATTGGTGTTTCAAACGACAGCAGGGTTGCACATAGTGCACAGGTTTCAACACAGCTTATAGATTGAGACAGATTAGGAAGAAGGAAGAGGCCATCCACTTCTCAACGAATTGGCCCAGGAAAACCTTATGAACAGTAGAGAAACACTGTCTGATAAATTACTGGGCCACTTTAGGAATAGCCCAGAAACATTATTTGATACAGTGCAAGAGGATGAGACCCTTAGATGAGAAGGCTCTCAAAATATGCCTGGGAAAGCACTGTATCATCAGAGTGGAGTCAACCTTACTGATATGGATAAAGTAAAGCTTTTAAGACTTCCATTTGCTGATATGGCATGACTTAAATTGAGGAGAAAGAGCTGCAAACATCCATTAATAATAGGAACATGGAATGTACATAGTATGTATATAGGAAAATTGGAAGTTGTCCAAAAATGAAATGGAACGCATAGAGATTGATATCCTAGGCATTAATGAACTGAAATGGACCTATCTTTGTCATTTTGAATCAGACAATCATGTGATCTACTATGCCGGGAATGACAATTTAAAGAAAGGCATGACATTCACTTTCACAAAGGATGTCTCAAAATCTGTTCTGAAGTGCAATGCTATCAGTGATAGGATAATATCCATCTGCATACAAGGAAGACCAGTTAATTCGATGATTATTCAAATTTATGCACCAGCCACCAAAGCCAAAGATGAGGAAATTGAAGATTTTTATCAATTTCTGCAGTCTGAAATTGATGAAACGTGCAATCAAGATGTGTTAATTATCACTGGTAACTGAAATGCAAAAGATGGAAATAAAGAGAATCACCAATAGTTGGAAAATTTGGCCTTGGTGATAGAAATAACAGAAATAACACTGGAGATCGCATGATAGAGTTTTGCAAGAACAATGACTTACTCATTGCAAATACCTTTTTCAACAACACAAACGTGGACTTTGCCAGATAAAGTACACAGGAATCAGATTGACTACATCTGTGGCAAGAGGCTATGGAAAAGCTCAATATCTTTAGCCAAAACAAAGCCAGGAACTGATTATGGAACAAACCATCAACTATTCATATGCAAGTTCATATACAAGTTGAAGACAATTAAAACAAGTCCACAAGAACCAAAATATGACCTTGAATATATCTTTCCTAAATTTAGAGACCATTTAAAGAATTGATTTGATGCATTGAACACCAATGATCAGAGGAATTGTGGAATGACATCAAGAACTTCACACATGAAGAAAGCAGGAATACATGAAAAAGTAAGAAAAGGCTAAAATAGATGTCAGAAGAGACTCTGAAGCATGTCCTTGATTGAAGATTAGCTAAAGCAAATGAAAGAAATGACACGATAGAAGAGCTGAACAGAAGATTTCAAAGAGCAGCTCAAGCAGACAAAGCCAATTGCTATAATGAAATGTGCAAGGACCTGGAGTTAGAAAACCAAAAGGGAAGAACACATTCAGAATTTCTCAAGCTGAAAGAACTGAGGAAAAAATTTAAGTCTCTAGTTGCAATACTGAAAGATTCTATGGGCAAAATATTGAATGATGCAGGAAGCATCAAAAGAAGATGGAAGGAGTACACAGAGTCACTGTACCAAAATTTACTGGTTGATGTTCATCCATTTCAGGAGGTGCCATAAGTTCAAGAACCAATGTTACTGAAGGAAGAAGTCAAAGTTGCACTGAAAGAATTGGTGAAAAACAAAGATCCAGGAATTGACGGAATACCCATTGAGATGTTTAAAAAAATGGATACCCCCTGGAGGCACTCACTCGGTTATGCCAAGAGATTTGGAAGACAGCTATCTGGCCAACTGACTGGAAGAAATCCATATTTGTACCCATTCCAAAGAAAGGTGATCCCACAAAATGTGGAAATTAATATCATTAATATCACAAACAAGTAAAATCTTACAGAAGATAATTCAAAGACAGTTATAGCAGTATATTGACAGAGAACTTCCAGAAATGCAAGCTGGATTCAGAAGAGGATGTGGAATGAGGGATATCATTTCTGATGTCAGGTGAATCTTGGCTCAAAGCAAAGAATACCAGAAAGATGTTTACTTGTTTTTTTATTGACTGTTCAACAGAATTTAATTGTGTAGGTCATAACAAATTGTGGATAACACTGAGAAAATTTGGAATTTCATTGTAGTCATGAGGAACCTGTACATAGACTAGGTAGCTGTCATTCGAACAGAACAAGGGGACACTGCATAGTTTAAAATAAAGAAGGGATTGCATCAGAGTTGCATCCTTTCACCACACTTATTCAATCTATATGCTGAGCAAATAATTCGAGAAGCTGGACTATATGAAGAACGTGACATCAGGATTGGAGGAAGAATTATTAATGACCTATGATACACTGATGACACAACTATGCTTGCTGAAAGTGAGGATGACTTGAAACACTTACTGATGAAGATTGAAGAGTACAGTCTGCAGTATGGCTTACATCTCAATATAAAGAAAATAAAAATCCTCACAACTGGACCTATAACAGCATCACGATAAATGGAGAGAAGACTGAAGTTGTCAAAGACTTCACATTGTTTGATTCTTCAATCAATGTCAATAGAAGCAGCAGTCAGTACATCAGACAACTTGTAGCACTGGAAAAATCAGCTGCAAAGGACCTCTTTCTTGTGCTGAGGAGCAAAGATGTCTCCTTGGGGATTAAGGTGCACATGACACAAGTCATGATATTTTCAACTGCCTCATATACATGTGACAGCTGGACAATGAATAAGGAAGACCATAAAAGAATTTATGCTTTTGAGTTGTGGTGCTGGCGTACAATGGTGAAAGTACCATGGACTGCTAAAAGAACTAACACATCTGTCCTGAAAGAAGTACAGAAGAAATGTTCCTTGGAAGCAAGAATGGACAGACTTTGTCTCACCTACTTTGGTCATGTTATCAGAAGGGACCCTTGCCTGGAGAAGGATGTCATGCTTAATAAGGTGGAGGGTCTACAAATGAGGGGAAGGCCCTCAAGAGGATGGATTGACACAGTGACTGTGGTGATGGGCTCAAGTATATCAAGGATCGAGTAGCTGGTGTGGGACCAGGCGGTGTTTTGTTTCGCTGTGCATAGGGTCTCTATGAGTTGGAGATGACTCGAAAGCACCTAACAACAACAACAACAACCAACTTTATTCTCTGTTTTCAGTATTGTGTAGGTTATTCTAGGTCCTTTCTTTTCTCATATAGATTTAATACTATTTTGTTGATATCAGTGAAATAGTTTGTTGGAGTTTTGATTGTTATTGCATTAAATCTATAGATCTTGTTCAGAATAGTTGACATCTTAAAAATATCTATTTTTTTTTGGATAGACTTCCAGTAAGATGGCGGAATAGGCAGACAAGCTACACAGATGCTCTTTATCAAAGAAAAGAGTAACCAATTGATGGAGATACAAAAGATAATTCTAGAGACCTGAACTTTGAAAGGAAGCATACAGAAGTGGATCAGGCATCAAGTAAGGGGAAACCCTTAATAAAAGCAGTGAGTGTGGAAACAGATGGAGCTGAAGACTGTCAGCTACTCTGATGAGACTAATAGCCTCAATATTTCCAAGTGGTGTTGGGACCTGAGAATTGACCGAAGAGATCAGCACTAGTTGCTAAGGGCTGTGCTGGTGGCCTATGACTAGGAAAGGAAACAGCAAGAAGGTAGACAACCTGAGCTGTGAACTTTTGGCTGTCCAGAGGGTGTAGCCATTTTGATTGCTTACAAGTGGTGGCCATTTTGGATATTTAAAATGACTGAGGGTCCAGTCATTTTGAATGTTAGAAGTGGTGGCCATTTTGGATATTTAAAGTGACAGCATTCTCATTTGGATTCCAGGGACCTACGAATAGGCTCCATTTGCCAAGGGTGGCAGGGACATATGGTAGGGTGACAACAGGAGAGGAGATAGGTTGGGAATGTACAAGTGCTACCAACTAGCGAATAGAGGAGTACAGTACTCTAGTTAAGTAGATAACATCCAAACAAAACAAGAAAACAAAAATTGTGGACAAGTCATTCCAATATGTAATCACCAATGAAATATAAACAGAAAAACATTATAATATCTTGGAGACAACGGAGCATCACCGACCACACAAAGAAGCAAGATAAAGCAAGGAAACCAAGGGACCAGAATACAGACCCAGAACATATCTCTAAGGAACAAACAGGGTTGGAACTCCCTGATAAGGAATTCAAAAGAATTATATTTAGGTACCTTTAATGGACTGAGAGACAGATCAAGGAAAACACTGAAAAAAATTGAGCAAAACACAGAGAAAACCCTAGAACAATTTAGAAAGAGAATACAAAAACAAAATGATAAAATAAATGAAAAATTAGAAATGATACTAAATCTACAGATAGAAATCTGGAAGATTAATATTAAATTTTCAGAAATAGATAAAATATTGAATGGGCAAAGGAGCAGAACTGAATCAATGGAAGACAGAATTAGTGAGGTTGAATACAAATACCTGAAATCTTCTTTGGAAAGGGATCAGTCAGAAAAAAAGATCAAAACAAAATGAAGTAAGCCAAGGTTCATGTGAGATACTATCAAAAGGAATAGCAATATGTAATCAGAATTCCAAAACAGGAAGATACAAATAAAACCACTTAGAAAATTGTTGAAGATTTGTTAGAAGAGAATTTCCCTGATATGATGAAAGATGAGAATATATCCATTCAGAAAGTCCAATGAACCCCAAACAGGATAAACCCCAAAAGAAAATCACCAACACATATCATCATTAAACTCACCAAACCAAAGACAGAAAAAGAATCCTGAAAGCAGCAAGGGAAAAAAAAAAATAGTTACCTACAAGGGGCAACCAATAAGACTAAGATCAGATTTCTCAGCAGAAACCATACTGGCAAGAAGACAATGGGATGGTATATATAAAACCCTGAAAGAAAAAAAAAAAAATTCCAACCAAGAATTATATATCCAGCAAAATTATCCCACAAATATGATGGTGAAATTAGGATATTTCCAGATAAGCAGAAATTAAGGGAATTTGTAAAAACCAGACCAACCTTACAAGAGATGCTAAAGGGAGTACTCTGGACAGAGAACAAACAACAGCAAACAACAGCTGACCATTTACACACATGATAACATAACCTAGAAACCAATTCAGCTATAGAAGAATGCAAAGTATATAAGCCCACAAGATCATAAACAGGGAACTGGAGACATCAATTTACAAAGGAGGACAACTACAAACCAAAAAGGGAAAAAGTTGTATAGTTACAGGACTTCTAAATGATAGGGAAGTCAGGAAAACTGCTAGATAGAATGAACTGTTATAAACTTGGGAAGAAAATTATAAATCATAAGGTAATCTCAAAGAAAAATGAATGAAATTCACATGAAAATAAAAAAGAGAACCAGGACAAATATTTAGAAAATACTAAAACAATAGCAATGAAGAAAGTGATAACATGGCTCATAAACAAAACAAGCTAAGCACAGAAAATTATATGGAACAAAGAAATCAGCAATATCCATTAGTAGAAAAAGGAAACAAGATCTGTACCTCACACCACACACAAGAACAAATTCCAGATGGATCAAAGACTTAAATGTGAAACTTAAAACTATAAAAGTTTTTCAATGAAAACATGGGTGCAAATTTAGGGGCTCTAATTTATGGCATAAATAGACTGTCAAACATAACTCAAAATGCACAAAGAGCTGAAGATAAACTAGAAGAATAGGATCTTCTAAAAATTAAATTTTTATGTGCCTCCAAAGACTTCTCCAAAAGAGTCAAAAGAGAACCTATACTTGGGAAAAAATATTCAGGAATGACATATCTGACAAGGAACTTATCTCTAAAATTTATAGAAAACTCCAACAACTCAATAACAAAAAGATTAACAATCCAATTAAAAAATGGGGAGAGGACATGAATAGATATTCACTAAAGAGGATATTCAGGCTGCCGACAAATACATGAATAAATGCTTACCATCATTAGCCATTGTTGTTTTTGTTATGTGCCATGGAGTCAGGCCCGACTCATAGCGACCCTTCCTTGGGTTTCCGAGGTGGTATTACTACAGAAGTAGATTGCCCAGCCTTCCTTCCAAGAAGTGGCTGGTGGGTTTGAATGAACCACCAGTTTCTGGTTAGCAGTCAAGTGCCTTAGGCACTACGCTACCAGAGCTTTAGAGAGATGCAAATAAAAACAATAATGAGATGCCATCTTGCTCCAGCACTAGTAGCAAAGTTCACCAGGACAGAAAAGAACAAATTCTGGCAATGCTGGCGAGGATGCAGAGAGGTTGGGACTCTCCTACATAGTTGGTGGGACTGTCAGTGATACAACCACTGTGGAAAGCAGTATGGTGATTCCTTAAAAAGTTCAATTTAAAAATACCATATGAGTCAGGTTTGACTCGACGGCACATAACAACAACAACAACAACAATTTGACCCTGCAATCCCATTACTAGGCATATATCCTGAAGAAGTGAGAGCCAGGACGAGAACAGATATATACACACCCATGTTCATCACAGCACTATTTACAGTAGCCAAAAGATGGAAACAACCTAGGTGTCCATCAACAGAAGAGTGGATAACCAAACTACGGTACATATACACAATAGAATTCCATGCAAAATATCACATACCATGGATGAACTTGGAGGACACTATGCTGAGTAAAATAAATTAATCACAGAAGGACAAATATTGTATTATCTGTTATTGTAAAAAGTCAAGGAAAGGTTTACATGTGGAAGGAAATTTTCTTTGTTGGCTAGCAGGTGTTGGAGGGGAGGGGAAGGAACACTGCAAATAGATAGATAGATAGATAGATAGATAGATAGATAGATAGATGATAAAATACCTTGACCCATATCACTTTAGTTTTGTGTATTTCACTATACATAAATTATATTTCAATAAAATGTATTAAAAAATACACTGACCTTTTCTATCCATGAACATGGAATATATTTCCACTTATTTGGAATTGTTTTGAGTTGAAAAGTTTTCCCTTTGCCTATATTTTCTTGAAGACATTGTGAAAAATTATGTATTCTCTTCCTTAAATGTTTGATTGAATTTTCCAGTGAAGCTATGTGGCATGGTGCTTTCTATTTTGAAACATTTTAATTATTCATTCAATTACTTTAATAAACATAGGAAATTATTTTCTACCATGTGGGATAAAGTTTTAGAGTTACACTCAGGTAAAGTCCTTTCCCCCGAAGAAGCCCTAGGTATATTTTGAAATGGTTATACTTTGTCCCCAGCCACAGGTATAACGCTATCTTTCTTGTATCCTAACTGTAATATCCTGATTGGATACTGCAAGCACGGCCCACAAAAGTGTGGGTGCCTGCAACACTGCAATCTCAAGAAGTTTCTCCATTTCAAATTATTCTACCCTCAGCTTCCAATAGTTCTTCAAAATTACCATTAAGTGTTCTTATCAATTTATGGAAGACTTGGTAAAGTACAGGATAGAGAAAAAGGGAAAGATCGTGAAGGAGGTAGACTGAAACACTGGCTGCAATAATGAACTCAAACATGCCAATAATTATGAGGGTGGTGCAGTTCATGGTTCCAGGGCTTTCTCTTCTACTCGAGGTATGCACATTTCTACTGCTGTATCTCTCAGGATGCCCCTGGCTCTTTGTATTTTGGGGGTGGCAATTTATCCCATAACCACTGTCCTCTGTAAGTATAAGAAAGGTCATTGAATTTAAATTTGCTTAACTTTTATATTTAAAAATGGGTGAAAACTTTGAAGCTCTTTAAACATTGGACCTGAAACCAAGAATATCCCTAGATTTATTTATTTATTTATTTTTACTGTGATTAATATGTGGGAAAAAAAACATTTGTCATTTCTATAATCTTTATATGTATGTGCATTTCAGTGACATTGATTTTGTTCATTATATTGTCTGACCATTACTGTTAACCATTGTCAAATTTTCCCATCACCTTTAACAGAAGCTCAGTGACCCTAAGCATCATGGAAAAAGTTTTCAACTGGGAAGAATAACAAAATCAATATGAAAAAGAGAAAGCTATGCAAAAAAGGCACATATTCTTGGCTAGGTAGACAGAAAAAAAAAATGTTAGGAAGAAATAAGCTTGCCTTGTTCTAATAACTGACAGAAGTTCAACAAGGCTAGGATATACTGAATGCAATAGTGGGTAAGGAAAGTACTGAGCTGGGAGAGAGAAAATGGTACCATTTAAAAAGCTACTGTAGTGGTCCAGGCAAAAATGATGAAAGGCTGACTAGGATACTGGCAGTAGGGTGAGATAAGTCTATGATTGAGGCTACACTATTGATAAAATTCACCTTTTTCTACCTGAGCAATACTTATTTCACATGTTACTCTAAAGCCAATTAGTTGAACCCTACCTAAATCTTTAACTGGGAGCTCTGGTAGCATAGTGCCTAAGGCACTTGACTGCTAACCAGAAGGCTGGCAGTTCAAACCCACCAGCCACTCCTCGGAAGGAAAGTTGGGCAATCCTACTTCCGTAGTGATACTGCCTCGGAAACCCAAGGAGGGGTCGCTATGAGTCAGGGCCGACTCAACGGCAAACAACAACAACAATACCACCTAAATCTTTAACTAGTAAACACAAGGTTGTTTATAGATGATACTACATTTTTACCTAATAAAGAAGATAGGGAATGTTTTAACAACTCTTGCATTCAAATGAGTTGTCCACCCTATTGTAACTTTCCTCTAGTACTGGAAGTTCACAAGGTGAAGACTTTTTCTTGACTCATCAAATGCTGCTCCTTTGATCTGTTCTTTGATCTCTCTGATGTCTGAATGAACTGTTCCGTCACTCATGGAAGAGTTTCACAGAAAGGCTGAAGAATTAGAAATGAACTACCTCTGTACTTTCTAGCAAGTTTTTCAATGAAAAACATAGAAAAGCATCATGTGAAAAAAACAAAGAAGAATTCCTTCTGTATATACTTTGCCATCCGTTAAGCATCGTTTAGTTAGTTAAATTCACTCAAGCTAGTATTGCATGTGAACGACAGAATTTCATGCCCTAGTACATTTCAGTAGAATGCAGTGACTATGGCTTGTGAAGGAGTAAAAGACAGATCAGAGACCTATGCTCATGTTAGGAAATACAGAATTAAATGAAATGAGTGATATATAATAAAATGAGAAACAATGGAAGGGTAAAGGCCAAAATAATTCCCTGTTTTAAATGACTAAAAATTTGACAAATATATGCAACATTTTTCTACATGGTACAAATGAGAATATTGTCAAAATATTTATTTTGAGCCTTAGATTATCAGTGGTTTAGACCATAAGGTACTGGTAAACACAAATTTTCAATCTGATTATTACCACTTACAGAGCTCCAAACCAAATGAGACTGAATATACAGACCTGTTACTATCAACTGTTGAGCAGAGAAGGCTATGGATTCTGATCATGCTTTTACCGTTAAGTACCAATTGTGTCTCCAAAGAATAATAACAGCAAATATATAGCTTTTTCATATTTGGTAATTCCTCTATTATTTTTTTCTACAGTTCATTTTATTCTCATTACAGCCATTTGAAGAAAGTACTATTATTATTATAATTTTACATATGGGAAAACTGGGATTTTGAAAAATATGTTATAACAATACTCATCTAATCAGTGAGGAAATATAATCATATTTTAAAATAGGCATGACCAGAAGCCATGTACTTGTCTTTTCAAAACGTGGTAGAAGTAAAATCAAACAATTATCATCTTATAAAGTGAGTTCAACTTACCTACAAAAGAAAAAAAAAAACCTTAGATGTAATCAAAAAACAAAACCCAACTGTGTACTATTACAAGTGTTGTTCAATCTTTTTACATAAATTATCTCAATCACAGCTTAGGTGCAGCTCTTACATATTGACTTGTAACCCAGGTTGACGTGCTGTTTGTCTGGGCTTTAATATTACACAAGAAAGCACTCAGGCCAAAATCACTAAAAAAGGTTAAAAAGTTAGTATTAAATTGCTTAAAGTTTCAGTTGTATTTCTTTAATTCCCAGTGCATGACTTTTTCATCCTTATAAAATGTTCTTTGGTTGCCAACTCTTAGCTATGAAGCCTTTTAAACTCTGGAAAGTCACACTGAAGAGTTAATAGTTACAAAATCCTTCTCACCAAATAATAGAGCACCACATTTGATGAAGCAGAAATTATAAGAAATACAAGGAAAATAAAATCATATTACTATTAGGAGGCAGTTATTTACCTCCATAACTAAGGAATATCAGGAATATCAGACTGGCACAGGACTGGACAGTGTTTCATTCTGTTGTACATAGGGTTGCTGTGAGTCAGAGCAGGCTTGATGACACCTAACAACAAAAGCAACAGGAAGCCCAAAACTAAAAAAGATTTAGCAATCAGACTTTGAATCATGAAACAAAGAGAATGTAACATCTTTTTAAATACATCTTGGATATTTATAAAGTTGGTTGAATAGTAGAGTAACTGAAAGCCTCAATATTTTATATAATATAAAAATGAGAGATATAATTCTGATCATAATGTATGATATCTGGATATTTAACAATGGTAATAGTATAATAATAGTAATATCTGAATATTATTTTTTTGCCTCTAAAAAGTATTGTATTATGTCAACTCAGCTGAAACTGGAAGCAATGTTTTCCTGAATCCTCCTTCTCTGTGGTTATCTCTGGATAAAAGCTGGCCAAGAATGAAACTGGCATAAAAGTTAAGGGGAGGGTGAAGCAGGAGCCAGTACTGTTAAAAAGTCATTATGATTAGATCGGCTGAGAGACTTTGCTCTCCACTGTTAAAAGCGAATCTAGGTTGCCTTCTTGACAGTTGAACCTTCTAATCTCCTGCAGGCCGACATGCACACTTACACATAAAGTCACATTTGCACCCTTGCACCCCCATACACACTCACATACACGAATGTCAGGAAGTTGGTGTTGGGACACCATGGAGGGAATGAATGTATATACTCAATGCACTGTACTTCAGATTTTAAATGAAATATTTTTCTGTTTAATATCTATAATAATTTATTTTTAAAATTTTAATTTATGTCTATTTTGCTGACAAGATAATTAATGCTCAAACAAGTTAGTGTACCTTAATCAAGATCATAAAAAGAGCAAGTAGCAGTTAGATATTGTAAACTCAAGATCACTAGCTTATTGTCATATCTGTGGTTCTCCAACAGTATTTGCTGAATTGTGTGCAGATTGTGGCATATTCATCTACTCAGGTAGGATCCAGCCTATACAGATTCAATCCTATGTTTCCATATTATCCACTGTTGTATTGTTATCATTGTTAAGTGCTCTCGAGTCATCTCCAACTCATAGTGACCCTATGTACAAAAGAACAAAACACTGCCTGGTTCTGTGCCAGCTTCACGATCTCTGCTATACCTGAGCCCATCAATGATCTCTTTCTCCAGGGAATAGTCCCTTCTTATGACATGACCAAAGTAGGTGAGATGAAGTTTGACTGTTCTCGCTTCCAAGGAGCATTTAGGCTGCACTTCTTCCAGGACAGGTTTGTTAATTCTTTCAGCAGTCCATGGTACTCTCAGTATTCTTGACCAATATCACAACATAAAAGCATCAACTCTTCTTCGGTCTTCCTTATTCATTGTCCAGCTCTCACATGCATAAGAGATGATTGAAAATGCCATGTCTGGGTTAGGTGCACCTTAGTCTTCAAGGAGACATCATTGATCTTCAGCACTTGGAAGTGGTCTTTTGCAGCAGACTAGCCCAAGCAATATGTTGTCTGATGTCTTGACTGCTGCTTGCATTGATGTTGATTGTAAAATCAAGTAATATGAAGTCTTTGACAAATTCAGTCTTTTCTCTGTTTATTGTAGTGCTCCTTATTGGTCCAGTTGTGAGGATTTTTATTTTTTTTTTTTTTACTGAGGTGTAATCCATACTACAATCTTCAATCTTCAGCAGTGAATACTTCAAGTCATCTTCACTTTCAGCAAGCAAAGTTATGGCATCTATGTATCACAAGTTGTTAATGAGTATTCCTCCAATCCTGATGCCAGGTTCTTCTTCATATAGTCCAGTTTCTTGGATTATTTGCTCAGCATACAGATTGAATATGTGTGGTGAAAGGACACAACCCTGATGCACTCCCTTCTTGATTTCAAACCATTCACTGCCCCCTGTCCTGTTTGAACAAGAACCTCCTGGTCTGTGTACAGGTTCCTCATGAATACAATTAAGTGTTCTGGAATTCCCATTTTTCTCAATGTTATCCATAATTTGTTATGATACATACACAATCTAATGCTTTTACATAGTCAATAAAATACAAGTAAACGTCTTTCTGGTATTCTTTGCATTCAGTCAAAATCCATCTGACATCAGCAATGATATTCCTCGTTCCACATTCTCTTCTGAATTCAGCTTGCATTTCTGGAAGTTCTCTGTCAATGTACTGCTGCAACTGTTTTTGAATTATCTTCGGTAAGATTTTACTTGCATGTGATATTAATGATATTTTTAGATAATTTCCACATTCTGTGGGATCACTTTTCTTTGGAATAGGTATACATATGGATCTCTTCCAATCAGCACGCCAGGTACTGATTGTTTCTTCCAAATCTCTTGGAATAGCAGAGTGAGTGCCTCCAGCATGACATCCATTTGTTGAAACACATCAGTGGGTATTCAATTCCTGAGGCCTTGTTCTTTGCCAATTCCTTCAGTGCACTTCAACTTCTTCCCTCAATACCATTGGTTCTTGAACATATGCCACCTTCGGAAATGCATGAACATTGACCAATTGCTTTTGTTACAGTGAGTGAGTCTGTGTATTTTTTCCATTTTTTGTGTATTCTTCTTTTGATGCTTCCTGCATCATTCAATATATTTCCCATAGAATCTTTCAATATTGCAACTTGAATCTTAAACTTTTTCTTCAGTTCTTTCAGCTTGAGAAATGCCAAATGTGTTCTTCCCTTTTGTTTTTCTAATTCCAGGTCTATGCACGTTTCATTGTAATAATTGGCTTTGTCTTCTCGAGCTGCTCTTTGAAATCTGTTCAGCTCTTTTATCTTGTCATTTCTTCCAGTTGCTTTAGTTACTCTCCATTCAAAGGCAAGTTTCAGAGTCTCTTCTGGCATCTATTTTGGTTTTTCTTCCTTTCCTGTCTTTTGAATGACCTTTTGCTTTCTTCATGTATGATGTTCTTAATGTCATCTCACAATTCTTCTGGTTTTCAGTCATTAGTGTTCAATGCATCAAATTTATTCTTTTGATGGTCTCTAAATTCAGGAGGGACATAACCAAGGTCGAATTTTGGCTCTTCTGGACTTGTTTTAATTATCTTCAACATGAACTTGAACTTGCATCTGAGCAGTTGATGATCTGTTTCCCAATCAGCTCCTGGCCTTGTTTTGGCTGAAGGTATTGAGCTTCTCTATCATCTCTTGTCACCGATGTAGTCAATCTGATCCCTGTGTACTTATCTGGTGAAGTCCAGGTGTATATCCACTATTTGGGTTGTTGGAAAAAGGTATTTGTGATGAATAAGTCGTTGGTCTTGCAAATTCTATCATGTGATATCCAGCATAATTTCTATCACCAAGCCCAGATTTTCCAACTACTGTTGATTTTTCTTTGCTTCCAACTTTTGCATTCCAGTCACCAGTAACAATCAACACATCTTGATTGTATGTTTGGTCAATTTTAGACTGCAGAAGTTGATAAAAATCTTCAATTTCCTCATCTTTGGCTTTGTTGGTTACAGAGTAAATTTGAATAATAGTAGTATTAGCTTGTCTTCCTTGGAGGTGTATGGATATTATCCTGTCACTGACAGCATTGTACTTCAGGAAACTTCTTGAAACATTCTTTGTGATGATGAATGCCACACAATTCCTCTTCAATTTGTCATTCTCAGCATAGTAGATCATGTGATTGTCTGATTCACAATGGCCAAAACCAGCCCTTTTCAGCTCACGAATGCCTAGGATATCAATCCTTATGCATTCCATTTCATTTTTGACAACTTCTAATTTTCTTAGCTTCATACTTTGTATATTCTATTTCTGATTATTAGGGTGTTTGCAGCTGTTTCTTCTCATTTTGAGTCATTCCACATCAGCAATTAGAAGTCCTGAAAGCTTTACTCCATCTACCTCATTTAAGGTTGGCTCAACTCTGAGGAGTTAGCTCTTCCCCTATAATATTTTGAGGTTTTTTTTCTGACCCAAGGGGCTTATCATCTGTCACTGTATTCGACAGTGTTTCAAGGCCATTCATAAAATTTTCCAGTAGTATATCAGACAGTGTCTCACTGCTCTTCCTAAGGTTTTCATTGGCCAACTCTTTGAGAAGTGGATGGCCTCTTCCTTCTTCCAAGTCTGCCTTAGTCTGGAAGATCTGCTGAAATGTGTCCACCATGTGTAACCTGCTGGCACTTGCACCACCAGTGACATAGTCTCCAGCCTCATAGCAAAATATAAGCCACCATAGGACGACAAAGTGACAGACAAGTTTGTCTCCCTTAGCTGTCCGAAACCACTCCCCTCACTTCCTGGCTTCCCTTAAGGCTGCTCCAAACACTCCCATACCCAGCTCTCCACCTTCCAGGCCATCCTTAAAAGCTGCTCCCAAACACCTCCTGTTGCAATAGATTTGTACTATTTTTAGGCAACATATCTCAATCAACATATCCATGACAAATTTCTTGAAATAACTTTTTATATTGTTTTAGGACTATAACAATGTTCTAAGGAAATGAACATATTTTAAGTTTTACCCACATATGTTCCTAAATATTAGACATAAAATACGACTTTTGATTAGTTAAATATATAACTGGTAAATATGACTAGTAATATGTCACTGTTGTTATGTGTCATCAAGTTCATTCCAACTGATAGTGATCCCACTGTGACAGAGTAGAAATGCCCATAGGGTTTTCTACTCTATTATCTTTAGGGAGCAGATTGTCAAGTCTTTCACCTGAGAAGCAGTTGCTGGGTTTGAACCACAAACCTTTCAATTAGCAACTGAGCATTTAAGTATTGTGTCAATAGGACTCCTTACTTGTAATACAATCTTTTATTAACATGCAATGGAACCAATTTTCTTTGGTTCCTCTGGTTTATAACCTCACTACAGAGCTTTTATTTTATTATTATTCAAAGAGAAATTTCCAGTACATTTCAGATTCTCTGATTCTTTTATTTTTCAAAGAATATGTGGAAAAAAAATACTGAGCTCTGTGGAACTATGTCTTTGTAAAAATGTCTCAAATTATATATTTATATAGGAAAGGATTAGCTATCAGTTAAAGAATTGGTATGTTTTGTTTTGAACTTGCCCAAAGATATAAAGAAAAATATTATAAACACCAACGTATCTACAAGTTTAACATTTAACATCTTATTCTCTAGGATTCATATGAATTGACTATCTTAAGCTCTTGAGAAAATTCCAAATGCACATTAGTATTGCAGGACATTTTTGTGTATTTTAAATTTCTTAACAGAGAGATGAAAATGCATTTTTCATCTCTATCACTTATATAGATCTCTTTACACAAGGGACATGTGGTTTTGTATGTCAAGTGTCAAATTGACTCTTCTTGTCAACTTAGGAAAGGCCTGTTTGAAAATTTACTATTGCCCATCTGTTCTGTTGACAGAGTAGCAGGTGTTCTATTTTGTTTTATCAAATCTTAATAATTTATTGGGTAATTTAATGACACTCATGGCAATATAGAGATTGCTTGTTGTTGTGGCTCACTAGTTGAAGAATATAACCAGTTTTATAGGGATAATCTGCACAATTTAATTCCAATATGACTATCTGGCTTCAAACATTCAGTTCACATATGGAAAAGGAGAATTAATCATTTTTAAATGTATGTCTAAGATATCCATATTTTTAAATTGAATGCAAATTGACAAAATTAACATATGATTTATGTGTGAATATGTCTATAATTTCTATCTATCTTTACATCTGTTAATATTTCTTAATTAGTTTTTAAATTTCCCTGAGCTTTGTATTAAATATCTTTACAATGTTTAAGGAGCTCTGGTGGCACAGTGCCTAAGGCTTTTGACTGCTAACCAGAAGACTGGAGGTTCAAACCCATCAGCCACTCCATGGAAGGAAGACTAGGCAATCTACCTCTATGAAGATTTACTGCCTTGCAAATCCAGTGGAAGTCGATATGAGTCAGAATAGACTCAATGGCAGTGTTTATTACTATTTTTAATGTTTATAAAATTAAGCTCTTATGCAGGTAGTTCTGTGAGGAATACTGAGGCACATAACAATGGGGATTTCTTTTCAAGTGGAGTAGGCTCTAATGTTGGCGCTGGTGGTGCAGTGGTTTAGAGTACTTGGATACTAGACTAAAAGTTTATGCAAGTGAGGGAGAAAGTTGTGGCTGTGTGCTTCTGTAAAGATTTACAGCCTTAGAAATCCTATGAGGCAGTTCTACTCTATCCTATAGTTCTATATGAGTCAGAATACACTCCAGGTCAATGGATTTTTTTAGGGTTTAATGTTACTTAATTACTGGTGTGTTTTCACGGAGAATAACACACACAAAAAAACTTGTAACTGTCTTTTAAAATAAATAATGAAAATTTAAATACACCATATAGCTGATGAAATTGTTGTGTATAATGAGTTTTCCCCAGTCATTAATTAGGATTAAGGTAATATATCAAATATTTCCAACTCTATAAAATAGTTTTAATCTTAGTATTTTTAGAATTTAGTGGTATTCTGATAGCATAGTGCCTAAGGCACTTGACTGCTAACCAGAAGGCAGGCGGTTCAAACCCAGCAGCCACTCCTCGGAAGGGAGGTGGGGCAATCTACCACCGTACCAATACCGCACTGCCTCGGAAACCATAGGAGTCGGGTCTGACTTGATGGACATAACAACAACAACACTGGTATTCCAAGTGATATAATTTGATAGAAATACCACAGGTATAAATTAACCCTGTTATAAAAAGTGTCCTCTCTAGATAGGGTAATATATGGAATACTAAGGAGAAAACTTCTGTTCAGTTGGCATCTCTTTTATTTAACTTACAATAGCATCCTTTGCTGTTGTTTTTGTTGTTAAGTGCCGTCGAGTCGTTTCCGACTCATAGTGACCCCATGCACAGCAGAACGAAACACTGCCCAATGCCGTGCCAGCCCCAAAATCCCTGTTATACTTGAGCCCATCATCGCAGCCACCGTATCAATCCATCTCCTTGAAGGCCTCCCCCTCCCTCGTCGAACCTCCAACCCCACCAAGCATGACATCCTTCTCCAGGGAATGGTCCCCTCTTACAACATGACCAAAATAGGTGAGACGAAGTCTGGCCATTCTTGCTTCCAAGGAGCATTCTGGCTGCACTTCCTCCAGGACAGATCTGTTAGTTCT
>NW_006921959.1:326159-334791 GCF_000298275.1 Orycteropus afer afer
GGATCGGGCAGTGTTTCGTTCTGCTGTGCATGGGGTCGCTATGAGTCGGAAACGACTCGACGACACTTAACAACAACAACATGAGACCTAAATGGTGCAGAACAGGTGGCTACCATTTTTGAAAGAAAATGGGTGCATACAGCTTGTTAAAGATTAATATTTATTGAATCTTAGATATTTTCAATAATGTTCTTAAGATATTGAGACAATAAAGCAAGACTATCATAATGAATACCGCTCACAAAGATTCCAAAATTATCATAGTTTTACAATTGCTTTATCTACACCTCTTCTTTTATATTTCCTGAAGTATTTTAAAGCAAATATCAGACCTCAAGTCATATCAGGCAAGATACTTAAAATTTATATCTAAAATGTATGGTTATTTTCTTACACAATTATAATAACTACTACAACTGATATGTTTAGGGAAATATACAATACCCAATCTCTATTCAAATATCATACTGAAATATGTTATTTTTTTAGAATTTTTATGCAAGTGTTGTCCAGAATAATTTTTACATATTGTATGTGGTGTTATATTTCAAATCCTTTTTAACCTGCAGCAACTTTTTCCCCTTTCTCATCCCATGTCCTTGTTAAAGAAATTGGGCATATAGTAGAATGGCCTAGGATCTGATTTTGTCTGTTGGAATGTTATTTCACTTGCATTGTTTCTCTCTCCTCATATTTCTAGAATGTCGAAAGTTACTTCTAAAGATATGAATATGTTCAGGCTCTTTTTATTAATTTTGTTTTGTTTTTGACAGAAATCCTTTAAGTTGATGCTTCAGACTGCAGCCCTCCCAGGGCTTCATACTATTTGATTATCTTACTCTTCGGGATACTAAAATTGTTCAAGTAGTGAAAGCCTGATCCCATCTGTAAAGTCTCCGCTGATTTTTCCCTAAGAATTTAACCTACTAATAATCCTTATCTGAATAAAGCATTTTATTCAAACTAAGATTTGTATTTCTCACAGACGAATATTCCATGGAGCTTTCAAAAAACACTGCATTAGGCACTAAAGTAAGATTTCCCTTTTCTCAAATCTGTGAGCTTCATACTCTAATTGTAAATGCCAGATCTCACTGTGTATTTATTTTAATAAAATTATTGCACATGATAGTATCTGATTTCTGGCTGCAGTAGAGTAATTCCCACGCATTAAAAAGTAGTAATGCTTTATATCCCCCTCCAAATATAGGCTTTTTACTTTCTTAGATATCCCATCCAGAACATTCACATGACATTTTATTACTGACAAATTGCAATCTTGCAAATTAGATTCTAGGTAAGGCTATCCTGACATTGACAGTTTTTTGTAACCTTGAGGCAAAATCTTTAAGTAATAACAAATAATGACCTTTCTTCTGCCTTGGATATTCTGTACAGAAATCACTTATGAAGTAAGCTGCTTGAGATCAACAAATGTTCATTAATTTAGATTTATTAATTAAGGTTTGCAAATATCATCCACAATGGAAACTTGGGGCCTTCCTTAATTCATACTTTTGCTCAATTAACAAATACTTATCAAAGTATTTTATGTTCCAGAAAATGGGAACAAAAGAATGAATATGTACAATCATTTTCCTTAATCTACCTGCAATGGAATATTAGGCTTGGCTAGTAACAACAACAACAAAAATATTATTGTGATAAGCATCAGAATAGGGCAAGATAATTTTCTACAACACCACGTATAAATGTACTTTACATGATTTAGTAGAAAATGAGTGGATTGTCTAAAGAGGTGGTGTCTAAGATAAGTATTAAATTCATTAATAGGTTGTAGGAAATATGGGTGGTATTGCAGGGAAAAGGAACTACATGTGTGGATACTTAATGGGAAATAATGCATTATTTCTTATAAAAAATAGAGTTATTTTAGTCCAGCTGAACACTGAATAAAATATGGAACATAAGGAGGCATGAATTGAGTGAGGTAACTAACTTTTCTCTGGCAATGTAAAACATTAAGAGATTTTAAGCCCTAGACTACTTTTATCTGAGATTAAAAAAAAAAAAAAGGAACAACAAAAGACTAGTTAGTATATGAAATATTATTGGTATTACTGGTAGGGGTCAGATCTACTTTATTAACCAATAAATGTCTATTAGAAAATGATAATGTGCTAGGGATTGTTCTAGATACTGAGAATATAGCTGAAGAAAACATAAAAAAGACAAAAATTCATGGCTTTATTTAGCTTGTGTTGTTGTTATGTGCTGTGGAATCGGACCCGACTCATAGCGACCCCTCCTTGGGTTTCCTAGGAAATATCACTATGGAAGTAGATTGCCTAATCATCCTTCCAAGGAGTGGCTGGTGGGTTTGAACCACCAGCCTTCTGGTTAGCAGTCAAGTGCCTTAGGCACTATGTTACCAGAGCTCCTTATTTAGCTTACATTCCTGGAAGTAAGGTCAGTAGCAGAAACTGATTATGTGGTTTTTCTTTTTTTTTAAATTATAAACATATTATTTTTGTTTGTTTGTTTGTTTCCAGAGGGTTCATCTTTGTTGTCTGCACCTTCCATGCACCTATGTCTTCCTCTTACTCAATGCTACCTTGTTGATCACTCACATTTGGTGTGTTGTCCTTCCCTTCACCCAAATCAATACTTGTCTCTGTCTATCTAGTAGTTTTCCCTCCCCTCCCCTCCCACCCTTGGTAACCAACAAAGAAAATTTCCTTCCATATATAAACCTTTCCTTGACTTTTTACAACAACAGAGTTTTACAATATTTGTCCTTCCATGATTGACTTATTTTAGTCAGCATGATAAATGTCCTCCAAGTTCATCCACGTTATGCACTGTTTTGCAAATTCTACATTATTCTTTAGGCTTGCATAGTATTCCACTGTGTGTATGCACCAGAGTTTGGTTATCTATTCTGTTGATGGGCACCTAAGTTGTTTCCATCTTTTTGCTATTTTAAATTGTGCTGTAATGAACAGGGGTTCATTATATATCTGTTCTTGTCCTGGCTCTCACTTCTAGGATACATGCCTAGTAATGGGATTACAGGGTCAAATGGTATTTTAAAACCAACTTTTTAAGGAATCACCATACTGCTTTCCACAGTGTTGTGTCATTGACAGTCCCACCAGCAGTGTATGAGAGTCCCAATCTCTCTGCATCCTCTCCAGCATTTGTTATTTTCTGTCTTGGTGAGCTTTGCTACTAGTGCTGGAGCAAGATGGTATCTCATTGTTGTTTTGATTTGCATCTCTCTGATGGCTAATGATTGTGAGCATTTCATCATGTGTTTGTTGACCACCTGAATAACCTCTTTGGTGAAGTGTCTACTCATGTCTTCTGCCCATTTTTTAATTGGATTTTTGTTTTTTAGTTGTTGAGGGGTTGGAATTTTCTATAAATGTTAGAGATAAATCCCTTGTCAGATATGTCATTGCCAAAAATTTATTCTCAATCTGTAGGTTTTGTTGTTACTCTTTTGGACAAGTCTTTGGAAGCATATATAAATTTAATTTTCAGAAGATCCCATTCATCTATTTTATCTTCTATTGTTTGTGCATTTTGGGTTATGCTTGATAGTCTATTTGTGTCATTATTAAGACCCCTAAATTTGCCCCTAGTTTTTCTTTGAGGAACTTTATAGTGTTAGGTTGCACATTTAAATCTATGATCAGCCTGGAATTAGTTTTTATGTATGGTGTAAGGTACAGATCTTGTTTCATTTTTCTACAAATGGATATCCAGTTTTGCCAGCACAATTTATTAAACAGACATTTTCTTCCTCATTTAATTGACTTTTGGCCCTTTGTCAAAGATCAGCTGACCATAGATCAATGGATCTATTTCTGGGTTCTCAATTCTATTCCATTGGTCTATGTGTCTGTCATTGTACCAATACCAGGCAGTTTTTACTACTGTGGCTGTATAGTAGGTTTTGAGATCCAGCAGGGTGAGACCACCTACTTTGTTGTTGTTCTTCAATAATGATTTGCTTATCTGAGGTCTCTTTCCTTTCCATATAAAGTTAATGATTGGTTTTTCCATATCCTTAAAGAATATTAATGGGATCTGGATTGGGATTGCATTGAATGTACAGATTGTTTTGGGTAGAATTGACATTTTTACTATGTTCAATCTTCCTATCCATGAGCATAGTATGTTCTTACATTTATGTTGATCTTTTATGGTTTCTTGAAGTAGTGTTTTGTAGTTTTCTTTGTACAGGTATTTGTGTCCCTGGTAAGATTTATTCCCAAGTATTTTATTTTTTTGTTAACTATTTAACCAGAAACCTAGTGATTCAAATCTACCAGCCACTCCTCAGATGAAAGATCAGACAATCTACCTCCGTAGAGATACTGTCTCAGAAACCTAAGGAGGGATCACTATGAATTGGATCCGACTCCACAGCAGTTAGTTTGATTTTGGCTTTGTTGTAAGTGGTATTGATTTCCTTATTTGTTTTTCAGCAATCTCTTTGCTGGCATAGAGGAATCCAACTGATTTTTGGTTGTTTCTAAATCTCTATGCTAAATCTCCCAATAAGTTCCAGTAATTTTTTGTTGAGTCTCTTGAGTTTTCTATGTCTACGATCAGATCATCAACAAATAGGGATAGTTTTACTTCTTCCTTACCAATCTGGATTAGTTCAATTTCCCTTTCTTGCCTTATTGGCTTGCAGAACAATGGTGAATAGAAGTGGTGATAGAGGGCATCTTGTCTGGTTCCTGTTTGCAAGGGGAATGGTTTCAGTCTCTCACCATTGAGAATAATGTTGGCTGTTGGTTTTGCATGTGTGCCTTTTGTTATGTTGAGGAATGTCCCTTCTATTCCTATTTTGCTGAGAGTTTTGCTCAGGAATGTGTGTTGGATTTTTTCAAATTCCATTTCTGCATTAATTGATATGATCATATGGTTTATCTCCTTTGTTTTATTTATGTGGTGGATGACATTGAATGTTTATCTAATGTTGAGCCATCCTTGCATAACTGATATGAATCTCACTTGATTATAGTATATTATTTTTTTGGATATATTGTAGGATTTTGTTAAAGATTTTTGCCTCTATATTTAGGAGGGATATTGGTTTGTAGGGAGCTCTGGTAGCATAGTGGCTAAGACACTTGCCTGCTAACCAGACGGGGGCGGTAAAACCCCCCCCAGCCACTCCTCAGAAGGAAGGTTGGGCAATCCTACTTCCGTAGTGATACTGCCTCGGAAACCCAAGGAGGGGTCGCTATGACTCGGGGCCGACTCGAAGGCACATAACAACAACAACAACAACATTGGTTTGTAGTTTTCCTTTTTAGTGCTGTCTTTGCCTGGTTTTGGTATCAAGATTATGCTTGCTTCATAAAATGAATTTGGGAGGATTCCATCCTTTTCTATGTTCTGAGTTAGTTTGAGTAGGATTGGTGTCGGTTCCTCTCTGAATGTTTGGTAGAATTCTCCAGTGAAACCATCTGGGCAAGGACTTTTTTTTGTTGGTAATTTTTTTTATGACTTATTCAATTTCTTCTTCTGTTATGGTTTTGTTTAACTTCTCCACCTCAGTCTGTGTTAGTTTAGGTGAGTAGCATGTTTCTAGGAATCTGTCTATTTCTTCTAGATTTTCAAATTTGCTGGAGTACAGGTCTTCATAGTATCCTGATATTATCTTTTTTTATTTCAGTTGCTTCTGTTGTGATGTCACCCAATTTGTTTCTTATTTATGTTATCTGTACTTTCTCACTCTTTTCCTCTGTTAATTTTGCCAATGGTTTGTCAATTTTATTAATGTTCTCAAAAAACCAACTTCTATGGTGTAATGCCTAAGACATTTGACTGCTAACCAGAAGGCTGCTGGTTCAAACCCACCAGTCACTCCTCAGAAAGCAGATGGACAATCTACTTCCATAGTGATACCACCTCAGAAAACAGAGGAGAGGTTGTTAGGAGTCGGATCCAACTCAACAGCAGTGAGGCTTTTTTTTTTTAATCTTGTTGATTTTTTTCTATTATCTTTCTATTTTCTGTTTCATTGATTTCTGCTTGAGTAATTATTATTTCCTTTCTTCTGGTGACTGTAGGCTTTTTTTTTTAATTTTTATTTTTTTCTAATTGTTGGAGATGTTAGTTTAATGTGTTGATTTTGGCTCTTCTTTTTTGAATATGCATTTATTGCTATAAATTGGCCTCTGATCACTGCTTTTGCTGTGTTCCAAAGATTTTGGTATGTTGTGTTTTCATTCTAGTTTGACTCAAGGAATTTTTCAGTTCATATTTTATTTCTTCTATCATCCAGTCTTTCTTAAGGAGGGTGTTATTCAGTTTCCATGTTTTTGCTCTTTTTCCATTGATCTTCCTATTGCTGATTTCTAATTTTAAAGCATTGTGATCAAGAAGATGCTTTGCAGTATTTCAAAGATTTTTTAAATTTATCAAGGCTTGCTCTATAGTCTAAAAATGATCTATCGTAGAGAATGTTCCATGCGCACTGGAAAAGAAAGTATATTGTGCTGTTGTTGGGTGACGTGCTCTGTAGATGTCTATAAGGTTAAGTTGGCGGGTTGTATTGTTGAGCTCTTTTGCATCTTTGTTGAGTTTCTTTCCAATTGTTCTATCTTTCATTGAAAGTGGTGTCTTAAAGTATCTACTAAGACTGTGGAGTCACTGTCTTTTTAATTCTGTTAAAGTCTGATTTATGTATGGTGCTCTTCCATTGGGTCCATAGATATTTATTATGGTTATATCTTCTTGTTTGAGTGATCTTTAATCATTATATAATATCCTTCCTTGTTTCTTATGGTGGTTTGTGTTTAAAGTCAATTTGATCAGAAATGAATATTACCACTCTTGCTCTTTTCTTTGGTTGCCATTTTTTTATATATCTTTTTCCAACCTTTGATTTTGAGTCTCTTTTTGTCCTTGTCTCTAAGGTGTGTCTCTTGTAGACAGCATATTGATGAGTTATGTTTTCTTATCCAATCTGCAACTCTCTGTCTATTGAGTGGTGCATTTAATCCATTTACATTCAGTGTAATTATCACCAAGTATGAATTTGGTGCTGTCATTTTGTTATGTATTTTTTCATGGTGTTCCTGGTTTCTTTGTTCCATGTAATTTTCTATGCTGAGCTCATTTTGTTTATGAATTGTGTTATCATTTTCTTCATTGTTATTGTTTTAGTATTTGTTAAATATCTGCCTCTTTTTTATTGTGATGTGAAGATTTATCATTTTTCTTTGAGGCTACACTGTGATTTATAATTTTCTCCCCAAGTTTAGTACAATCCTTCTATCTTGCAACTCTCTTGACTTCCTTACAATTTATAACTGTAACTACACTATTTTTTTTCCTCTTTTTGTTTCGTAGTTTTCCTAATTTGCCAATTGTTGTCTCTGATTCCGTGTTTACAATCTTAATAAACTTCGTTCACTGTGGATATTTCCATGTCTAGCTTGGTTTCTGGGTTATATCATTATGTGTATTAATAATCAATTGTTGTTTGCTATTATTTGTTCTCTGTTCAAAGGACTCCCTTTGATGTCTCTTGTGAGGTTGGCCTAGTTTTAACAAATTCCCTTAATTTCTGCTTATCTGGAAATCTCCTAATTTCACCATCCTATTTGTGGGACAATTTTGCTGGGTATATCTTGGCTGTGAACCCAAAGGTCTGATGATTTGAATCCATCCATTGTTCCATGGGAGAAAGATGAGGTAGTCTGCTTCTGTAACGATTACAGCCTTGGAAACCATAAGGGGCAGTCTTGCTCTGTCCCATAGGGTCACCATGCGTCAGAATCAATTTAACAGCAGTGAGTTTGGGTTGGTTTGATGCTTCACAAGGAGGTTTTACCCTTTAAATGGATTTTTTCCCCAGACTTCTGAATACATTCACTTCAGAGGGACAATCCTAGGAGTTTTTCTAAAATTAAGAGATATTGCATATAAACATGAATTTAATGTGCTTCTGAATATATACATGTATAAAAGGTTAACAAAAGTAAAGCACTCTCCTTTAAGTTTAGAATCTCCAAAGATTATTTTACATTTGCACTGTGAAGCAGAAGTTAGTACTTAAGAGAAAATACTTTTTTCACTGATCAAACTTTCCCATTCAAGCCCTGGAAACCCATTCCCAACAACAAAATGGCTTAGCCCAGAGTAGAAAAGCCAAGCAACATTTTTTCAGGCAGTGTCTCAGTATCTCCCAAAACATTCCATGGAAAAACTCACCATAGAGAGCTGTCCAAGTTTGAGTAATTACATCTATACACATAGTTCCTGACCTAAAACATGGAAAAAATGGCACTTTTAAGCAATCAGAAAGTTAGTTGCATGTATCTGGCAACAACAACAACATATTCTTGGTTGGAAAATTTTCTTTTTCAGTGTTTTATACATACTGTGCCATTTGCTTCTTGCCTACATGGTTTCTGCTGAGATAATCAGAGCTTAGTCGTATTGGTTTGCTCTTTTTTAAAAACTAAAAACTTCTAGTTTTTCCCATGCTGCTTTCAGGATTCTTTCTTTGTCTTTGGTTTGGGGAGCTTGATAATGATATGTCTTGGTGATTTTCTTTTGGGGTATATTCTGTTTGGGGTTTGTTGGACTTCCTGAATGGATATATTCTCATTTTTCATCATATCAGGGAAGTTTTCAC
>NW_006921959.1:334926-337773 GCF_000298275.1 Orycteropus afer afer
AAATCAGGAATGGCTGTTGAATTGTAGCAAATGCCTTTTCTGTGTCTATCAATATGATCCTGTGATTCTTTTCCTTAAAGAATAGCAGTGAAACACTGTCTGATATATTGTTGGAAAACTTAAGGAATAGCCCTGTAACATTGTCTGATATAGTGCCAGAAGATAAGCTCCTCAGGTCAGAAGGAACTTAAAATAAAACTGGAGAAGAACTACTTCCTCAAACTATAATTGGCTTTAATGATGAGGATGGAGTAAAGCTTTCAGGACCTTAATTTGCTGATGTGGTATGACTCAAAATAGAAAGAAGCAGCTTTAAACATCCATTAATAATCAGAACATGGAATTTATGAAGCATAAATCTAGCAAAATTAGAAGATGTAAAAAATGAAATGGGATGAGTAAAGATTGATATTCTATGCATTAGTGAGCTGAAATGAACTGGTTTTGGCCATTTTGAATCACACAATCATATGATCTACTGTGCTGGGAATGACAAATTGGAGAAGAATATTTCAAAATCTATCCTACAGTACAATACTGTCAGTGATAGGAAAATATCCATACACCTCCAAGGCAGACCAATTAATACTACTATTATTCACATTTATGCAGCAACACAAAAGCAAAAGATGAAGAAATTTAAGATATTTACTAACTTTTGCAGTTTGAAATTGACCAAACATGCAATCAAGATATACTGATTATTATTGGTGATTGTAATGTGAAAGTTGGAAACAAATAAGAATCACCAGTAGTTGGAAAATATGTCCTTGGTGATAGAAATGACACCAGAGATAGCATGATACAATTCTGTAAGACCAATGACTTATTCATTGGAAAAACCTTTATTCAACAACATAAATGCCTGCAATACATGTGGACCTCACCAGATAGAATACATAGGAATCAGAATGACTATATCTGTAGTAAAAGGCAATGAAGAAGCTCAATATCTTCAGCCAAAACAAGGCCAGGAGCTGAATGTGCAACAGACCATCACTGCTCATGTGCAAGTTCAAGTTGAAGCTGAAGAAAATCAAAACAAGCCCATGAGAGCTGTAATATGATCTTGATTATATCCCACCTGAATTTCAAGACCATTTAAAGAACAGATTTGGAGAACTGGACATCATAGACTGAAAATTAGACAAATTGTGGGATGACATCAAGAACATCACACATGAAGAAAGCAAAAGGTCATTGAAATGACAGGGAAGGATGAAAAGATCAAAATGAATGTCAGAAGGGACTCTGAAACTTGCTTTTGAATGGAGTAACTAAAGAAAGTGGAAGAAATGACAAGATAAAAGAGATAAACAGACAATTTCAAAGAGCAGCTCCAGAAGGCAAAGTCAATTATTACAATGAAATGTGCAAAGATCTGGGATTAGAAAACTAAAAGGGAAGGACAAACTTGGCATTTCACAAGCTCAAAGAACAGAAGAAAAAAAAGTCAAGGCTTGAGTTGCAATATTGAAAAATTCTATGGGCAAAATATTGAGTGATGCTGGAAACATTGAAAGAAGATGGAAGGAATACAGAGTCACCATATAAAAATAATTAATTGATGTTCAGCTATTTCAAGAGGTGACATATGATCAAGAACCAATGGTATTGAAGAAAGAAGTTGAAGCTGCACTGAAGGAATTGGTGAAAAACAAGGCTCCAGGAATTGATGGGATACTAATTGAGATATTTCAATAAACGGGTGCTGCACTGGAGGTACTTACTCATTTATGACAAGCAATTTGGAAGACAGCTACCATGCCAACTGACTTGAAGAGATCCATATTTGTACCCATTTCAAAGAAAGGTGGTCCAACAGAATATGGAAATTATTGATTATCATTAATATCACACACAAATCAAATTTTGCTGAAGATAATTCACATTGGTTGCAGCAGTATACTGACAGGGGATTTCCAGAAATGCAAGCTGTATTCTGAAGAGGACATGGAAAGAGGGATATCGCTGCTGATGTCAGATGGATCTTGACAGAACACAAATAATACTAGAAAGATATTTACTGGTATGCAAAAGCAGCCATCTGTGTGGGTCATGACAAATTATGGATAACTTTAAGGAAAAAAAGGGATTCCAACACACTTAATTGTCCTCATGAGGAATCTGTACATAGACCAGGAGGCTATAATTTGAACAGAACAAGGGTTTACTTGTTTAAAATGGTTTAAAATCAGGAAGGGAGTGTGTCAGGGTTGTATCCTTTTGATACACAGACAACACAACTTTGTTTGCTGAAAGTGAAGAAGACTTGAAGCACTTACTGATGAAGATTAAAGACTACAGTCTGCAGTATGGATTGCACCTCAACATAAAGAAAACAAAAATGCCACAAATGGACCAATAAACAACATCACAATAAATGGAGAAAAGATTGAAGTTGTCAAAGATTTCCTATTACTTGGTTCCACTGTCAATACCAATGGAAGCAGCAGTCAAGACATCAGGCAATGTATTGCACTCGGCAGATCTGCCGCAATAGACCTCTACAGAGTGCTGGAGAGCAAAGATTTCTCTTTGAAGGTATGCTGAACCAAACTGTGATATTTTCAGTAGCCTCATATGCATATGAAAGCTGGACAATGAATAAGGAAGACAGAAGAGTTGGTGCTTTTGGGTTGTGGTGTTGGCGATAGTGAAAGTACCACGGACTGCCAGAAAAACTAACAGATCTGTCCTGGAAGAAGTGCAGCCAGAATGCTCCTTGGAAGTGAGAATGGCCAGACTCTGTCTCCCCTACGTTGGTCAAGTTGTCAGAAGGGACCATTCCCTGGAGAACAATATCATGTTTGGCAAGTTGGAGGGTCAGAGTAAAAGGGGAAGACT
>NW_006921959.1:339844-341468 GCF_000298275.1 Orycteropus afer afer
TTTGAATTACCTTCAGTAAGATTTTACTTGCATGTGATATTAATTATATTGTTCAATAATTTCCACATTCTGTGGGATCACATTTTTTGAAATGGGCACAAATATGGATCTTTTCCAGTCAGTTGGACAAGTAGCTGTCTTCCAAATCTCCTGGCATAGCTGAGTGAGTGCCTCTAGTGTGGCATCTGTTTGATGAAACATCTCAAGGGATATCCCATTATTTTTGGAGCCTTTTTTTCCCCTTCTCTCAGTGCAGCTTCAACTTCTTCCTTCAATTTCTTTAGTTCTTGATCATATACCACCTTCTGAAATGGATGAACATTCAACCAATTCTTTTTGGTACAGCGACTCTCTGTATTCCTTCCATCTTCTTTTGATGTTTCCTACATCATTCAATATATTGTCCATAGAATCTCTCAATATTGCAACTCTAGGATTAAATTTCCTCCAGCTTGAGAAATACCAGCATGTTCTTCCCTTTTGGTTTTCCAACTCCATATCTTTGCACATTCTTCTTGAGCTGCTCTTTGAAATCTTTGGTTTAGCTGTTTTATCTTGTCATTCCTTCCATTTGTTTTAGGCACTCACTATTCAAGGGCAAGTTTCAGAGTCTCTGCTGACATCCATTTTGGTCTTTTCTTCCTTTCCTGTCTTTTTAATGACCTTTTGCTTTCTTCATGGATGATGTTCTTGATGTCACCTCATAATTCCTCTGATTTTCAGTCATTGGTGTTCAATGCATCAAGTCTATTCTTTAAACGGTGTCTAAATTCAGGAGAGACATAATCAAGGTACTATTTTGGTTCTCATGGACTTTCTTTAATTATCTTGAACTTCAGCTTGAACTTGCAAATTAACACTTGATGATATTTTCCACAATCAGTTCCTGGCCTAGTTTTGGCTGAGGATATTGAGTTTCTCCATTGGCTTTTGCCACAAATGTATTCATTCCGATTCCTCTCTCTTCTATCTGTTGAAGTCCACATGTATAGCCACCTTTTGTGTTGTTGAAAAAAATATATTTGCAATGAATAAGTTGTTGGTCTTGCAAAATTCTATCATGCAATCTCCAGCATTATTTCTATCTCCAAGGCCAAATTTTCCAACTACTGGTGATTCTTCTTTGTTTCCAACTTTTGCATTCCAGTCACCAGTGATAATCAGCACATCTTGATTGCATATTTGGTCAATTTCAGACTGCAGAAGTTGGTAAAAGTCTTTAAGTTCCTTATCTTTGGCTTTGGTGGTTGGTGTGTAAATTTGAATAATAGTAGTATTAAGTAACTGGCTTTCCCTGGATGCATATGTATATTATTCTATCACTGTCAGCATTGTGCTTCAGGATACTTCTTGAAACATTCTTTGTGACAATGAATGCCACTCCATTCCTCTTCAAATTGTCATTCCCGGAATAATTGATCATATGGTTATCTGATTCAAAATGACCAAAACTGGTCCATTTCAGCTCACTAATGCCTAAGATATCAATCTTTGTGTTTTCCATTTCATTTTTGACAACTTCCAATTTTCCTATATTCATACTTCATACATTCTATGTTCCAGTTACCAAAGAATATTTGCAGCTGTTTCTTCTCATATTAAGTTGTGCCACTTCAGCAAATGG
>NW_006921959.1:341568-355595 GCF_000298275.1 Orycteropus afer afer
AATGTTTCAGAACTATTCATAAAATTTTCCAGTAATACATCAGACAGTGTTTCACTACTATTCATAAGGATTTCACTGGCCAATTCTTTGAGAAGTGGATGGCTTCTTCCTTCTTCCAAGTCTGTCTCAGTCTGGCAGCTCCACCGAAACCTGTCCACCATGGGCACTCCTGCTGGCACAGCCTCCAGGCTCACAGCAACATGCAAGTCACCAGGCATGACAAACTGACAAAGTTCATCTCCCTTAGCTGTTCCAACAGCTCTGCTCACTTCCTGGGCTACTCCCTACCTGTACCTGCTGGCCTTGTCTGCCACTGCTCCCTGCCACATGGGACAGTCCCCTGTGTGTCTTACATGTTCTGGCTACCTTCCCTGCCTGCTGCTGCTCCTTACCACCTGGGGGCTATGCCCCACCCATCTTACCTGTTCCAGCTGCCAGCTCTATCTGCCCCGGTAGTTAACAATACTATTATTCAAATTTACGCTTCAACCAACAAAGCCAAAGATAAAGAACTTGTAGATTTTTACTAACTTGTGCAGTCTGAAATTGACTGGGAATGCAATCAAGATGTACTGATTATCACTGGTGATTGAAAGGCAAAAGTTGGAAACAAAGAAGAATCACCACCAGTTGGAAAATCTGGTGTTGGTGATAGAAATAACGCTGGAGATCTCATGATAGAATTCTGTAGGATCCAGGACTTATTCATTGAAAGTACCTTTTCAACAACACAAATGGCAGCTATACACATGGACTTCACCAGATGGAGTGCACAGGAATCACATTGACTACATCTGTGGAAAGAAACAATGGAGAAGCTTAATATCTTCAGTGAAAATAAGGACAGTAGCTGATTGTGGAACAGACCATCAACTGCTCATATACAAGTTCAACTTGAAGTTGAAGACAATTAAAACAAGTCCACAAGAACCAAAATTTGACCTTGGACATATCCCTCCTGAATTTAGAGACCATCTGAAAATAGATCTGATACGTTTAACACCGATGACCGCAAACCAGATAAGTTGTGGAATCACATTAAGAACATCAAAATGGATGTCAAAAGAGACTCTGACACTTGCCCTTGAGCCGAGAGTAGCTAAAGCAAATGGAAGAAATGACAAGATAAGAGAGCTGAACAGAATATTTCAAAGAGCAGCTTGAGCAGACAAAGTCAGTTATTACAATGAAATCTGCAAAGACATGGAGTTGAAAAGTCAAAAAGGAAGAACATGCTTGGCATTTCTCAAGCTGAAAGAATTGAAGAAAAAATTTAAGCCTTGAGTTGCAGTATTGAAAGGTTCTATGGGCAATATATTGAATGATGTAGAAAACATCAAAAGAAGATAGAAGTAATAAACAGAGTCACTGTACCAAAAAGAATTGGTTAATATTCATTCATTTCAGGTGGTGGTGTATGATCAAGAACCAATGGTATTGAAGGAAGAAGTTGAAGCAGCACTAAAGGAATTGGTGAGAAACAAGGCTTCTGGAATTGACAGACTACCCATTGAGATATTTCAACAAACAGATGTCCCACTGAAGGCACTCCCTTGACTATGCCAGGAGATTTGGAAGACAGCTACCTGGCCAACTGACTGGAAGAAATCCATATTTGTACTATTCCAAAGAAATGTGATCCACAGATTGTGAACGTTGTCAAATATCATCATTAATATCATACACAAATAAAATCTTACTGAAGATAATTCAAAAAAAGGTTATAGCAATATATTGACAAAGAATATCCAGAAATGCAAGCAGGATTCAGAAGAGGACCTGGAAAGAGGGATATCATTTGCTGATGTCAGATGGATCTTGGCTCAAAGCAAAGAATATCAGAGCAGTTTACTTGTGTTTTATTGACTATGCAAAAGCATTTGATTGTGTAGATTATAACAAATTATGGACAACATTGCAAAGAATGGGAATTCAGAACACTGAATTATACTCATGAGTAACCTGTATGTAGGCCAGGAGGCTGTTGTTCAAACAGAAAAAGACACACTGCATAGCTTCAAATCAGGAAAGGAGTGTGTCAGGGCTGTATCCTTTCACCACACTTATTCAGTCTGTGTGCTGAGCAAATGATCCTAGAAGCTGGACTATATGAAGAAGAATGTGGCATCAGGATCGGAGGAAGAATCATGAACAGCCTGTGATATGCTGACAACACAATTTTGCTTGCTGAAAGTGAGGACAACTTGAGGCACTTGCTGATGAAGATTGAAGCTGACAGCCTGCAGTATGGATTGCACCTCAATATAAAGAAAACAAAAGTTCTCACAATTGGACCAATAAGCAGTATATGATAAATGAAGAAAAGATTGAAGTTATCAAAGACTTCATATTACGTTGTTCTACAATCATCACCAATGGAAGCAGCAGTTATGACATCGCACGGTGTACCACATTGGGCACATCTACTGCAAAAGACCTCTTCCAAGTGCTGAAGAGGAAAGATGTCTCCTTGAAGACTAAGGTGCTCATGATACAACTCATGATGTTTTCAATTGCCTAATATGCATGTGGGGAGCTCTGGTAGCATAGTGGCTAAGTCACTTGCCTGCTAACCAGAAGGCTGACGGTTCAAACCCACCAGCCACTCCTCGGAAGGAAGGTTGGGCAATCCTACTTCCGTAGTGATACTGCCTCGGAAACCCAAGGAGGGGTCGCTATGAGTCGGGGCCGACTCGACGGCACATAACAACAACAACAACAACAATATGCATGTGAGAGCTGGACAATGAATAAGGAAGACGGAAGAAGAGTTGATGCTTTTGAGTTATAGTGTTGGTGAAGAATACTGAAAGTGCCATGGTTTGCTAAAGAACTAATATATCTGTCCTGGAAAAAGGGCAGCCAGAATGCTCCTTGGAAGTGAGAATGACCAGACTTTGTTTCACCTACTTTGGTCATCTTATCAGAAGGGACTACTCCCTGGAGGAGGATATACTGTTTTGTGAAGTGCAGGGTCAATGAAAAAGGGGAAAGTCCTCAAAGAGATGGATTGTCACTGTGGCTACAATGATGGGCTCAGGTGTAGCAAGGACCGTGGGGCTGGCACAGGACTGGGAAGTATTTTGTTCTATTGTACACAGGATTGCTATGAGTAGAAGATGACTCAAAGGAACCTAACAGCAACAACAACTATACAAACACACACAGCCACACGTGTGTGTGTATATATATACATACACACACGTATACACACACACACGATTGACTAAAAATATATATATATAGCCACTCCTTGGAAGGAAGGTTGGGCAATCTACTTCTGAGGTGACACGGCCTTGGAAACCTGAGGAGGGGTTGCTATGAGTCAGGTCCGACTCGACAGCACATAACAACAACACAACATATCATATATACATATGATTGACTAAAGAATATCTAGTCATTTATCTTCCTAGTTTAGGAATGGCAGATATATTTCTTCTCATTTGAAACTGAAACCACTTAATATTGGGTGCCTAGAACACTACTGATACGGTCTCTGAGGCTGAGCTTAAAATGGGAAAGAAGAGGGAAAGATAGGTGAAAATCATGTCCTATATAAGCCATTTTATGTGTAAATACAGGTGCTCCCTGATGACGGGATTCTGTTCCAATGACTGTTGTAAATCTGTTCTGATGTAGGTCAAATATCTCATTCCAATTTTATTATTTTAGTTTTCATTATTACTGTCTTTTATTATCAGTATCTTTACAAAGCCAATCCATATTTTTCTGTAGGGGTTGGCATGAGAATGATAACATCAGCAAATTACATGCTGCAGCACTGTATATAGTATGTATTACTAACAATAAGATGTACAGCAGCAACAATAAAGTAAAGTTGTAAGTACAGTTACCATTACTCAAATACGTTGTAACTCAGAAACAATCTGTACTCTACAGTGCAGCCTTGTATTAAATCAGAAAGGAAAAGAACTATGTAGCTGAGTATCCTTATTTTCATATCAGTAGAATTAATTTGGAGCCAGTGGTGATTCAATAGAAGCCATAGTGGTGAAGTGGTAAAAACCATTGTTTGTTAACCAAAAGGTCAGTAGTTCGAACTCACTAGCTACTCCACAGAAGATAGCTGTGACGGTCTGTTTCTATAAAGATTTACAGCCTTGGAAACCCTATGGGGCAGTTCTACACAGTCCTATAGGGGCTCTGTGAGTTGGAACGGACTCAGCAGCAGTGGATTTGGTGCTTCAGTCATAGAATTATTGCCTTCCGTATGGGAGACCGTGGTTCATTGCCTCACTCACAGACACCACCTACCTGCCTTACTGGTGGTGGAGGCTTGCTTGTTTTTATGATGCTGAACAGGTTTTGGCAGGTTAAGAGAGGGTAGGCAAAATCCCTAGTGATTTCCTTCTGGAATCAGCTAGTGAAAATCCTATAGAATACAATGGTTGTGTGACAACCAGTCTTGGGGGTGGGCAGTATTTCGTTCCACTGAGCATGATGTCATGGGAGTCAGGGTCAATTGTACGATAGCTTACAGCAGAATCAATTTTGTTGAATTCATCTATAGCTTGGTGACTTCTATACTATGCGACAGCGTTTCCAGGAATAATGCTATAAGACTTATAGCTACATTTATTGTAAGAAATTTATGAGGACATTGTTTGGACATTTATATGATATCTGGACTCATCAGAAGCCTAAGGGGAAATGTTTTTCTCATCATTTTCCTCAGGAGTATCTGGGCATATCTTGAGAAATTAGGTCAGTTTTAGGAATCCTGTAAATGTTGATCATGGTTCCTTTTATATTTTTACTGTTAGAAATATTTAGAGATAAATTTTATGGCATAATGCTAAACATCATAATGTGAGGTTCTAACACAAGATATTTTGCACTGAAACTTCATTATTGGCTTCATTTTCTACTTCTTAAGCTTATTTCAGCTTGACTTACATTCTCCCTCATGCATTAAGTTCTCACTTAGTTTAACTTTATTGTGCATTTGTATTCACCTTAATTTAAACAATATCAATAAATTTAAAATGTTCAGTAAAGTGAAGTGAAGAGCTTTCTATTATTAATTTTTAATAATTCTTCAATAATTTTAGTTTACTGAAAAGTTGCAGAGATAGTGCAGGAAATTCTCATATACCTTCCTTCCAGTTTCCTGTAATTTTAACATTTTATGTAATCATTTGTTCTACTAAGAATATTTGGTACATTTGTTCTAACTGAGGAATTTTCATTGGTACATTATTATTAACTAAATCATTGACTTTATTTGGATTTGCACTAATGTCCTTTTATCTGTTCCAGGATCTAATAGAAAATTAATAAAAAACAAAACACAAGCACACAAAAAAAAAAAAAACCACCAAACTCACTGCTATCGAGTGGATTCTGACTCATATTGACTCCCTATGAGTTTCTGAGGTAGTAAATATTTAAGGAAATAGATTGCCCAGTCTCCTCCCATGGAATGGCTGATGGGTTTGAATTGCCAACCTTCTGGTTAAAAGCCAAATGCCTTAGACACTACACTAGTAGAGCTCCTTATTACAATATATGACATAGAAAATAGTTCAAGTCTAACTAGAATGTCAATAGAAAATATAACATTCTATTTAGACTTGAATAATTTCGAAGAGGTAGAGTAAGCATTTGAGAGAATAAGTCATATCAGAGAGATCTGAAGTTCAATTTCTGGCTATGCTCTGAACAATATATACTTTTAGACAAGTAGTTTAACCATAACAAAACTCATCTTCCTAATCAGAAAAAAAAAAAAAAAGACAATACATAATCTTATCTAATTTCAGTTGAGTACTGTAAGGATTCAATAAGGTAATCAATGTGAACTGTTTTCACATTTCTTGACATGTAAGATCTCAAAAAATGTTGAATCCCTAGCATATACTTTTTTTTTCTTTTTGCAAGCTCTTGTTATATACTAGTTTCTTTAGAGAATTAGAGCCCATGCAAAAGTTAACACCTGGTAACCACCACTTGCCAGTCAATGGTGGCTTGCATGTTGTGATTCTGAACAGAGTTCAGCTGAGCTTCCAGACTAACATAGACTAAAAAGAAAAAAAACAGACACTCTACTTCCAAGAATCTGTCAATGATAACCCTACAGATCATGATGGTCTAATCACATTGTATATAGGATTATGAGTTGTGCGAGATTTGATGGCAGCTAATACCAGTAGCACTATGTGCTAAAATGTGGAATGATGATGGGGAAGGAGATATGCAGCTCTGGTTGTAGTGTTTTAAGAAGATATTCATAATCATAGCAAATGACAAATTGAGCAATAGCTTTTCATCCTGTACTGTGGAGATGTGTCTTACTGGTTTGGGCTATTTTCCTTTGGAATGGAAATCAATGGGCATGGATATTTTACAAGCAAAACTGGTGAAGTGAACCATATTGCATAGTCCTACTGTGTTGTGTAAAACTGACAATGCATGGTTGTGACCTATAATAATGATGTTCTTAGTGATTTGGAAGGAAATGGATATACATCCAGGTAATAGTCCAGGAGTTCTGGTAGCATAGTGCTTAAGGCACTTGACTGCTAACCAGAAGGCTGAAGGTTCAAACCCACCAGCCACCCCTCGGAAGGACGGTTGGGCAATCTACTTCCGTGTGATACCACCTCGAAAACCCAAGAAGGGGTCGCTATGAGTCGGGCAGACTCGACAGCATATAACAACAACAACAACAGGTAATAGTCCTGCATTTCCTATTATGTAGTATGCTACTTAAGCCAACTTTTGGAATGCTTATTTCAAGCTCGGCTGAAATTATAGGGATTCCGAAGAAAGACTGGGCAATCTACTTCCCTAGAAATACTACCTTACAAACCCAAGGAAGGGTCGTTATGAGTCAGAACCGACTGGAACGCAGTGTTTTATTTGTTTTTTTGAGATTTTTCTAGATTATAATTTCTTAAATAAATCTGATACCTGAAGACTTACATTCACTTGTTCTTTTAATTATTTTGCTTCCTATTTTTTTTAATGTATCCCCTGCATCAAAGAAAAATAAGTAAGAACATTTAAAATTCTATGTTCTAATGGTACATTGAATTGTTACTTAAAATTCTAGATGCTTCTTTTGTTCTCGTCGGTAACTCCAAATCACATAAACTCCAATAATCCTAGGACCCTATTTTGTAACTGTCAGTTTTTCATGTCAGACTGAATCATCAATCAAACCTTTATTGTTACTATTTTATAAATGAAATTGAAGATGCTTTATTCTTTCACACATTTTGTTTTCTTTGTATTGCAAATTAGAAAGGACTTATGAAGTGAAATGCTTAGAAAAGAAGGACTTGCATTTATCATTTTACCAGAGTACAAATAAAATAACCACATAAGATGTGCAGAATCACTTGCTGATTGTAATAACTTCATGCTTACTGGGTTTGATGATTGCTTCATATGTCTATTTGAGGGACAATATTGCAAACAATACATGAAAGTTGTTACTTTAAGATGATCCAATAATGGTTGAAGTTAGAAAAATAATTCATTATTTGATTAAAGTAACTATTTCATTTATAACTTTAGTATAACAGCTAAATGAAAAACCAATCCTCATTTATTTGCAGTGTTGCTATTATGCTAGCTATTTATTCACTTACAAGTTGTACCTTGGGGTTTTGCACTGAAAACTGTTCTGTACAGTGAATTGTAAAATTATTACTTGAATAAAAATACATTTTCCCTTTCATAAATGGTAGTTATTATTTCAACATAGCTACCAATAGTGAAAGAGCCTAGTCCTTTTTAAAACTGCTTATTTTTACTTCTTTTTTCTTCATTACAATAAAAACCTTTATCTTATGAAAATCATCCAGATTTTAAGAAATCAATGAAATTACATTATGTTGGAATAGATTCTTAAGTGATTTTTACAAGGATCACAGCACCTTTTCATATTTATTAAAAAGATTGCTTATTCTAACTTGTTTACCAAAGTGTTATTGTGATTAATCTGTTACGTGGTTAGACTGACAATTAAATACCACTTTGGAACAAACAAAAGACAGGCATATGAGCTGAACATTTACATTAGGTAGATACAGTCCTTAGAGAGATCAGTGATGGTAGAATAGAAGGGCTGCGTATGTACAGGAAGACAACTTGGGGGGCAGGAGTGCATGGAAGGGAAGGACACAGGGAAGAGGTAACTATGGGGAGGAAGTGTTGTTGTTGTTAAGTGCCGTCAAGTCGTTTCCGACTCATAGCGACCCCATGCACAGCAGAACGAAACACTGCCCGATCCCGCACCAGCCCCACAATCCCTGCTATACTCGAGCCCATCATCGCAGCCACTGTATCAATCCATCTCGTTGAAGGCCTCCCCCTCTTTCGTCGACCCTCCACCCTACCAAGCATGACATCCTTCTCCAGGGAATGGTCCCTTCTTACAACATGACCAAAATAGGTGAGACGAAGTCTGGCCATTCTTGCTTCCAAGGAGCATTCTGGCTGCACTTCCTCCAGGACAGATCTGTTAGTTCTTTTAGCAGTCCATGGTACTTTCAGCATTCTTCGCCAGCACCACAACTCAAAAGCATCAACTCTTCTTCGGTCTTCCCTATTCATTGTCCAGCTCTCACATGCATACAAGGTGATTGGAAATATCATGGCTTGTGTCAGGCTCACCTTAGTCCTCAAGGAGATATCCTTGCTCCTCAGCACTTGAAACAGTTCCTTCGCAGTTGACTTTCCCAATGCTACACGACGTCTAATGTCCTGACTGCTGCTTCCGTTGGCATCGATTGTAGAACCAAGCAATGTGAATTCCTTGACAACCTCAATCTTCTCTCCATTGATTGTGATGCTGCTCATTGGTCCAGTTGTGAGGATTTTTGTTTTCTTTATGTTGAGATGTAATCCATACTGCAGACTGTATTCTTCAACCTTCATCAGTAGGTGCCTTAAGTCATCCTCACTTTCAGCAAGCAAGGTTGTATCGTCTGCATATCTCAGGTTGTTAATGATTCTTCCTCCAATCCTGATACCACGTTTTTCTTCATATAGTCCAGCTTCTCGGATTATTTGCTCAGCATATAGATTGAATAAGTGTGGAGAAAGAATACAACCCTGACACACTCCCTTCTTGATTTTAAACCATGTAGTGTCCCCTTGTTCTGTTCGAACGACAGCCTCCTGGTCAAGGTACAGATTCCTCATGAGTACAATCAAGTGCTCAGGGATTCCCATTCTTCTCAATGTTATCCATAATTTGTCATGATCCACACAATCAAATGCCTTTGCATAGTCAATAAAACACAAGTAAACATCTTTCTGGTATTCCCTTCCTTGAGCCAAGATCCATCTGACAACAGCTATGATATCCCTTGTTCCACGTCCTCTTCTGAATCCGGCTTGAACCTCTGGAAGTTCTCTGTCAATATACTGCTGCAAACGTTTCTGAATTATCTTCAGTAATATCTTACTTGCATGTGATATTAGTGATATTGTTCTATAATTTCTACATTCTGTGGGATCACCTTTCTTTGGAATGGGCACAAATATGGATCTCTTCCAGTCAGTTGGCCAGGTAGCTGTCCTCCAAATCTCTTGGCATAACTGAGTGAGCGCCTCCAATGGGGCATCTGTTTGTTGAAATATCTCAATCGGTATGCCATCAATTCCCAGGGGAGGAAGTGAGAGGGGAGCTATTGCATTGTGGGAAATTGCAGTCAATGTCATGAGACAAAGTGTATGTGAGCTGCTGGATGGAAAGTGAATTTGCTCTGTAAACTTTCATCCAAGTCACAATAAAAATTAAAAAAAAAAATAGTGCTTTGGAACAATAGGTAAAGTTAGTCAGTCATAAAATAAATATTATGAGGAACAATTTCCTCAGAAATGTCAGGATAAAAGAGGTAGAAATTGGTGAGTACCTGGAAGTATTGCATTGGGAGGATTTGAAACATGATAGTACAAAAAATTGATAAGAAAACAACTCTATATGCATTTAATTATCCATTCAATTATAGTTTGAATATTGAAAACCATATTTTCTTCTCTGGGGAAGTAGAATATTCATTTATTTTGCTTAATATGCTTTTCTACTGTTGAAATTCTTGCTTTGATCAATTATTTTATACAGAAAACATAAACAACATCAAAATCATTCTCTTTTCAGCAGCCAGGGGTTTTATATCATCTGTCAGAGCTGCTTTCATAGATTCCTAGAGTTAGGAAATTGCATTGCAGTGTTTCAGAAAAAGGCTCTTTTTTAATACAATAGTTGAATTGTCTACAATTTTTTTCTGCAAAATAATAGCAGCAAAATGAAGAAAGTTTTCTATGGCATTCAGAGATGTGATTATTTATTCATTCATTACTGTATCCACCATATTCTCATCAGCACTGTACCAGATGTTGTGGACATGATGATTAATAAGATAAATCCCCTTGTCCTCAATTTGTTCACGATATCAAGAGGAATGTTGTGGTGCAATTATGTAAAGTGATACAAAAAAAAAAAGTAGCCAGAAAAAAGTATATCTTGTAAATATCACCTGAGACTCTCTAGCTTGTTAATACATGCATATCAGAAATAAAGGATAGGAAATAGTCTCATCCATCTCATCCACACAGTTTCTCTCTAGGCAAAAGAATAGGGAAACTCAGAATTAATTTGTCAAATTAATTGAGTTAAGCTTTTAAAATATAAAAATATAAAACTGCTCTTTTTTTTTTTAAGGAGCAAAACGTAACAGCAGAATTGGACTGTAGCTTATCCGGTAATATATATATAAAGAGTATGTCAAACAAAAGGGGAATGGATTACATGGAATACAAGTTTTGGTAGAGCTAATCTATATCTGGAAGCTTCTCTGACTAAATGAAATTATTCTTGCTCCCTCCCCTTCTACAATCTGTAAATTCATCATGGTAGTGATGTTATGGGTCATAGATTGTATATCTCATGCTAAGCTATGCCAATGTCTCCTTTCCCTAGTATAGAACTAACATAAGTAAGCACTAAATAAATATTTGGTGAGTGAGTGCTCAGCAAATCACCCAGCCTTAGTTTTATATTACTAACGTTAAAAATTTATCAGATATCTATCTTTCTCTGAATCTGAGCTTACACAAACACTCAATTAAAACATGTCTTCCCACTGAAATTCATTTAAGGAGAAAAATTATTGATATCTACGTAATCGGTTAATCAAGTTTATCCATCAAGATAATCATCTCAAATGAAATTACAATGTACACACCAAGCACTTACAATTTAGTTAGTCTGAAACAGATTGTAGGAGACCAATAATCTCTACTTACAAAGACTACACATCATTTTTGAAACTGTGGCATTGAGGATCAATTTTGTAAGTTTTAGAAAGGGGATTGTCACTAGTCAGAGCCCTAAATCAGATAGCATCTTTATTTTACCTTATTTTTTTGCGTAAACAGTGACTTGAAAATCTACAAAACGGTCTGAAAACACTCATTAGAAAAATAAAAAAAAAGTATGCCTATATATGTGTATATTTAAATGTGTGTGTGTATGTGTGTGTGTGTGTGTGTTTGGAAGGACTTTGTAAATCTTCTGATTGTTACCTACTGACAATTCTTCATAAAACATCTAAGAAAATACGATTATCAGAAATTATTTTTTTTTTAATTTGCTGAATCTCTTTTCAAAGATAGTAATACCACAAAATGACATAACACAATGTAAATATGAGATTTGGAAATTAGCTTTTACATTCAGAAACTAATAGAGCATATATGAATAATGAAAAATGAACACTGCATTTGTAAAATCTCCTCTTGCCAATAGCCAACACTAACTTCAATAGTAATTCAGTTTGCTTTATTGACATAATATTGACAACATGGACTAACATGGGGCAGAACTAATTTGTAACATTTAATGAATGTCAAAGTTACTAAATAATTTGACCATCTACAGCTTTTCCTTTCTTCAAAGTTAGTAAACTAGTGATGAATGAATCACTACAAATTTTAACAATGGATTGCTCCTTTGTTGGTCTGGATCTACATCTTCAAATACTTTAAGAATAATTGAAATATGTCTTTCCTTTTGATTGTATGTTTACAAATTGTAAACAATGTAAAACATGAACCCTAAAGATAACAGAGTACCTGTATCTATCCTACAACTCCTCCTAAGAGAGAGAAGGTCATGGAAGTATTTCATATGGGACCCTTTCTTTCAGTGTTGGTGGCTTCTGTTACAGTATCAGAAATTACATTGGGTATAACAACAAGGAAAGAAAGCCTTTATCTCCTGTATGAAGAATTGGATGCATTTGAACATTTATGCAACGGTAACATTAATGTATATATAAATGAGAAATTTTTTGGCCTTCTGTGAAATCTCAAAACTATTTTCTTCACTATTTCTATGTAGATCTATTTAAACAAAGGGGAATCAGGGAGAGTTTATTGATTTGCAATTCTTTAGATTTACCACTCTGTGCTGTTTTCAACCTATCCTCTTCCTTATTTATGAAGGTGTCTTAAATTATTTGTACCATTCCATTTGCCTACAGTCTATTCAAATTATTTCAAGGTTAGTCTCTCAGAATTCATTAATGTTTGTGTTCAGAATAATTATTTTTGATTTCCCAGGTGTAGTTAAAGTGGCTGCATTATTTCTTAATGTCCAGCAGTATCACATTCCTCTAAGTTTTTTTTTTTTTTTTTTTTAGCAACTGTTAAGGAGATTGAAAAGAGCAATCATTATATTCTTCTCAAAAAACATTCAACATCTTCAATGATCAGGGATTCCAGTTTCTCTAGGTTCCCATTAAGGAACATGTTTCAAAGAGAACATTATAAATTTTCAGAAGGGGTTGAAAATTTACAATAAAAGTTTAATATATGAACTGGTTGAACAAACTTTTACTGAATACTAATTTTTGTGTGTCATTATGAGCCAAACAGGATGACTGTTTCTGTCCTCAAACAACAACAAAAGCACGGTGACAACAAACTAACTGCCAGGATTCTACAATATCATATGGCTTTTAATTGTGTGGTATGCCATTGAAATAAAGGAAATGACATTCCCTGAATATTCTTTTGTTATGTACATTATGAGCTTTCATAAAGTAGGTTGAAATGGAGTTATTTTTATTTTCAAGGTATTTATAGTACAAGTACCAAACATCCTACTTACTCTATAGGTTCTAATTACATAATTATAATAAGGTATCCTTTTTTGTTGGGATATTGAGAAGGTAATACTTGTGCTGTGGGTTTTTGTTTTAGATAAATCATATCATGAGTGTGTTCTGTGTGTATGTGCTTGTGGCATAATTCTCACTGTTCATGAGGCAAACCTGGATTCTATTCCTGGCCAATGCACCTCATGGACAAGCACTGCCTGTCTCACCTGTCTTGTCAGTGGAGGCTTGCAGTTTGCTATGATGCTGAATAGGTCTCAGTGGAGCTTCCACACTAAGATGGATGAGGGAGAAGGCTTGGTGATATAATTCTGAAAATGAGCTAATGAAAACTGGATCGCAATAGTCTGACACTTAACTATTCATGTGGATTGTGTAGGACTAGGCAACATTTCATTCTATTGCGCATGGAGTCACCTTGGGTCAAGGATGAAATTGATGGCAGCTAGCAAATGACTTTATATATATACCAAACTAAGTGAAACCCACTGCCATCAAGCTGATTCTGACTCATGGAGCCTCTCCCCACCACCACCACCACGGGGTTTCCAAGTCTGTAAATCTTTACAGATGTAAATTGTCTCATCTTCCTCCTGTGGAGCAGCTAGTGGGTTTGAACCACTGACCTTCTGTTTTTTTTTGTTACTTTTATTGTGGTGAAAACATACACAACAAGACTTTTGCCAGCATAGTAACTTCCATGTTTGCAGCTCAGGGACATTGATGACATTTTTCATGTCATGCCACCATTATTGCTATCCTTTTTCAAAATATTCCACCACCATTATCATAAATTCAATATCCCACTAAAGCTTCCCCTTTCCTTCGTGCCTCCTACCCTTGGTACTAATAATAATCATATATATA
>NW_006921959.1:356100-375132 GCF_000298275.1 Orycteropus afer afer
CTCCTTGGAAGGAAGATGGGGCAATCTACTTCCGTAGTGATACTGCCTCGGAAACCCAAGGAGGGGTCACTATGAGTCAGGTCCGACTCGACGGCCCATAACAACAACAACAACAATGGGATTGTTGGATCAAATAGTATTTCTATTTTCAACTTTTCAAAGAATTGCCATACCTATTTTTATAGTGATTGTATCATTTTACAGTCCATCAGCAATGTGTGAGAGTCCTGATCTCTTCATATCCATGTTGCTATTTGTTATTTTTGTCTTGTTGAACTTGGCTATTAATGCTGGGGTGAGATGGTATCTCATGGTTGTTTTACTTGCAGCTCTCCAATGGCTAGTGATTGTGAACATTTCTTCATATATTAGTTGATTGCCTGAATATCTTGTTTGATGAAGTGTCTGTTTACATCTCCTCTCTATTTTTGAATTGGATTGTTTGTCTCTTTATTGTTGATGTGTAGGAGTTTTTGATAAATTTTAAAGACAAGTCCATTGTCCAATATGTCTGTGGAATATGTTTTCCCATTCTGTAGGTTCTTTATTCACTCTTTTGGAAAAGTCTTTTGATGCTCATAAGAATTTAATTTTTAGATAGTCCTAATCATCTAGTTTGTCTGAATCACTGACCTTCTTGTCACTGGGCAAATGTCTTGCCCATTACACCACCAGAACTGTCTTTCTCACTGCCATCGAGTTGATTCTGACTCAAAACGACCCCCTTTGGGTTTCTGAGGCAGTAAATATTTACAGAAGTAGATTGCCTAGACTTCCTTGCAGAGAGGCTGGGGGTTTGAACCACCAACCTTCTGGTTTGCAGTCAAATGCCTTAGGCACTATGCCACCAGGGCTCCTCTGTATATGTATATGTATATATGGGAGCTCTGTTGGTGTAGTGTGTAAGGCTTTTGATTGTTAAGCAGAAGGCTGGCTGTTCAAACCCACTAGCCACTCCTCAAAAGGAAGTTTGAGCAATTTACTTCCGTAGAGATACTGCCTCAGAAACCCAAGGAGGGGTCACTATGAGTCAGACTTGATGGCAGTGAGTTTGGTTGGTTTATATGTGTATATATATATATATGTATATATGTATACGTGCAAATATATATACATGTATATGTGTTTATATATATATGCATTTGCATGTATATGTACACAATATGCACATAAATTCATATGCCATATATAAATTATATTCTCAATATTACTTATATTAATATTAATATGTTAATAAAATGTAATATTAATATTACAATATTAAGTAGTATGTCCCAGTCTCAAAATAAAGCTCTTATACAGGGTTTTCTTTTTCGGTCAGAATTTCCATCTATAATTCTCCCTTTCTAAATGCCATATGTTATAGAGTCTGGGATAGAATCAGTTGGAATGGTTGTCAATGGATATATTAATATTTGTAGAAGATGGGTGAGTTTTTGAGTTCATTTTAAAATATATCCAAAATAATTGTGCTAGGGTTTCAAATAGAAGTCAGATTGAATTAAAGACAGGGTTGACTTTTTAAGAATGTCTGATGATTAAGAATGAAAAACATACCCTGTGAGATAAGATAGCCTAGTTATTTTATTCTGGAACTTTGTTTTCCCTAAAAATACACTTGGAAAAAAAATCCAAACTGAAAGAAGCAAACTTGTCCTGTAGAGAAAATTGTACTGTTATCTGTACAAGATACAGTTGTATGTTTATAAATATGTAGCTAAAAGGAAAGAGGTAAAAATGTTTCTGACAACAGAGTGCCACTTTGGTTTCCAAGCCATAAACTTTTTCCTGGCAGTTTCAGTAGAAGCGGAGGTTACCAATTTAAAGTTTTTCATTGTGTGGAAAAAATCAGTCCTAAATCATGTACTGGGTTGGGAGAAGTACTCTTTGAACAAAGCAGGGCAGTTGGGAGCAAATCATGTGTTGCTTAGGTCTTGGTTTATAGATTTCTCCTCACAATAATATGCCTGATCTTCTTAGCAAGAATTAGGTGTTCCTCCTATATGTGCCCATAAGATCGTGTATTTATTGCTCTCATTGCATTTCTTGAACTTCATTTAATTAACTTTTAAATACTCTGCAGCTCATGTATTGGGACAAATTTCTGGGCAGAATAAGATTTGCTCCTGTTGGGGGTATGGATGGAGATTGTTTCTAATTAGGAACAAAGGATATAGGGCAGAAGAAAGTCTCAAAATTTGTTTACCTCCTCTGCTCACTTTTCCCTGCAATATGTATGTATGTATGTGTGTGTGTGGATATATATCCACACACACACATACATAATCAGTTTTTCTCTGATGCCTAGGACTCTCTGACTTAGATTTAATGTTTAAGTAAGTCCTAACTCACCAGATTGCCCCAAAACTAGAGCATAGCCTTTAGTCTGTCCATGACATTTATCCTTTACAAAGTAACTGATGCCCTAAAGGAATGTGAGCTCCCAAGCAGAAATCTAGACACCTGAGGAACGCAATGAACCTATGAGAGACAGAGCATGCTGGTTAACATATAACTATATGAAATTATAGAAAGAGATGGAACAAGAATTTGAAATAGTGTATTTGATGTATATCGAATATAAGGCAAGATATTAACAGATGTAACAAGAACAATAGAAAAGAAGTTTGTAGAAATTTTAGAGAAGTAAAACATAAGAGTTCAAAATTGATTGTTTTGAAAAACTCAATGTATAGATGGAGTTTAACTTGGATAATCTCTTTTTACTCCCTCCAGGTCAATGCTCATTCCCATTCCCGTTTGCTCCATAATTTTACATTTAGAGAGCAATCTTGCCCATGCACTTCTTAAGTTCAATCAATGGAATGCACAGTAGGACTTCAGAGGTTGGGAGGAAAGATGATTCATTCATCTCCAGGGCTTACTTTGCCTGCAACCATTTTGCAGTGGCTGCTTTCCTCTTTGAATTCGATTTCTCACCTGCTAATAATAACTGGCTACTTCATCTTCCCTTTTGAGATGATAACAACTTCCAGATGTTACTACTCTGATGTGCTTCATCACCTCATTGATTTCCTTTCACCTGCTCACACCTTTGTAAATGATCCCATCATTAAACCCTTTTTAATCACGTCTTTTGCAAATGTATTCATTTTCTTATTGATCCCTGACAAATGTATTACTTGGTATCATGAGTGGTCCAGGAAACAGACACTCAAAATGAAATTTTGGAATTGATTTTGACATATGTGAAAAGTGCGTGGATTACCTATTTGTTGAGAAATCATGTGATAACATAGTCCTTGGTCAGAATATCACCAGTAGTGGAATACAAAGTCATGAGGAGACTAAGTGGCTGGAGCACTTAGTTACTATTATGACCCGGTAATTTAGAAGATTATGATGAGTTACTTTTACACATGTAGGCTCTAGAAGGATTAAACATATGACTGGTCACTGCTGCGTTAACTCTGACTCATGGTGACTCCTGTGTATCAGAGGAGACTTATGCTCCATTATGTTTTCAATGGCTGATTTTTCAGAAGTAGATTGCCAAGACTTTTTTCTGAAGCTCCTCTAGGTAGCCTCTAAACTCCAACCTTTTGGTTAATAGCTCAGTACATTACCCATTTACTCCAACCAGAAGAGCTCCACACAGAGCAAAGATAACCAAAAGATGAGATAGGTTTATGGCTCCTCTGATAGCCAGTGGCTATCCCTTATACTTTCTGGGAAGATATGGATCTGCCTGAAGCCTGAACCCCAAAGTCTTCTAAAAATCAATGAGATCAAAGTATCAGATATTTTCAAATTTTAATGTGTCTGTGAATCACCACTATTAGTCTGGAGCCTAAGGTTCTTCATTTTTAACAAGTTCCCAGAGATTATCAATGTTGCTGATCCACAAACTGCAAAGTTGTAGAGGAAAGAGTACAGAACCTCTTTGCAAAACAAATTTCTTTCAACAAATTGGGTAACTTAGAGGAAATGATCTAATAATTCCTGGGAATACATCAACTACAAAACTGTCAAAAGAAAAGCAGAAAATCTAAGTTCATTTTAACAAATAATTATTATTTACTGATCAATATTTAGAAATTTTCACACACACAGACAAACATACACATACATCATGGGACCAGATACATAACACGGAAATTTTGTAAAATATTTAAATAAGAAATATTAACAATGCTTCACAAACTGCTTTAGAAAATAAAAAAGAGACCAGTATGTCTCATTCTGTGAAACCAATACTACCCAGACGCCAAGGCCAGACTAAGACATGGAAAGAAAATAAAACAAACGACTGAAAATCCTAATGACTAGATATGCAAAAATATTTTGAAAAATAGCAAATTGATCTTCTGATGTATAAAAATGATGATGCAATAGGATCAAGTGGGATTTATGCCAGCAATTCAGGTTGGTTTCACATAAAACACCATACTAAGAAAATAAAAGATCCAAACCACATAACAATCATAATAGATGCAGAAAAAGAATTGAACAAAATCCAAAAAGTCTTTCATAATAAACACTCTCAGCTCGAAACAGAAGGAAAGTTCCTCAGTCTGATGAATGGCATTTATGTAAAACCCTTATCTAATGTAATACGTAATGGTCACTAACTGAATGTTGTTGCTCTCAAACTGGGCAGCAATGGAAGGACATGTTTTCACCAATTCTATACATCATTATATTGGAAGTTCTAGAAATTAATGGCGTCAAGTTTGAAAAGGAAGAACTAAATTGCTTTTTATTTGCAGATGACATGATATTGCATAGGAAGAAAAGCATGTACATGTGTGCATGTACAACCATGACAACTAATAAATATGTTCAGAATTTATCACATTATGTGTAAGATAAAAATAATTATACAAAATCAGTAAAATTGCATATAATAGAAAAAACATCTAAAAATGAAGTTAATACACTTTTATTCATGATAGCATGAATATTTAAAATATTCTTAAGAATAAATATAACAAAAATATAAAACATTAATGGGATAAATTAAAAAGATAAAAGTAAATGGGGAAACATATTATGATCATGGGTTGGAAGACAGTATTATCAAAAAGATGATTCTCTCAAAATGTATAATTTCATTCCATCCATATCAAAATTTCAGCAGACTTTTTTTTATTAAAATGCAAGCTGACACTATAATTTGTTTTAAAATTCAAAGGAGCTAGAATTCCAAACTATTTACAAAAAAAAAATTGTATGACTTACTATATTTGATTTAAAAATTTATTATATAGCCTCAGTAATGAAGACCTTGTGGTATGGGCTCAAGAATAGGCATATTTATTAATAAATAGAAAATAATTAAAAATCTAAAAATAAATTGATATCATACACAAAAAACTTAGGCCTTTACCTCAAATAATATGTAAAATTTATTTCAAATACTTCATTATATTAAATATAAGAGCTAAAACTATATATCATTAACCATAAAACATCTTAACTATCTTGGCTTTGGAAAAATGTACTCAATGTCATCAAACACCTGATTTAACTTTTTTTAAAAAATGATACATTGGAAATTATTAAAAAAAAAAATGAAGATGTGATTCAAATGATACTTTGAAGAAAATAAAAAAGATAAAATAAAGACTGGTAGAAAATATTAGCAAACCATATATCTAAAATCTAATATATATAGACTTGTATTTAGTATACACACATAACTCTAAATTCAGTAAGATCAACAATCCAATCCAAAATACTTTTGGCTACATTTAGGTAAAGCTGAACTGTGATTTGTTAATAAGCAAATGGAAACATATCAAAATCATTAGTCAGTGGGGAAATACAAATTAAAACCACAATGAGATACCACTACACAAACACTAGATAGACTACAATACAAAGGACATAAAAATAAGCAAGTATTTGTGACAATGTGGAGAAATTGAAACCCTTATATACTGCTGGCAGAACATAGAATGTCAGCCTTTTTGGAAAACTATTTCTTAATTTCATAAAAACTTAAACATATGTTTATAATTTGACCCAACTTTTCCAATCATAAAAATCTACCCAAGAGAAATGATGCATATGACCATACAAAAATGATCATAATAGCATTATTTATGGTTGCCAAAATGTTGAAACAATCCAAATATTCATCAATGGCAAATGAAAAAACAAAATGTGGTGTATTCACACCTTAGAATATTATTCAGCAATAATACTTGCTCCAACATGAATGAACTTCAAAGTGTTACACTATGTGTGTGTGTGTGTGTGGAGGAGGTGTTAGAAAGCCAGATACAAAAGTTTACTAATGTTATGATTACATTTATATGAATTGCCTAAAAGAAGCAAATTTATAGAATCTGAAAATATATCGTTGGTTGCTTAGGACTAAGGATAATTTTAAGGAGCTCTGGTAGCATAGTGCCTAAGGCACTTGACTACTAACCAGAAGGCTGCCGTTTCAAACCCACCAGCCACTTCTTAGAAGGATGGTTAGGCAATCTACTTCCATAGTGATACCTCCTAGGAAACCCAAGGAGGGGTTGCTATGAGTTGGGTCTGACTTGACTGCAAATAACAAAAACAACCAGGATAATTGTAAATATTAAATGTGAATAAGCATAAGTGAACTTTTTGGGTTGATGAATTTGAGTAAACAGAAATTAAAAAGTAACTTATCTCAGCTGAAAGTAAAACTGCACCATAAAACCAAAACCAAAACCAAGCTCACTGCTGTCGAGCAGATTTCGACTCACAGCGTCCCCCTCCTTGGGTTTCTGAGGCAGTATCTCTATGGAAGTAGATTGCTCCATCTTCCTTCAGGACGAGTGGCCTCCTGGGTTTGGACCACCAGCCTTCTGGTTAGGAGTCAAATGCCTTAGACACTACATCACCAGAGCTATAAATATTTCAAATATATCTTTCTATTGATCACAGGAAGAACAACACACATTGTTATTTATCTCATTTGCTGAAAATATTTCATATTAAATATACATTTTAATTTTATAAAGAGAAATGCCTTATTGTTATGTACAATGAACACTGTATTGTATTTAGTGTCAGATACAAGTGGTCAATACAACTGTTATTGGCTCGTAATGAAATGGTTATGAAATTGGAACTCTTGAGTATTCCAGAGGCACCAAAGAAATTGGGCAGAAGAAGAGCTTAAACTATGTAATGAATGAGAAAATCAGGTTTTATGATTTTTACATAAAATAAAAATCTTCCCTCACCTGCTGTTTTGAAAAACATGTAACATGTCTCTATTCTTTCAATTCATCAGACAGATTATTTCTACATTCTAAGTAGAGTTTAACTGGAATTCTAGATATAATTACTGTTTACTAATAAGGTTTATTGTATACAATTAAAATTTGTGTTTCTCTCTGAGGAATATGTGCTTTTGATTCAAGAATCTGGGTGGATAGAGCATGTATAAATTACTACATAAATTTCAGGTTTGGCTTGAAAGAAAGGATGGCACTCATTAGGAAATCAGATTCAGGAAGAAAGTAGAAAGGTCAAGAAAGTAACACAGCAGATTTAGGTTGATAAAAACTGCTAGCAAGAGTAACAGCCAGGCAAGGCATAAGGGACAGCCAAGTTAAACATAGCCTATGTGAAGGATCATGTACAATGTGTTCCTTTTTTGTTGTTACTTTGTTAATTTTCACATGATCCTATATCCTCACTGAGACCAATGTAATCTGGAAGAGAAGTATTTCTAGATGACTCATACAGGGATCTCTTCATAGACAAAGTACTAGATTTGAGGAATGAGAACATATGTGGAATGCTGAGGAGAAAGGAGTTACAGGCAAAGGGATGATGATCAGTGGAACAGGGGGGCAAATTCAATATATAAAAATGCACACAAATTTGGAGCAGTGGTGTGTACCTGTGGATAGGATTGGAGATATAGAACAAGAATTTATATTTTAACATACATTGTGAGGATTACTTCTAGGGAGTCACTTTAGGCCTTTCTTAGGAGAACAAGCAGACATTGGCCTAGGACTTTCTGTACCTTCATGTCCCAGATAATGTTTCTTAATCTACTGTATACTGGGTAGAAACCTCTGTATTTACAGAAGAATCTGAAAGACGTACAAAAGTTTCATTTAGGTTATTTCTGAATACATCATTATTTTCAAAATAAAACTAACTTTCCAAAATTGCTTTTTAGTAGAAAACAGAAAGAGCAGGGTTCAAATTATTTCATTTTTCCCTAAAAATATTCTCGTATGACTTCAAGAATTCAGTCTCTAAAGCCATACAAATGTAATCAGTATAACTGAATCAATATCATCACTCAAAAAAGAATCTATTAACTGCTTTGGCTATTTTGGAAGTGGTGACATTTCTGTTTCCACAAAGAACTGAAGCAGCTAGTTAATATACAGCAAGCGAAGTAATTGCCTTGCAATTGACCATTTTTTTTTATTGTCATAACCAGAGTGTGATTCAAATTGGTGACCCAAGGTAAAAATTTGTTGTATTGCATCACTGATCACAAGTCCTTTGATTTCTTCTCAATCATTACTTAAAAAGTAAATACTGTTGAAATATATTTACCCTAAAGCTGTATTATCACCACTATGTCTTTCTTACATTAATACAACGGAAACATGGTAGATGTTATATTACTAAAGTTATATTGTGAATTCACTTTCATTTGTCCATCTTAGAAAGGTTCACTCGGTACTCCATGAGGCAAGCAATTCTGCCTGTCAGCTTACCTCACACATCTAGGAATAATGAACACATCAGACACTGACCTCAAGCACTATTCCTTCTGATTTGTTCCCTTTCAAAGCACACTTGGGTTATGCCCCATTACTTCCCATGCATTGTTTCGTCTCATGAGTTTCTCAGAAAATGGAGAGGTGGGGAGAGGGAAAAATAGAAGGGAGATGGATTTTCAAGTTAGAGAAAAAAAGCTCTCAATAAGGACCAAATATATACAAAGTAAAATCCATAGAAACTCTTCTAATAAGAGTACGATAACAGATTTTTCCAGACTCATGTGCTTCTATTCAATTATTGCACTCTTATTTCAAATAATCCTTGATATTACAAATGCCAGCCATCTATGTAGATATATCTGTGCAGATATATCTATCTATCTGTGTCTATATAGATATATCTATGTAGATGTATCTATATATTTGTATGTATAGATATGGGTTTTGTAATATCTAAGATTAGTTCAAATAGGAGTGATATCTATATCTCTATATCTGTATCTATCTGGATAGCTATATATCTACTAAAGTAAGTGAGAAAAACTCTGGACCTTTACACATCTAAGGAGCATTACAGCTGTACTTCTTCCAAGGCAGATTTGTTTGTTCTTCGGGTATTTTCAGTATTCATGGTATTTTCAGTACTCTTCACCAACACCACAATTTGAATGCATCTTTTCTTCTTAGATCTTCCTTATTCATTACCCAGCTTTCACATGCTTATGAGTCTATTGAAAATACCATGGCTTGGGTCAGGTGCATCTCAGTCTTCTAAGTAACGTCTTTGCTCTTTACCACATTACGAAGGTTGTTTGCAGCAAATTTGCCCAATAAAATATGTCCTTTGATTTCTTGACCACTTCTTTCATTGGCATTGATTACGGCTTCAAGTAAAATGAAATCTTTTCTCCATTTTTGGTGATGTTGCTTATTGTTCCACTTGTAAATGTTTCTATTTTCTTTATGTTGAGATGCAATCCATATTGAAGTCTGTAAGTGCTTCATCAGTAAGTGCTTCAAGGCTCCTTCACTTTCAGGAAGCAAGGTTGTGTCGTTTGCCTTTAGCAAGTGTTAATGAGTCTTCCTCTGAGCCTAAATTCCCATTCTTCTTCATACAGTCCAGTTTCCTGTACTATGTGTTTAGCATCAGGTGGACTACGTACAGTGAAAGCATAGAATCCTGAGGCACATCTTTCCTGGTTTTAAACCAACCAGTGTCCCTTGTTCTATTAGAATGACTGCCTCTTGGTCTACAGGTTCCTCATGAGCACAATGAAACGTTCTGGAATTCTCATTCTTCACAATGTTATCAATAATTTGTTATGATCTACACAGCTGGGAGTTTTTGCATGGTAGGTAAAACATGGGTCAATATCTTTCTCTCTTGGTATTCTCTGCTTTCAGCCAAGATCCATCTGACATCAGCAGTGATATCCCACCTTCCATGTCCTCATGTGAATTTGTCTTGAATTTCTGGCAGTTCCCTGTTGATGTACTACTGCATGGACTATCTTCAGCAAAACTTTTCTTATTTGTGATACTAGTAATATTGTTAGATATTTTCCACATTCTGTTGTATCACCTTTCTTTGGAATGGGCACACATACGGATTTTATCCAGAACGGTAAGTTACTGTCTTCCAAATTTCTTGACATAGATGAGTGAGCACTCATAGTATTGCATCTGTTTGTTGAAATTGCCATTCCATTAATTCCTCCATGCAGCTTAGACATCTTCCTTCAATACCACTGGTTCTTGATCATAAGCTACCTCCTGAAATGGTTGAACATCAACAAATTCTGTTTGGTATAGTGACTGTCTTATAAATAATAGGTTACGTATGTATATATAATAGGTTATATATATTATCTTTTGTTTTTTAATATATCTGTTGCTGGTTTCTCATATTGGTAAACTTATTCTCACTAAAAAAATAAATAAACAATATAAAAAAGATATTTAAGTGAAAATTTCACTGATATGCTGTGCATCACTTCCTTAAAAATGTTATTAAACCCATTAAGTAGAAGTGTATCTTCATCAAATAATCTATGTGTTTACTATTTTAGAAGAGCTCTGGTGGTGCAATGTGTAAGGCATGTGACTGCTCACCAGAAGTTTGGCAATTCAAACTCTCCAGCTTCTCTGCAAGAAGAAGATGAAGCAATATGCTTTTGTAAAGATTTCCAGCCTTGGAAATCCAATGAAGGTACCTATGGGATGGAATCAAATCAATGGCAGTGGATTTGATTTGGTTTTGGTTTACTATTTGTTTACTATTTAGAAGAAATAAAAATAATCTGTTCTGTCTTTTCTTCTTTTTTTCCCTCCCACTTATGTCTGTATTTCTTTTATTTTCTTGTCTTATCCTATGATTCCTGATTTTCTTTAGGGATTGGAGTGTATTAGAGTCATAAAAAAAAATCAGACCATCCTACTCATAAGTAGCATAAATTCCTGATGGCAGGAATGAGCTTTGGCCTTATAATTTCACTTGCCATTTCCTCATGCTAAATGTCCTACTTGACTTACCACATTTAGGCCACTTTTATTTCCATCCAATGAGAGAAGCTTTAGCTTTAAAAAGTGGTTATTTTTAAGCACTGTATTCTGAAGACACTATTATTATCATGCAATATTTCTCTGTTTCATTTGTACATGAACTTTTCCTATTCAGATTGCCCAATCTTCCATCTGAGGAGTGGCTGGTGGGTTTGAACCACCAGCCTTCTGGTTAGCAGTCAAATGCCTTAGGCACTATGGCACAGGAGATCCCTTTTAATTCCCTAAACACAGAGAATTAGAAATAAGTTTATCAAATACAGTCATGAAACGAATTGGGATAAATCCACATTGAAAACTAAAATGTAGATCTTACCTGTATACTTTACAGAAAACAAATATTAGAGTCCAATTCTATACTTCATAGAGAATATCACTCAAAAATGTGAAAATAATATCAATCTGAAAGTTGTTGAGAAAGAAAATAATGGAGAGAATAAAATAGCTGATTTCTGTTGAAAAGAATGCTATAATTGTGACCTTTTTTAAATTTAAGAATAAAAGAGAATAAAACATTTTATAAATTTCTTTTGTCTTGGGACAAGTCCAATACTTAAACCTAACAATAACAATAAGGAAAAGGAGGGCAAATATCATAGAAAAATAAGAAAAGAGAATCCTTGAGCCATGGGATCAGATGGTGAGTTAATTTTGGCCACTTAAATTTCTGTTAGGAGCCCTGGAGTCATACTGCCCAATGCATTTGTCTGCTAACCAGAAGCCTGGCAGATCGAACCCACCAGCCACTCCTCAGAAGGAGGAATGGGCAATCTAATTCTGTAGAGATACCACCTCAGAAACTTAAGGGGTGTGTTTGCTATGAGTCAAAATCAACTCCACAGCAATTTCTGCAGATCTTACATGATTTGATTAACACCAGGAATGTGGTAGCATATCCATCTTTAGTACAGGAAGTAGTAAAGTGTGCATCTCTTTAGAGTTAGTTTTTACTGTAGAGCATATTAGAGATACTGAAAGAATACCACAGGAAATGAATAGGTGTGTAAGACAGTTCCTGGATATTGACAAAGGGAGAGATTTTCTTTTTGAATGGTCATCACTGAAATCTATTCAGAATGTGTTAAGATAAAAAGAATTGTAACAATATGGCATTTCTATTAGAAGATAGTTTTCAATGTTGCAGCAAAGCAACATGTGTTTGAAGGATTAGGAGTAAATCCTACCATCCGGCATTTGGCAAGAGTAAACTGCACAGAATCTCTGACTTCCAGAGAAAGACCTGTGGCACCCACATACTCCCCTTTTAAATTTTTCTCAATTTCTAACAATTTAGGTTGTAAGTAAACTCTCTAATAATAGGAACTTTGTAACACTTATGGCAATGATTTCTACAGATTTAATATTTGTCCATTAGTCATTTTATGTATTTGGTAGTCAATGTATTTGTAATTTTTCAATATTTCAAGTATGATATAACTACCAAGTAATATTACAATATTTCTTTGCATGTATCAGAATTTTTTTTATTTAAAAAGGAAAACAAATCCCAGCTATGTTCTGGAATGTAATGAGAAGTTGATATGGTTACCTGACTGTAGAGCTAGTAATAGTGAATTCAGAAGTTTAATGGATCAAATAGGAAGAGTGTAAATCTCAGAAGAGTTACGCAGACAAAAGCATTATGGGAAGAATTGAAACTTTAACCTCATTTTTGTTTCTTTTATGAAAAGTAAGTGAAATAGTTTAGGAAATACACTTAATGATCAAAGACACAATTTTTTAGACACCTGAGTTTAATAAACTGAAAAGTGAAATTTGTAGAATAAAATGTCTGGTAGTGTAGTGTCTAAGGCATTTGACTGCTAACCAGAAGGATGGAGGTTCAAACCCACCAGCCACTCCTCAGAAGGAAAGTTGGGCAATCTACTTCTGTAGTGATATTGCCTTGGAAACCCAAGGAGGGGTCACTATGAGTCGGATACGACTTGACGGCAGTGCGTTTCATTTTATTTTTATTGGAAATAAATCCCTAATATAAATAATAGAAACAGATAGAAAAGAATAAATGAGAAACATGGTCATCAGAATCTTCCATTTAATTCATGTTTTAAGGTAACTTTCTAGTCCACCACTCAAAAAAACGCACTGCCATCATGTCAGATCCAACCAATATTGACCTCTCCTTGTTTTTCCAAGGTGTTATCTCTACAGAAGTATATTGCCCAACCTTCCTTCTGAGGAGAAGATACAAAATAAGTAATTCTAGGTTGAGAGTTCTGGGAAGATGGCAGAATAGGCAGACAAGGTACACAGGCCCTCTGCAACAAAGCAATGAGAACCAATTGAAACCAGTACTGTAGATGATCCTGGAACCCTGAGCTTTGAAGGGAAGGATAAAGAAGTGGATTAAATACCAACCAGTAGAAGAACCTGAATGAAAACAGTGAGTAAGGAGACAAACAAACCTGTGAACTACAGCAGTTGTCCTGAGGGCACAGCCATTTTGAAATATTCCAAAGCAATGGTTGAGACAATTTTGAATATATGCAAGTGATGTTCTTCCTAGACTGTGATATAGGAGTGGGCTCCACTTGCTAAGGACAGGTCAGGCAGCTGTACTAGAGGCTGACATCTGGAAAGGTGGTATATCCTCCTTCCTACTCTTGTACCCCACACACTCTTGGTGAACAGAAGTGTGGCCATCCCTTGCCTCCACCCACCTTCTTGACCTGCAGGAATTCCATCTTGTTGTATGCTCCTTTTTTCCCTTCTTTTCCCCCCTCTCTTTCCCATTCTTGGTTAGTGTTTTTTTCTTTTCCCTTTTCCTATATCCCCATATTTTTTTCTTTCTTTTGGTTCTTCCCATCCATTGGTTTTCCTCTTTCAGTTTTTCCCTTTTTTCTTTTCTATTCTTTCACTCTTGCTCTTTTTTTTCTCAGTCCTCCTTTACTAGATATTGAGGCTTTTTTTCCTTTTTATCTCTGCCCCATTATCTTTCATTTATCCCTTTTTGATATATTTTGAACATTTTTTCTGTTCATTTATTATCACTATTATTTATTTATTTATTTATGTCTTGTGATTATTCATTCCTGTTTGTTCATGAAGTTCGAATTTTTCATCCTCATGCTTTTACTTTTTTGGTGTTTTTAATTTTTTTTTTTCTTTTGTCTAACTGAGTGGAAGACAGCAACAATTCCAACACAACCCAAATACATCTGAACTTCTGCCACACCCACTAAGTGAGGGACAATGCTTGCTTTTGCACCACTGACCAACAATAGATGGCACCTAATGTCAGTTCAAATCACATTCAACTGCTCTTTACAAAGAGCTGACAGAGATCTGTGCAAACACTCTCATTCTCTTACACATTAAAAATAAATATAACACCACCACATTGTCTCAGAGACAACAGACTAAAACAGTCACAAAGAAGAACAATAAAGTAGTAGAAACAAGAGACCAAGATACAAACCCAGAAAACAGTCCTGAGAAAGAAGCAACATTGGAAGTTCCTGATAAGGAATTCAAAAGAATTATATTTGGGCATCTTCAATGGATTGAGAGACAGATCAAGGAAAACACTGGCATAATCAAGGAAAACACTGATAACATTAAAGAAAACACAGACAAAATTCTAGAGCAATTTAGGAAAACAATAAAGAACAAATTTTCACAAAATAAACAAAAAATTAGAAATGATACAAAAAATTTAAATCCAGAAGATTAATATTAAAATTTCAGAAATGGCTAACATATTGAAGGGGAAAAGGAGTAGAATTGAATCAATGGATGATAGAATTAATTAAATTGAAGACAAAATACTCAATACTACTTTGTTAAGGGATCAAACAACAAAAGATCAAAACAAAATGAAGAAAGCCTAAAATTCATGTAGGATGTCATCAAGAGGAATAACCTACATGTAATTGGAGTTCCAGAGCAGGAAAAGACAGATAAAACCACAGAGAAAATTGTCTCAGATTTGTTGCAACAGAATTTCCCTATTATGATGAAAGATGAGAAGGTAACAATTCAAGAAGTTCAATGAACCCCAAACAGGATAGACCTCAAAAGAAAATCCCCAAGACATATCATCATCAAACTCACCAAAACCAGAGACAAAGAAAGAATCCTGAAAACAGCAAGGGAAAAATGAAAGGTTACCTATAAAAGGCAACCAATAAGACTAAGCTCCAATTTCTTGGCAGATACCAAACAGGTGAAAAGGCAATGGTATGAGATATATATATAAAATCTGAGAAAAAAAAATCTCCAGTCAAGAATTATACACCCAGTAAAACTGTCTCTCAAATATGAAGGTGAAATGAGCAGATTTCCAGATCAGCAGAAATTAAGGTAATTTGTTAAAACCAGACCAAGCTTACAAGAGATGTTAAAGGGATTCCTTCTGAGAGAGAACCAACAACAGCAAACCACAACCAATGATTAACACACATGATGACATAACCCAGAAACAAACCAAGTTATTGTTGTTGTTGTTGTTGTGTGCTGTCGAGTCGGCCCCAACTCATAGCGACCCCTCCTTGGGTTTCTGAGGCAGTATCACTGCAGAAGTAGGATTGCCCAACCTTCCTTCCGAGGAGTGGCTGGTGGGTTTGAACCGCCAGCCGTCTGGTTAGCAGGCAAGTGTCTTAGCCACTATGCTACCAGAGCTCCCCCTAAACCAAGTTATAGAAGTATCCAAATTAAAATATGTTTACAAAACTCTAAACAGAACCAGACACATCAAATGGCAAATAAGGACAACTACAAACAAAACAAGGGGCATAAATAGAGTAGTTATAAAACTTCAAAATTGTGAGGAAGTCAAGACAATTGTGAGACAGAGCAGACTGTTTTAACTCGGTAAGGAAATAATAAATCACAGGGTAACTATGAAGAAAAAAAATAAACTTTCTCATCAAAATAAAGAAAACAGAACAAGTACAAATACTTCAAATGAAAACACAATGCACTGCTATCAAGTCAGATTTGATTCAAAATGCCTCTCCTTGGGTTCCAAGGTTGTATCACTACTGACTTAGATTGCCCAAACTTCCTTCTGAGGAGTGGTTGGTGAGTTTGAACCACCAGCCTTTTGGTTAGCAGTCCAATGCCTTAGGCACTATGCCACCAGAGAAAATACTAAAACAATAGCAACAAAGGAGATGATAACATGATTCATAAATAAAATTGATTTAGCACAGATAATTACATGGAACAAAGAAAGCAGCAACACCATGGAAAAACACATTAAAAAAAAAATGATGTAACCAAAGATACAGAGTACTAAACAGTACTGTCAACCAACTTGACATTATAGACATCTACAGAGCACTCCACCCAACAACAGCAAAATATACATTCTTTTCCAGCACACATAGAACATTCTTCAAGGAAAAATGTTAGGCCACAAAGCGTGCCTCAATAAGTTTAAAAGCACTGAAATACTGCAAAGTATCTTTTCTGTAGTGATATTGGTGTTATATTGTTTATAACAATGTTATAAAATTAGAAATCAACAATAGAAAGATAAATGGAAAAAGAGCAAACACATGGAAACTGAATAACACCCTCCTTCAAAACAACTGGGTAACAGAAGAAATAAAAATGAAAAAAAAAAAAATGGAATCAAATAAGAATGAAAGCACAACATAATAAAATCTTTGGGACACAGCAAAAACAGTGATCAGAAGCCAGTTTATAGCAATAGATGCACACATCAAAAAATAAAAAGAGTGAAAATCAATACCTTAACCAAACATATCCAACAATTAGAAAAATAGTAGTAAAAAAAGCCCATAGTCACCAGAATAGAAGAAATAACAATAATTCAAGCAGAAGTAAATGAAACAGAAAATAGAAAGACAATACAAAATATCCACAAAAATAGAAGTGGGTTCTTTGAAAAGATTAATAAAATAGACAACCCACTGGCAAACTTAACAAGAAAAAAAGAAGATGGAAATAACACAAATAAGAAATGAGTGCATGATGTCACAACAGAACCAACTAAATTAAAAAGAATAATGTGAGTATACTATGAAAAGCTGTACTCCAACAAATTTGAAAATGTAGAAAATATGGACAGATTTCTAGAAACACACTACTTACTTAAACTAAGTAACTAACTTACTTAAACTAACACAGACTGTGTTGGAAAACTTGATCAGATCCATAACAAAAGAAGAAATCGAACAGGTCATAGAAAAATTACCAACATAAAAATTTTCTGACCCAGATGATTTCACTGGAGAATTCTACCACTCATTCAAAGAGCTGACAACAATCCTACTCAAACTATTCCAGAACAGAGAAATGGATAGGATGTTCCCAAATTCATTTTGTGACACAAGCTGAACCCTGATACCAAAACCAGGCAAAGACACCATAAGAAAGGAAAACTCCAATATCCCTCATAAGTATAGATGTAAAGATTTTTATTTCATTAAATCCTAGCCAGTAGACTCCAATAACATATCAAAAAATAATACATCATTACCAAGTGGGATTCATACCAGGTATACAAGGATAGTTCAACTTAGAAAAACAATCAAGGTAATCCATCACATAAATGAAATAAAGGTAAACAATCACATGATCATATCAATCAATGCATTTGATAAAATCCAAAACCACTTCCTGATAAAAGCTCTCAGTAAAATAGGTATAGAAGGGAAAATCCTCTACATAGTAAAGAGCATATATGTAAAACCAAAAATAGCCAACATTATTCTCAAAGGAGAGAGATTGAAATCACTCCCCATGTGAACAGGAACCAGACAAAGTTGCCCTCTCTCTCTACTTTTATTCAACATTGCACTGGAAGTCCTAGCCAGGGAAATAAGGGAAGAAAGTGAAATCAAAGTCATCCAAATTAATAAGGAAGAAGTAAAACTATCCCTATTTGCAGATCTTATGATCCTATACATAGAAAACTCGAGACTCAGCAAGAAATTACTGGAACCATGGAAAAATTTAGCACAGCAGTGGAACACAAGATCAACATATAAAAATCAGTTGGATTCCTAAGGCATTCGACTGCTAACCAGAGGGCTGGTGGTACAAACCCACCAGCCACTCCACGAAAGGAAGACTGGGCAATCTACTTCTATAGTGATAGCACCTCAGAAGCCGAAGAAGGGGTCACTATGAGTCAAATCTGACTCTAGGGCAGTAAGTTTGTTTTTTTAGTTTTTAGCAAAGAGGAAAGGAAGTAAGGAAATCAATTTCATTTACAATAGCCACGAAAAAGATAAGATACTTGGGAATAAATCTTACCTGGAACACAAGACCTATACAAAGAAAACCCCAAAACATTATTTTAAGAAACTATAAGAGATGTACATAAATGGAAGAACATACCATGCTCATGGATAGGAAGGTTGAACATTGTGAAAATGTCAGTACTACCTAAAGCAACCTATATATTCAATGCAATCCTGATACAGATTCCATCAACATTCTTCAAAGACTTGGAAAAAGCAATCACTAAATTTTTACATGGAAAGGAAGACACCTCAGATAAGCAAAACACTATTGAAGAAGAAAAATGTAGGAGGTCTCACACTCCTAGATCTCAAAACCTACTGTACAGCCATACTTATCAAAACAGCCTGGTATTGGTAAAATGATAGACACATACACCAGTGGAACAAAACTGAGGAACCAGAAATAAATCCATCAGTTGATCTTTGAAAAAGTACTGAAATCCATTCAATTGGGAAGAGATAGACTCTTTCACAAATAGTGCTGGCAGAACTGGATATCCATTTGCATAAAAATGAAATATAATCCA
>NW_006921959.1:375403-381692 GCF_000298275.1 Orycteropus afer afer
ATAATAACAAAAACCTCTATAGAATGGGAAAAAATAATTGACAATGACATATCACACCAAGGATTTATCTCTAAAATTTATAGAAAACTCCAACACCTCAATATGAAAAAGACAAGCAATGCAATTAAAAAATGGGCAGAAGACATGGATAGACACATCACCAAAGATACTCAGGCAGCCAATAGCCATGTGAGGAAATGTTTGTGATCATTAGGCATTAGAGAGATGCAAATCAAGGCAAACATAAGATACAGTCTTAACCCAGCATTAATAGCAAAGTTCAACAAGAGAAAATAACAAATGCTGGTAAGGACATGGAGAGATTGGAACTCTCATACACTGCTGGTAAAATGATATGACCATGTGGAAATACATATGGTGATTCCTTAAAAAGTTGGATATAGAAATACCATTTGACCCAACTATCCCATCTATAGATATATATCCTAAAGAACCATGCAGTGTTCCCTTGTTCTGTTTGAATGGCAGCCTCCTGGTTCATGTACAGGTTCCTTCTGAGTATAATCAAGTGTTCTGAAATTCCCGTTCTTTTCAATGTTATCCACAATTTGTTATTCACACAATCAAATTCTTTGGTATAGTCAATAAAATACAAGTAAACATCTTTCTGGTTTTCTTTGCTTTGAGCCAAGATCCATCTGACATCAGCAATGATATTCTTCACTCCATGTCCTCTTCTGAATCCAGCTTGCTCCTCTGGAAGTTCTCTGTCAATATACTGCTACAACCATTTTTGAATTATCTTCTGTAAGATTTTACTTGTGTGCAATATTAATGATATTATTCGATAATTTCCACATTCTGTGGGATCATCTTTCTTTGGAATGGTTATAAATATGGATCTCTTCCAGTCAGTTGGCCAGGTAACTCTGCCAAATCTCTTGGCATAACCAAGTGAGTGCCTCCAGTGGGGCATCCATTTGTTGAAACATCTCATTGGGTATTCCTTCAATTCCTGGAGCCTCATTCTTCACTGATTCCTTCAGTACAGGTTTGACTTCTTCCTTTAACACGTTTGGTTCTTGAACAGGTCACCTGAAATGAATGAAAATCGACCAGTTCTTTTTGGTACAGTGACTCTGTGTATTCTTTTTGTCTTCTTTTGATGCTTCTTGTATCATTCAATATTTTGCCAATAGAATCAATATTGCAACTTTAGCCTTAAATGTTTTCCTCAGTTCTTTTAGCTTGAGAAATGCCAAGCGTGTTCTTCCCTTTTGTTTTTCTAACTCCAGGTCTTTGCACATTTCATTATAGTAATTGGTTTTGCTCAAGCTGCCCATTTTTTTAAATCTTCTGTTAAGCTCTTTTATCTTGTCATTTCTTCCCTTTGCTTTAGCTACTCTTTGCTCAAGGGCAAGTTTCAGAGTCTCTTCTGACATCCATTTTGGTCTTTCTTGTCTTTTTAACAAACTTTTGCTTTCTTCATGTATGATATTCTTGATGTCATCCCACAATTCCTCTTGTTTTTGGTCATTGGTGTTCAATGCATCAAATCCATTCTTTAGATGGTCTCTGAATTCAGGAGGGACATTGCCAAGATCATGTTTTGGCTCTTGATGACTTGTTTTAATTGTCTTGCATATGAGCAGTTGATGGTCTGCTCCCCAATCAGCTCCTGGCCCTGTTTTGCCTGAAGATATTGAGCTTCTCCATTGCCTTTTGCCACAGATGTAATCAACCTGATTCCTGTGTACTCCTTCTGGTGAAGTCCATGTGTATAGCTATCATTTATGTTGTTGGAAAGGTATTTGCGATGAATAAGTTGTTGGTCTTGTAAAATTCTATCATGCTATCTCCAGTGTTATTTCTGTCACCAAAGCCATATTTTCCAAATACCAGTGACTCTTATTTGTTTCCAACGTTTGCATTCCAATCACCAATGATAATCAACAGATCTTGATTGCTTGTTTGGTCAATTTCAGACTGCAGAAGTTGGTAGAAATGTTAATATCCTCATCCTTGGCTTCGGTGGTTGGTTCATAGATTTGAAAAATAATATTAAATGGTCTTTCTTGTAGGTGTATGGATATTATTGTATCACTGATAGCATTGTACTTCAAGATAGATCTTGAAACAGTCTTTGTGATGATGAATGCCACACCATTCCCAGAATAGTAGATTTATGATTATCTGATTCAAAATGTCTAAAACCAGTCCATTTCAACTCACTAATGCCTAGAATATCAATCTTTATGTGTTCCATTTCATTTTTGACACCTCTAATTTTCCTAGATTCATACTTTGGACATTCCATGTTCCAATTATTAACAGATATATGCAGCTGTTTCTACTCATTTTTGAGTCCTGCCCCATCAGCCAATTGAAGTCTTGAAAGCTTTACTCCATCCCTATCATTAAGGTTGACTTTACTCTGAGGAGTGAGCTCTTCCCCAGTCATATTTTGAGTGTCTTCCAACCTGATGGGTTCATCCTCTGGCACTATATTGGACAATGATTCAGGGCTATTCATAAAGTTTTCCAGTAATATATCTGACAGTGTTTCACTGCTATACATAAGGTTTTCACCGTCCAGTTCTTTGAGAAGTGGATGGCCTCTTCCTTCTTCTGAGTCTTTCTTAGTCTGGAAGCTCCACTGAAACCTGTCCACTGTGGGTAACCCTGCTGGCATTTTGCAACACTGGTGGTAAGCCTCCAGCCTCACAGCAATGTGTAAGCCATGACAAATGGACAAACTGACAGACAACTTAGTTTCCCTTAGTTGCTCCTAACTGCTCTGCTCACTTCCCCACCTGTCCAGGGGCCCGGCCTTGGAGTAAAGCAGCCCCAGAAGCCCCAAGTGCTGCATGCCCCCCTATTGGTCTGGGGGCCCAGTCTTAGAAATGCTAAATGTTATTATTAAAATTGAACTGTTAGCCTTATAAGGTAGACAATTCTGTCATTGGAAGAAGAAATTATAGACATACGATAGAGATAACTGACATTTTATTTAAGAGGATTGAATCATGTGAGGGCTAAGATAAACATAGTTCAATTACTTGGGTACTTTATGTAATATAAGTTTTATATGAAAGTACTGCCTTTTGTTGAATTGAAAATATATAATAGTATTGGTTAATTATTGAGTTAGTGATTGAGATAGACACAATTCAAGAAGCTTCCAGTGTAGTGAAAATTTTGGATAGATTTTAATGGGTTTTACTAAGTTGTCCCACATTATACTTGTCTGTGAGTGAAAAAAAAAAACAAAAAATATTGTCATGTCCCATTAAAAATCCTAAATTAACACTTGTTGAATTGTTGGACATCATATAATAAACTAGGAGTGGCACATTTGCAATCAACTTCTCTTTAATAGTGTAATATCTGTTATTTTTCTTTCTGAATCCTGAACCAACAGGCCGATATACTACTTGCAGTTAGGATTTAGACAATTTACACTGAAGTCAGTGTGAAGCTCACTAATCTTATTGTGAGAAAACAACCAGAAATAAATTGTTACAGAACCCAATTTTCCAAAAGAAAAACTATTAAGTTACTATGTAGCAGAGCAAACACAAAATACCAATACAAAGCCATATTCCCATTGAATCTTAAGTTTTCTGTTACTATAAATTTAGTTTATCTATTCACCTCATTGAAAACTTGCAAGTTAAACTTGATTCAAATCCTTTTCTCTTATTATATGAAAAAATGAAATTCAATTTTATTTTTAAATCTATTTATAACATTCCATATATAATCATTTTTTAAAAAACAGGAAATTCTGCCAGAAAAAAAGAATATAAGAACCATGAAAATATGGAGTGCATATTCTTTATAAATCCCATGATACAATGCTTATTTTAGTTTTAAATAAATTTTTTCAGATCCTGAAAATTTTTAACTTGCTATTTTTCAATTTATTAAAACTGATGAATAGATTGGGAACATTCCAGACAGGCATATATTATTAAATATTGGACAGTTTAAGTAAAACAAAACAAAACAAAACAGAAGTCTGGATTATTGGACTACTTTATTTTTTTACATTCTATGAGTCACTGAAGTCTATCATAGTACTTATTATTTCTTGCACAATTTATGGAAGAATAGTCACATGCAATACAAATTAACATAAGAGACAAATTTGTCCAGACAGTTCTTAGAATGAACAGAATTACAGATTCATATCCACATGATCTTGACCCGTCATGGCATCAGTTGTTTCCATTCAATATTAATATGATCTATTGATGGAGTTTTTGTTTTTCCTCTTTAATAAATTTTCCCACTGGGGACATATATATCTTATTAGGACAAACTATAAAATTCTTTAAATGATAATGTGTAAAATCTTACAGAGGAAATATATTTAAATTCAAAAAGCTATAATTGTTTGGATAAGCACCTCTGACAATTTTAAAAAGAAAATATCAACATTAATTATAGTATGTACTTCTAGACAATAAATGTTATATTTCTATTCATGTTAATAGGAATTTTATGTTTTAATTTTCTTTGTTTTGAAAATATATCCTCATATAAATGTCATGTTTCATTTTATTATGATCAATAAATTATATTTTGTCTCAATATCAAGAATTAAGAATTTTGAGACCTTGGTAATATAATTCACCAAGGACATTAAAAGACTTATTTTCTATCTATCATGTTCAAAAAAAAGAGAAAACAATGCAAAATAATCAAGGCGGATAGTGACACTCATGTGCACACTTATAATTTGTGAAAAGCTTATATTTTATTACTGATGATCTTTGTAAAAGGCAACTATAAAGTTTTCTTTTATAAAGATAACTCAGTTTAAGTATTCATAATCTTTCTTAAAAGTAAAATTTATGTATATATATATAGATATGTACATATGTATATGTAGGTATGTAATTGTATGTATTATTAATTTAGCTGATTTTTCAGACTGAATCAAATAAATTGTTCCATTGTTTCTGAATCATCTACTCCCAGCCTTTACATATTATATTCCATCTTTTAAATTTCACAGGACACTAGCAACATGGTTTCTTTTTATATGATGTTAGAAAGTACTTATTTCAACTGCTGTTGAGATGGTTGATAGAAAAATGTCTTATTTAAGGAAAAAAAAAATTATAAGTGATAATATGTTGTGGGATGAGCTTTGTAAGGGCAGGTACATTATGTTATTCACAGTTTGTCTCTCAGTTGTCTTAAATTTATTCTCTCGTTTCTCTGTAGTTCTCTTATACCCTCTTGTATCTCCAGCCTGAGTTCCAAGATTTATTCATCTATTCACTCATTCAGCAAATATTTGATGTCCTATAAATGCTAGGTATGTAATTCAAAGCAATGAATACAACGTCCCTTCCCCTTCATAGTCTAGAAGGCACAGAGTCTACACTTTTTTTCAAGTGAACTGATATATTTTATCTCTCTAATTTTCTAAAAACAGATGAGACTAACATTATGATACACATGTCATAGATGAGGAAAAGAAAGCAAAGGTAAGCTGCAAATATCACCCAGGGCTACAGAGTAGGCTGGTGGTGAAACCATTATAGCCTAGGTGTTAAAGTCTCCCATCTAAAGCATGATTGATAGTGACAAAATAATATTCAGCCTTTTCATTACTGAATTGTCTCATATGCCAGGAGTATTTATGAATTTAAATTCAAATTTCACAGGAATTTAATGTAAATTTATGAAGTAATACTACTGAGCCTATCAGAAGGATAGCTGCTACTCTGGAGACCAAATGCCATGACTATCATCAAAATGTAATAATACCAGGCTTTGATTTCAAGTAATTGTATTTCCTTCATGAGTTGCACCAAGTCACCAAATCTTGGCTATATTTTAAAAAAATGATGCTATATCAGAAGAGCTCTGAGATTTTTTAAGCTCTATTTTACTATATTTTTAATTACAATGAATATTGAGAAGAATTCTATTTAGTTTGAGGCAATCATAACCCTTTTAGTGGCATCTGGGAGTTAGGTGTTATTCTACTTTGGCGGAATTTTTTGATAACTGAATGTCTTCCAATCAGTTATTAGTACTGTAATTTATTATATTCTTGAATATTTTTACTGTTATTTTGCTTATATGTTATTTCTTGGACTCATTGTTATGAACATATATTGTTGCACTCTATCTGAAGTAACCTCATATGCTTTGTTTCATGAATTTTATGATTTATTTTATTTTTCTGCTAAATATCTTGATATCAACCTATTACTTTTCACAAATGTTCTCTCTTGCAACATATCTGTCTCTACAATTTTTTCCTTATTATTTGAAATAGACTTAGGAAAAAAAGAAAACCTTATTT
>NW_006921959.1:385997-387389 GCF_000298275.1 Orycteropus afer afer
TAAATTTTTGCTCCTAGTTTTTCCTTGAGGAACTCTATAATTTTAGGTTTCACATTTAAGTCTTTGATCCATCTGGAGGTAGTTTTTGTGTATGATGTGAAGTACAGATCTTGTTTCATTTTTCTGCAAATGGATCTCCAGTTTTGCCAGCATGAAGGCTGTAGTCTTTGATCTTCATCAAAAAGTGCTTCAAATTCTCTGCCTAAGCAAGCAAGTTGTGTCATCTGCATATCACAGGTTGTTAATGAGTCTTCCTCCAATCCTAACCTCACATTCTGACATCAAATATGATATATCTCATTCTACTTCCTCTTCTGAATCCAACTTGAATTTCTGACTGCACTGTGTCAACGTACTGCTTCAACTTTTTTAAAATTATTTTCAGCAAATTTTTACTTGTGTGTGATATTAATGACATCATTTGATAATTTCTGCATTCTGTTGGATCATCTTTCTTTGGAATGGGCACGAATATTTATCTCTTCCAGTTGGTTAAACAAGTAGCTGTCTTCCAATTTTCTTGGCATAGACAAGTGAGTGCTTCCAGGATTTCATCTGTTTGTTTTAACATCTCAGTATTCTATTAATTCCTAAAGCCTTATTTTTTGCCAACTAACTTCTAAGGTAATATTAAATAACTAAAATTGAACTGAAAGATCTTTTCCCTACTAAGAAAAATTTCAAAATTGTATGATTTAATTGATATTTTTAGAATAGCTATTGAAGTTCTTTAAAAATATGTCCAATATATGTTAATATTTCAGAAATAAAACTCTATCATCTACTAATGATTAAACTAATGTGTGGGAAACTTGAGAAACACATAGGGTGACCGAACACAACAGGATAAACAAAAGACAGAGGACAGCAATGAAGAGAATACTAGTATCATGTCAGTATCATTTTGTGATAGCAAAATATACAAAGGAATTAATCAAATAAAAAATAATTATAAGATGTTATCTTTTAAAGCTGTAAAACTGACAATGAAATTAGTCTATACTTCAGTGTTCTGACACAATACATTTTAATGGACAGAAATGCTTTTAAATTATATTTTTAAAGGTTGTAAGTCAACTCCCCACCTATGGTAGTTAAAGTTGTGTGTTGTGGTTTTGAGTGGCTGGACAGCTGCATGTAGTTATTCCTCATGATAAGATTGGAATCATCACCATGATGGAATCTCCTGTGGGTGAAGGAGTGTTGCTTTTGGGGTGCCTTCTGCTTCCAGTATATAAGAAGCATTGAGGAAGTCTCAAACTTTTGTCACATCTGGGGCCTGCCTTTGGCTGAGTCTTCATCTCAGTGGCCTGCCATGTTGTCTGCTGATCTTGGGTTTTTCCTGGGTTTGAACCAGTGGTCTTCTGTATTGCCTGGTCTTGGGACTGTCAC
>NW_006921959.1:387489-388772 GCF_000298275.1 Orycteropus afer afer
TGTACATAATTTATGCTACATGACACTTATTTGGATAATTTTTTTATTGTTTCTATGTTTTATGCTATATTCAAGGACATTAAATCATTTAACTTATTAGAATCTGTATTGGAAAGTGATTTAGAGAAAATCTTCAACAAATGCTAATTAATTCTATGGGTGCATTCATGAATGAGTAGAGAGCAGAATACTGTACATAACATGCTATTTATTTGCCTCCTAACTTTTGGTTCTTTTGGTTTGGTTTTAACTTTTAACACAAAACAAAACAAAAAGCCCTGGCAACTTTAAAACAGTAGAATGATGGTTTAGATAGATAGAGGCAATATATACAAACGTGCATCAATTTTTCTGTCTCTTTCAAGTTACCCCTTGCCATAGGACATCCTACAACTGTTTTCTTCGTGTACCTTGTGTCTCTGAACATTAGTGTAATTTTAAACTGTGAGGCATATCATATTGATTATTATATTTTATAAAATAAGCAGATTTTATTTAAAAAAATACAAAATTGAGTAGAACAAATTTTCTACAACATGATGGAAACAATCTCAATTCTTGTGCTTACTGAAATACCTACTTCTCATATCATAATACAAACATGGAAAAGAAAATATATGTATGTTCATGTGTGAAAAACAATGATGAATTTAAATACAATTCAATATTAGGTCTTTTTATTTGTGCACTTGCTATCTATTGTACGTGCAGTTTTATAAATACTTATAATTTGCATGTTTCATCATGGTAAATTGTTTTGAAACAAGTTACATTCAAATTCAATTTTAAATTACAATCAATGTATACAGGATTGATAGAAACTCAATCATACCATAATTTCCGATTTCATCGTGCTTAAGATTCATAAAAATAAACAGAATTTTCTGAACCCATTTGCTTAACAGGAGCTATTTAACTGGATGTGACAATCTGGAAATGAAATAAAATTCCTTCCTGACTTCGCACTATTAAAATATCAAAGCATAATATTTCACAGCCTTTGCCAATCTTTTGTTATGTCCAATGATAGGTTTTATTGACCATAAAATTATGTAACCCTTCTTAAAAGCTAGCGATAGAAACTCTTGGAACAATTCCTTTCCTTTTATCATCTATACGTATAGTCCAAAAGATTTTACCACTTCTCAGAAGCACTCTAGAATAATGGAAGAAATTAAGATTATTTCCAATTTGTTATCCACCAGCTATATATATTTATATATATATACTAATATACTCACAAGGAGCTCTGGTAGCATAGTGGCTAAAGCACTTGACTGCTA
>NW_006921959.1:389282-390668 GCF_000298275.1 Orycteropus afer afer
TGCCTGCTAACCAGACGGCTGGCGGTTCAAACCCACCAGCCACTCCTCGGAAGGAAGGTTGGGCAATCCTACTTCCGTAGTGATACTGCCTTGGAAACCGAAGGAGAGGTTGCTATGAGTCGGGGCCGACTTGACGGCACATAACAAAAACAACATAAACTAGTAAGTTGAAAAAACATGGTTTCTCATGAATTTGATTTGAATTCATTAGACATTTTCAATAAATACCTTTTTCCCATAAATTAAAAGGAGCACATTTATTTGCACTACATTTGAAAATTCTAACCCACTTCAATTCAAATCTACTTCCAGTGGATTTTAATTTAGAAAAGCCATTATCGAATATATATTACCTTATCTTAATGTTGTTAGTTTCTCTTCTCTTAAGACAGAGAAGGGGATCATCAGACCTCTTCAAAGAGAAGGTTAGTTCAGAATTTTCCAGTGCTATACAAACAGAGGAACCTATTCATTAAATCTGTTCCTTCTTTTTTATAAATTTCTTCATTTTGTTGCTTAGTATATTGGAGAAACAGGAAAGTTATATTAAAATCAGCTTATCAATGGGATTTTCATAGTTCTAAATACTGTAGGATTTGTCAGAATGTTGAAAATTTCATTACTATGAAATTCGAGGATTATCTGTAGATGTCAGGTAGTGCAATTCTGAAAGTTTACTGCCATAGGTTATTAAAGTTTCAATATATTAAGATTTTCCACATAATAAAGCTATGACACAGATCTCAATAGAGTAAGCAGTATCAGTAGTGTGCATTTTCCCCTAGATTTCTAAATAAATTAGTCCATAGTAAGAGAGAAAAAAAGTAAGCAACTACTATATTCAAGTTGGTCTGGTGCTCATGGTACTAACAGAAGTCATGTCATAAGATGATATTTACAGCAGATTGTTGGGGAAAATTAATAAACCAATTATAGATCTGTAGATGACTTCTTTCTAAACTTCTCCAACCTCCTCATTATATATATCTGTATGTATATATTTATGTATGTATACAGTATTTTCTTCCTTAAAAATAAACATTAGTTATATGTTTACTTTTTGTATACATTTTTGCAGAGTAGCTCAGTCATCTTTAAAAGCATACATTTTTCACTTCACTGAGATATGAATTTGTTTCTAGAGCACTTATATTTTACATGAACCATTTTCAGTTTCAGTTTCCCTTTATGTCTAGAAGGGAATGTGTGCTTGGATCATGTTACTTAATTGAAAAACATTGGCTGCTAATAACAACCTCACAACATATTTGATGGTTATTGAAGGAAAAGCTTTGAGATAAATTGAGTGATATCTAGTGAAAGTACTTCACATTTAACAGACATTCAATAAGGGACAAGGGTCTCCTTAGCACTCTTCTTTAGTAA
>NW_006921959.1:391018-392595 GCF_000298275.1 Orycteropus afer afer
AAAATGCCTAGGCAACAAATAATTCAATTTGTTTGCATCTTTTTATATACTATTGTGCAAATAAACAGTCTTTCATCTCAAGAACTTGTATTCTCATTCTCTCTGAATTATTTTATTTTTGGAAATATGTTTTATTATGTCAATCTTAATTCATATTGCATCTTATTATAAACTCTTTGGGTCTGGTATCATGTCTTTGATATTACGTGTACCACCTATTCATTGCTATGAAACATATGTAGAACTGTGTAGATTGGGACCTTCAGTATTGCTTTTTAAAATTAGTGTGGATTGTTGACAGAGACATTTCTATTGCACTGACTCTGGTAATACATAGCCAATATGATACCTGCTATCACGGAGAACTTAAAATGACAAAATTAATATCATGCCATTTATCATAAGACATATCCTACCTTAGTAGGTGAAAACCTTGTTATAATTATTCATTTCAACCTGTGATTTCTGGGACTTGTTCACCATTGAACAAGAGTTACAAAGCATTGAATTTTTCTTTGTAGCTCTAAGGTCTGTTATTTCTAGTCACTTTGTTTTAGTTTGATGATTTCTAGAAAAAATGAGTTAGACAGACTTGAACTGTGTTAACTTCACCTCCTAAGGAGAGCAGCCACTGGCCACTCCTCGGAAAGAAGAAGGAGCAATCTACTTCCATAGTGATACTGCCTCAGAAACTCAAAAGGGGTCACTATGAGCCGGATACAACTCCACGGCAGTGAGTTTGGTTTTTTGGGGGTAATGATAGCAGCACTTATGATAAATATATCACATTGTTGTAGTTAAATGGAGAAGACTGTCTACTTACTATTGTTGTTAGGTGCTGTTGATTCAATTCTGAGTCAGCAACCCTATGTATAATAGAGTGAAACATGGTCCAGTCCTGTGCCATCCTCAAAGTAGTTGCTGTGTTTGAGCCTATTTGCAGCCACTGTGTCAATCCATCTTGTTGAGAGTCTTCCTCTTTTTCACTGACCCTCTACTTTACCAAGCATGACGTCCTTCTCCAGGCACTAGTCCCTCTTGATAATATGACAAAAGTACAGAAGACAAAGTCTCACCATCTTCACTTCTAAGAAGTGTTCTGGCTGTACTTCTAACAACATGGACAAATTTGTTCTGGTAGCCCACAGTACGTTTACTATTCCTTGCAACATACCAAGTAAAATGCATCAATTCTTTTGCAGTTTCCCTCATTCATTGTCCAGTTTTCACATGCAGGTGAAGAAACTGAAAATACTATGGGTCAGGTCAGTCAGTCATTAGTCTTCAAAGTGAGATCTTCATTCTTTCACAGGTTAAAGAAGTCTTTTGTAGTTACTTTGCCCATTTCAGTATGTCATTTGATTTCTTTACTACTGCTTCCATGGGTGTTGATGATGGATGCAAGTAAAATGAAATCATTGACAATTCAAGCTTTTCTACCTTTATCATGTTTATTATTGGTCCAGTAGCGAAGTTTTTTTTTTTTTTTTTTCTTTTTCTGTATGTTGAGTTGCAATCTTTACTGAAGGCTTTGAGTTGAAATCTTTACTGAAGGCTGTAGCCTTCAGTAGCCAGGC
>NW_006921959.1:397080-402781 GCF_000298275.1 Orycteropus afer afer
GAGATGGGGATCACAAGGGAGCATTACAGCACAGTTTAGCCAGCAACATATATTTGGTATTAAAACCACATTAGACTTTACATCCTGGATTTCCCTAGCCAGCCCTACCATAGAGATTTTCCCAGGGCCCTTCCTTCCCCTTAAGGCCCCAGCCTGGTGACATTCACCAGGTTCCTGTGAGCTTTTCAAGTTCCTTATCATCTTTTCCAGACTATGAGCACCTAACCCAGAATGTATTGGCAGGTTTTGAATCACCAGTTTCTTTGACAAATGTTTATCAGTAGAGCTAAACTAAGAGTTATTTGAAAGCTGTAATAGCAAACAGATAAGAGCATTGTGAGATCCTGCTATGTATTTATTTTGGTTTGAGCTTTCTTATTGTTCTTATTCTAAATTCAGAAATCATTCTTTGGAAAGCCATTTTGTTGTTTCTCTTGTTGTGAAAAGTGAGCTTAGAAAAATCCTCTAAAATTTGCAGCAAGAAAGTTTATTTATTTACATTCATTAGTATTCAACCAAAAAGAGACTATACACACACACACACACACACATATATCATACTATATATAAATTCTCATTCTCTCTCACTGCCGCTGAGTTGGATCTGATGCATAGCAATTCCTCCTTGAGTTTCCCCAAGAGGCAGTACCACTAGGAAAGTAGATTGCCCAACCTTCCTTCTGAGGAGTGGCTGGTGGGTTGGAACTGTCAGCCTTCTGGTTAGCAGTCCAATGCCTTAGGCACTATGCCATCAGAGCTCCTATCTATAAATTAGCAGAGCTAAATTATTTACTTTTCTATTTAGGAGTTTAGCAACTATGAGAACTATTGCAAATAAATAAGTCATTTGCATCATGATCATTACTCACACTATAATTATAGTTATTATATATATACACACACACACACACACACACATATATATAATTTAGTCCTGCTGAGAAATCATCAGGGCACACCATCTTACTACTTCATGGCTGAGGCCACTGAACACAAAGAAAAATGTTATAAATATGGGTTATATTGTAAATGCTATTCACTTTACAAATACTGTTTAAAGCATGAAAGGAGTAGACGTTAGATGGGGAGCAAAGCATCAAACACAGCAGTCCTTAAATTGAAATCTATGTCTCCAAATACTCAAATTGATATAACTGCATTTTCTGACACTAGGAAGCTTACTTGAAGGCTCTCTATTTGATTGTTCCTCCCAAAGTAGATACTCACCCCAAAGAGCACTCTTTTCAATTGCCCTTTTTAAATGCACCTATAAATCAACATTATGAGAAATGTCTTCAATGTATATAGAAAAGCACTGTGTATGAATGGTAAATAGTGATTTGAGGCCTTTCAATTGACCTCAAACCTTTCCTATAAATGCTACCAAGTAAAAAAGAGTTTTCATTCAGTTTCTTAAGTGCAAAATTATTGATTTATTTAGATGATTTTTTTCAAGAGCAACAAACTCCTTATATATTTTCTCTTGCTATCTACTCTATTTGATGTTTGCTGATAGCTTAAGTTTTTATTAAAATTTAGAGACGTTGTCTCTTTACCTACTCAATAATTGAAATTTTGGAGCTTTACTGTAAACATATTACATCAAAGTCTAGAAAGACTTTTGGTAAAAAAGAGAATCAATTTTATTGAAATTGAATTCTACAAACCAAATGCAAGAACAATCGACCAATTTAATAGGGTTGTCGGTAGCTTTATGTGTTACCCCCAAGATGCCCTGCTGTCTAGATTTTGAAACTGGCTGATTAAAGTAAAGAAAAACTGTTGGAAATTACAATATTATGGTCTGTTATCTGTTTGGTCACAACAGAATAAAAAAGTCACATTTGATCTGTATTCACTGTTACTCAGAGCGCTTTTTAAAATAGTCAATAATAGTAGAGAAATCATCAAGGCACACCATCTTACTACTACATGGCTGGGTCCACTGAACACAAAGAAAAATGTGAATTTTGATAATGCCCTAGAGAGTCATGCAAAAAAATTAAGTCAGATCACATTGTAGTGATAGAACTTACATTTGTCATAGGTAAAAATGTTTTAAGTTATCAAATGGTCATTTTATTCTGTGATCTTCAGAAAGGAAATTGTATAAATTGCTACCCAATAGTTATTTAATTTACCTTTCTATCTATATCCAGAGATATATCTGGATCATTCCTGAGGTATAAAAGCATAAACAATACTTAGAATTCACTAGTATAATACTGGCTATTTTACCTTGAATTACACATCATGAAATAAAGAAAGCTTGTATGATGACATTTAAATTTTCAATGGCAACTTCATGTAACAAGTGTGTATTATACATTCATGCTCCTTTATTCTACAAATAATTCTCAGTGATTTTGCACAGGGAATTTGCTGTTAATTTAATAGAAATAAGTACTTTTCCAGATACTATCACAATGAATTCGTTCCAACAATTAATATACACTTAGCTATTGAAAAGCTCCCTAGTGAAAAATAGCAACTGATCAGCATAAATTCAGAGTAGTGATTTTCTTTCAACTTCTTATAGACATCTGATACATTATTGTCTTACTCATAATCTTTCCAAGTATTTAAAAGTCCTTGTATGTATGAATAGCTTATAAATATAACATATTTTTCTGATCAAGAATGTAAAGCAATTTCCTCATTAGGTTTTCAGAATAAAATCAGACAAAAGCGATCTTCATTTAATAAAGAGCTTTACAAAATTGAACCTGTTATTGAAATTTACCCAGTATCTCTTTTCTATCAATTTCTATCAATTCTTTACTTACTCAAAGTACAATCTATTTTGTCTTTTTGATACTGTATGCACACTCCTGTTATGATTATAACAAATGAAATAATATATATGTCTATAAAATTGAGAAAGAATAAATAATTTTCTATTTATCTCTGATGAAAAAGAGGATAGAAATCTTATAGGACAGTGAATTTATGTTAATGGTGAGATAAATCAGAAAAAGAGGATGAGAACGTTTTCGTAAGTTGAAGAATGTAATCAATCTTACTAAATGATACATGTTGAAACTATTTAATTGGTGTATGCTTTGATGTGCATATTCTCAATAACAATGAAATAAACTAAGCTAAACAAACAAAGCAACAACAACAAAAAAAAAAAAAACATTGTTTTTACCACACAGTTGTGAAGTTCTGTACCTACTATTTAGAACATTGCTTGGTAATCAATAGTTGGTTAGATTGCAGATCATGTAACATGAACCTTAAGTTATGGAAATGGAATCTTGAAATTTCACTATTGTAAACAAGCCTCTTTATAATTCATAGGGAATGTTTATTTTCTTACACTGAGCTGAAAATAAGGACATATGGACTATAGTTTTGATTTTATTAGACTTCCAATCTTAATTAAAATATAAAGAGAAAAATTCTAACTGCTTTACATGAACTCATAGAGAAAACCTTACTAGCATGAAACAAATAATCTTTATGATCAATCACCTCTGAAAGTGACTACCTGTCATCCTCTCCCAGAATTTTATATAGTTACTCATCATTGATTGTCTCATATCCTTCTCTAGCATCAGATCCTAATGAATGTGCATCATCTAACTTGAATTTGTCATCTCCTGCTAACTATAGAAATTAGTTCATATCAATTCATATCAAGGAGAACCTCCAAGGAACGAGATTATGTCAAGTTGAAGATGGAAAGAGTGTCCACATTGAAAAAGACTTGAAAAGCATTTTTCATTAGGAAACTATTTTTCTGTGTTACAGAAACATTTGATAATTCCAAAGGAAAATGGAAAATATAAAATTTAATTTGGTTTTAATGGCAGAATATAATGTGAATAACAATAGCAGAATAAATCATAAGATTTTAATTAAAATATGAGAAATAAAATGTATCACTTATGATGTTAATGTTGATTATGTATTTTGTGTTAATTTGTGCTGATAAAACTGAACAAAATCCAAACAAATCTTAAAAAAAAAACAAAAAATCTGTTCTTGCTACTTTTTTTTTCATAGTTTTCCCATCTCTACTATCTCCATGGTCTTTCTGCTAAACATAAATTCCATGTCTATTAAGAATTATTGTATTTATTTATTTTTAATATGAAGAGATTTAGTGATCCCAGATTGATATCCACTGTCATTGCAACCTAGGAAACCTTACTGGGCAGTTCTACTCTGTCACATAGGGTCATTATAAGTTAGAATTAACTCAGAGGCACTCAGTAACATCAGCAATATGTGTTATGTGGAGTCCCTGAGTGGTGCAAATGCACTCAGCTGCTGACAGATAGGTGGTTCAAATCCACTCAGAGGTGTCTGGGTGATGATCTATTTCTGAAAATGTAGCCATTGAAAACTATGGAGCACAGTTCTATTGTGACACAGATGGAGGTACCATGTGTTGGGATCGACTTGATATCTACTGCTACTGATAATTCCAGAAGCTTACTTCCGTAGTGATACTGCCTTGGAAACCCAAGGTGAGGTCATTATAAGTCAGATCGGACTCAATGGTAGTGGGTGGGTTAGCCATGTCTTAGCTCTGCTGTAACAAATAAATAATAATAGGTCTTCCCTTGATGATTGAGAAGAAAGTCATTCCTCTCTTTCCTAAAGCTACTATGATGATGAAAGCAGTTACCTACTAGTGGGCCCTAAACCAAAAAAACAAACTACCTGCGGTGGAGTCGTATCTGACTCACAGCAGAACTATGGAAGTAGATTGCCCAACTTTCCTTCCGAGGAGTGGCGGGTGGATTTGAACTGCCAGCCTTCTGGTTAACAGTCAAATGCCTTAGGCACTATGCTACCACAGCTCCCACTGGTCCCTAGAGGAGAGTAAATATTAGGAAATCAAAAGAGTAATTATTAGTGGCAATTTTGAAAGATATGGATTTAATTTCTATTAAAAAATAATTTCAAGCCTTACTGATAGTCATTAGTAGATATGTTATGAGTGGGCTTACCTTTACAACACCACAGTCTCAAGTGTGTAGACTTATTTTATTATGAGTTTTGCTGCTGTGGCCACAGCCACTATCATGACCACCACTGATGCTACTACTTCAACTATTAATCATGCAATCTTGGACTTTAATAACATTGCAATGCTATGTATAGCATGACCTTGAAAATGTACAATGCATTGTGATTAACTAGGTGCTTTCAAATACATTGATTTCTCCATCAGCATCAATCCCATCATTTAACAACATATTCAGAGGAGGGCTTGGAGGATCCAGCTTCCTCAAATCCTCTGACCCTTTCAGGGAACCTCATTGATAAGGCATTCTTTAGCATGGGACAGAGTGATTGGGTTTTGTATAATCTGAATTCCTGAGGTTTGGGATTGCTGTCAACTGTCAGAATGAGCCTTTCTTTAAAAAAAAAAAAGTAACTTTTTATTCAAATGAGCTTGCTTCAGCTGCAGTTTGTATCTCTCCTAGCCCTCTGAAGACCACATGGATGTCATTTAATATGCTGCCATTTTTTCTGCTCAGTTTCTGAAAGCTTTTTGGAAAAATCATTTGAAGATATACCAGATAATAATATATTAAATTATTTAATAATTACATGTATTGCTATCACCTTATCTGGGATGAGTAAATCCTCCTTATCCATTGTTGTTGTTATTTGCCATCGTTGTTATTTGCCATCGAGGCGGCCCCGACTCATAGCGACCCCTCCTTGAGTTTCCCAGGCA
>NW_006921959.1:402881-407884 GCF_000298275.1 Orycteropus afer afer
TCCTTCCGAGGAGTGGCTGGTGGGTTTGAACCGCCAGCCTCCTGGTTAGCAGTCAAGTGCCTTAGGCACTATGCTACCAGAGCTTCTTATCCATTAGCCAGGAAAATTCCATGTTCTAATATGCCAGTTTCTATACTAATTAGAATTATTTCTGTTTTAAGCAACAAGAATCCTAACTAAATTAGCTTAAATAAAAGACAGGTTGGAGATTCATGTAATCAATGTTGCTAGGAGCAAATGGATCCAGTTATATGGCAAAACAAGTAGGATTTATCTTGGAAGTAGGTGTTTGCTTTTCTGTAAACGTTGGCTTCATTCTTTCCTCCAGGTGACTAACCAGCTCTGTGCACACATTGGGAGGTGGCCATCAACATCTCCTGGATCACGTCATTAATTACACTATTTGGACAGGAAAATGGCTTCTTGCCTGCTTAAGTTCCGTTTGGATATATGTCTACTCTGGAAAAAGTCACAAAGTTTATGATGTTTAATATTTTGAATAATCTAGTTTGGATTGCATATCCGTGAATCTATTTTCTCTCAGTCATGTTTTCTGTTGCTTTAATTGTATTTATAGTCCTCAAAGGAGCTCCTGGGGCATAGTGCCTAAGGCATTTGACTGCTAACCAGAAGGTTGGCGGTTCAAACCCACCAGCTACTCCACGGAAGGCAGACTGGGCAATCTACTTCCGTAAAGAATTAGCATTATTTTCTGCAGAAGAGAGAGCTAGCTAGGTGTTGAAGGAGGAAGAGAAAGAGAGAGAAATGGATGGAAAAAGAGTGGAAGAAGGATATACGAAGGAAAATAAAACTTAGGTAAAATCTGCAAGTAAATGCTGGCTGATGTTTGGAATCTTATCGACAGATATTAGAGTGAATATTTGAAATATCAAATCAATAGATAAAGTCTATCAAACAAATTTCATGACTTACTAGTTGTTTGTCTTGGACAACATATTGCTATCCTCTATTTCTTACTTATCTTATGGGTAAAATAGGAATAATAAATTTTATATACTTATCATAAATATCAGGAGCTCTGGTGGTATAGTGCTTAAGGCATTTGACTGCTAACCAGAAGGCTGGCAGTTCAAACCTATCAGCCACTCCTCAGAAGGAAGGTTGGGCCATCTACTTCCATGGAGATACTACCTCAGAAACTCAAGGAAAGGTTGCTATGAGTCGGATCTGACTCAATGGCAGTGAGTTATCATGAATATTACATAAACACAAAAGTGTTATTTCATACAAATTACTTTTTTACAGTCCCATCCACTGAAAACAATTGATATATATTAGAAATTATTATTAATATTATTAATATAGGTTTATAGTCAGGTGTTTTCAATTAGAGAAATAGTTACAACCTACTGGATTAGAAAAATATTTTTAGTTCAGAATACTCATTTAAAACCATGAAGTATAATAAACGGAGAATAGAAAACCTGAATCTGTCAAGGGAAATGTGTTTCTAAGCCTCTCTCTCTAGTGACATGTGACTATTTTCCTCTTTTAGGGATCTATAATTTATTATGTCAAGTGCTTTTTGTAGTTCTCTGGATTCAGAAAGTAACCTAATTTTTACAGGCCGCTAATTTCTCTGTTGTTATTGTTGCATGCCATTGGGTTGATTCTGACTCATAGCAACAGAAAACTGTCCCATATAGTTTTCTAGCATGTAATCTTTAAGGATGCAGACAGTCTGATATTTTCTCCCATGGAGAGGCTGGTGAGCTCAAACTACTGACCTTATAGTTAACCATGTAGCTTCTTAACCATTGAACAACCAGGACTAATGTCTTTTGATGGTGTTGTGGGGTTACCTTTATTGTGTACCATTCTTGGATCCAGACAAGATAGGTGATACATAATTTAATAAATATATTACAGTTCAATTCAAGTAATTTAATATAATAAATATATGTAAATTTAACTAAACTCATTTACATTAATTAAATTTAACATATAATTTACTTAGTTCCAGGTGCTAAGATAAACTCTAGAGATTAGATGATGAAATAAATGCCAACACTGATTTAAGAAACTTAGAGGTTAATGGAGAAGTCATGAGTGGTTGAGGGGTTGTGGTGGTTGGGCAACAATGTATTCTAATAGGAATGTTAACAGAGGTGTCTACAAGGATTAGAGGAAACACAAAGATGGGAACAAGTAATTCTACTAGAGTGGATGAACACATACAGACAAGAAAAGAAGAGATGATAATTTAATTAAAACGGAAAGGAATTGAGAGTCACTAGGAAAAAATAAATGCATATTTTTAATTTTCTTTTGTAGTTATCAAATTGTATATCAGAATGGTATTGTCACCATGAAAATACACTTCTGCTTAAGGTTAAGTCATATATCTGACTTTTTTTTTTTAAGTTTTACACTTCATTTATACATAGAGCTTTCTTCCGAGGATACAAATTCTATTAACAGCTTGCCAGATTCAATTAGGTTACCAACTGAAAAGATAAACACATTGTCATATTACGTACAGAGATACAAAAGATTTGTACACAGATCTTTCCAAAAATAACAATGTTTATTGATGTACAAATCAACCTGTAATGTCTATCAGTCATTCAAATCAAAATCCTCTTAGTCTTAAATCTAAATTTAAATAAATAATAAAACAGAATAAGATTTTTAAGCAGAACTATTTATTAGTTCATATGTTAAAGAGACATTTAATAAATACTTTCTCTATTTATTCTTATACAATAGAGGTTAAAAGATTAATAAGATCTTTATGATCCCTTCTCCAAGGATCTTAAAACGGAGCTTGTCTAATATATGTGTGTGTGTGTGTGTGTAAAAGTATTTTACCACAAATTTATTCATTCTTTCAGTCATTTACTCATTCATTCAATACATATTTATCAAGATTCTACCATATGTGAGGCTCTGTGCTAGCATAATTTTGCCATATGTAGACTGACAGTGTCCTTTCATGCAATTTCCAGTCTACAGAAAGGGCGAGGAACAAACTCAGTTAAGTAATTGTGTGGGAGTATATGTGGGTGTGATTATTTATTATTTTTTTTTAAAAAGGAAAACCACTGCCATCAAGTTGATTTCAACTCATATGAGTGATTATATATATATATATATATATATATATATATATGATGTGAAAAAGAAAATAGAATAATTCATATGTTTGAACTATGGTGTTTGTGAAAAATATTTAACATACAGACAGTTGATCTTAAAAGAAATACTGTTAGAATACTCCTTAGAAATGAGGATAATGAGCTTTCAACATGTGTCATTTGACATATCATACAGAAAGACCAATCACTAGAAAAATTTTGGTAAAGTAGAGGGTCAATGAAAATTAGAGAAACTATCAATGAGAGTACAGACACAATAACAGCAACAATGAAATCAAATGCATCAATGATTCTGAAGATGTTGCAGGACTGGGCAATATTTTGTTCTGTTAGACCTAAGGTACCATGAGTCAGAGACAACTGAATGGAAACTAACAAAAATAACAATGTAATATATGCAATTATATATTATTTTTGTTACTATATATAGGCCATGTATATAGCATATCTGCTACTCTTCCGTCAGTTTGTGGTACTGTGGTGGCTTGCATGTTGCTGTGAGGGTAGAGGCCATGCCATTGGTATTTCAAATACTAGCAAAGTCACCCCTGGTGGATAGGGTCAGCAGAGCTTCCAGACCAAGACAGACTGTGAAGAAGGAGGGGACTATGCACTTATCAAAAAATTGGCCAATGAAAACTTTAGAAACATAGTATATGTATTATATGTAATTATATATTTGTTTATATATATATATATATTTAAAACATACACACATATATATACATATGACAAGATATATATATATATTATATATATATATACACACACACACACACACACACACACCTAAGTGCTCTAAAAAGGAATGAGTTAAAATGTAGATTTTATAATGTATTATGAAATTGCAAAGATGAATTACTTCTGTGGCAATTCAGAAAGGCTTCACAAGGAATCAAATGTGAATGACTTTTCTCAGCTTCAAAATAATTAAGGTTTTTCTTAGTTCATACCCAAATGGACAGGATCATCATCAGACATATTTGAGGCAACATATTGCAGAGCAATTAGAGAATGGTTAATATAATCTGTGGACAAATCAAGTTTGTGTTATGAATTAGAGGAAGCCCAGTGACTTGGGAGACTAGTAATAAACAACAGGGTCTGTGGAGTAATGTTTTCATTCAAGTCCTGTCACTTTTTCGCTTTTTCATTTTTGGCAAGTGAGGTACCTTTTTAAGCATCAATTTCTCATTTATAAAATGGAGACAATGGTACAGAAGCCTTTCAAGATGAAGTTTGAAGATCATTTAATTCTTTTAAAAAACAGAGGACAGTGCCTGATAAATGTTGAACATTATGAAAATGAAAAATAATTCCTAATATTGATTGAATGCTACTGTGATCCAGACTTATACCTTATGCTAAGCCTTTTAAATGTATTCACTCACTTAATTCTCAAAAAAAATTTTTTTGAAGTACTACTTTTTTCCATAATTTACATGTGAGAAAACAGAAGCACAGAAATTTTAACTTGCTCAAAGGCATACAAGTTACTGACTTTTTAAGACAATTCTCTAAACTGTAATGACAAGAAAAGTACAAAGCTTATGCAGAAAATGTGAAAAATATGCACAGAATCTAAACTAATTACTTGTCTGCTTAGGTGAAAAAGGCATCCTAGTTTGGCAATGTTTTATGATAATTATTTAATATATTAAATTGTTAGGAAATATTTCATAAAATAATTAAATGTCTTCAAGCTAGAGTAAAATATAAAAGAAGAAAACCATTTAATTAATTTTGAAAATAGAAGGGCTTAAATATGAAAAAAAAAGTACCTGAAGAAAAATAGTAGGAAAAAGTGATTATGAAATTTAGATGTGGTTATTTTAGAACTCCAATGCCAGTATAAAATCTGTGAATTCTCCTTCACTGTGTGTT
>NW_006921959.1:408804-409364 GCF_000298275.1 Orycteropus afer afer
GATACTGCCTCGGAAACCCAAGGAGGAGTCGCTATGAGTCAGGGCTGACTCGACGGCACATAACAACAACAACAACAACAACAAGAATCCATTGTTGCAGCTACTGTGTCAATCCATCCTTTTGAAGGTCTTCCCCTTTTGCTCTGACCCTCCACTTTATTAAGCATAATATTCTTCTCCAGGGAATGGTCCCTTTAAACTACATGGCCAAAACAGGTGAGAAAAAGTCTAGTCATTCTCCTTCCAAGGAGGATTCTAGCTGTACTTCTTCCAGGACAGATTTGTTCATTCTTCTGGCAGTCCATGGCATTTTCAGCTTTCTTAACAAACACCGCAATGCAAAATCATTAACTCTTCTTCTGTCTTCCTTATTCATTGTGAATATTTCACATGCAAATGAAGCGATTGAAAATACCATGGTAGTTAAGATTATGTATCAAATTGGTTGGGCCTGGTTTTGAGTGGTTGGGCAGTTGGATGTAATTGTTCCCCATGATAAGACCGGTAATCAACTCTATGGTGCAATCTACTATAAGCAGCTGAGTAGCTGCCTTAGGGAT
>NW_006921959.1:410224-416379 GCF_000298275.1 Orycteropus afer afer
AGAGTGTAGTCTTTAATCCTCATCAGTAAGTACTTAAAGTCATCTTCACTTTAAGGAAGCAAGATTGTGTTATCTGCATATTGCAGAATGTTAATGAGTCTCTCCTAATCCTGATTCTGTGTTTTTCTTCATATAGTCCATTCTATAGGATTATTTGCTCTGCATACAGATTGAATAAACACTATGAAAGGATACAACCTTAATGCACATTCTTCCTGATTTTAAACCATGCTGTATCCTCTTCTTCTGTTCAAACAACAGCCTCCTGGTGTATGTACAAGTTCTCCATGAGCATAATTAAGTATTTTAGAATTCTCATTCTTTGCAATATTATCCATAGTTTGTCATAATCCACCCAGTCTAATGCTTTGGCATAGTCAAAAAAGCAATATTGTCAATAAACATCTTTCTGGTATTCTTTCCTTTTAGCCAAGATCCATCTGACATCAGCAATGATATCCCTCATTCTATGTCCTCTTCTGAATCCAGCTTGCACTTCTGGAAGTTCCCTGTCAATATACTGCTGCAAGCATTTTTGAATTATCTTCAGCAAAATTTTACTTGTATGTGATATTGATATTGTTCAATAATTTTGAACAAAAATTTCAATAACTTTGACCCAGTATTCTGTTGGATCACCTTTCTTTGGAATACGTACAAATATGAACTTCTTCTAGTCAGTTGTCCAGGTAGCTATCTTCCAAATTACTTGGGAAGGATAAGAAAGTGCCCCCAATATGCCATCAATTTGTTGAAACATCAATGGTTATTCTGTCGATTCCTGTAGCCTTGGTTTTCACCAATTTCTTCAGTGCAGCATCGACTTCTTCCTTCAATACTACTAGTTCTTGACCATACATCACCTGAAATAGATGAACACCAACCAATTCTTTTCTGAACAGTGCCTCTGTGCATTTGTTTCATACTCTTTTGATGCTTCCTGTGTCATTCAATATTTTGCCCATAGATTCCTTCAATATTGCACTGGAAGCTTGAATTTTTTTTTCAGTTCTTTCCACTTGAGAAATGCTGAACATGTTGTTTCTTTTTAGTTTCCTAAGTCCAGGTCTTTACATATTTCATTATAATTATTGAGAAGACTTTGTCTTCTCAAGCTGCTCTTTGAAATCTTCTGTTCAACTCTTTTATCATATCATTTCTTCCATTTTCTTTAACTACTCTCCAAAAACAAATTTCAGAGTCTCTTTTGATATCTATTTTAGTCTTTTCTTCCTTTCCTGTCTTTTTAATGACTTTTTCTTTCTTCATGTATGATGTTCTTGATGTCATCACACCACTCATCTGGTTTTCAGTATCTGGTGTTCTATGTATCAAATCTATTTTTCATATAGTCTCTAAATTTAGTGGGATACATTCAAGGCCAATGACTGGCTCTTGCCAGCTTATTTTAATTTTCTTCAGCTTCAATTTGAACTTGCACATGAGCAATTGATGGTCTGTTCCACAGTCAGTTCCTGGTCCTCTTTTGGGAGCTTCTCTGTCACCTCTTTCCACAGATGTAGTCAATCTGAATCCTGTATATTCCATCTGATAAGGACTACATGTGTAGCTACAGTTTATGTTGTTGAAGAAAGGTGTTTGGAATGAATAAGTCATTGGTTTTAAAAATTTTATCATGCAATTTTGACATCATTTCTATCACTATGGCCATATGTTCCAATTACTGATGATACTTCTTTGTTTCCAACTTTCACATCACAATCACCAGTAATCATCAATATATTTTGATTACATGTTTGGTCAATTTCAGACTGCGGAAGTTGTTAAAGTCTTCAATATCTTCATCTTTAGCTCTCATGGTTGGTGCATACATTTGCATGCACTTTGTACAGTCCATGTTCTGATTATTAATGGATGATTGGAGCTGTGTGTTCCCATTTTGAGTAGTGCCCTATCAACAAACGAAAGTTCCAAAAGCTTTCCTCCATCCATGTCATTAAGGTTGACTCTTCTTTGAGGAGGCAGTTCTTCCTTAGTTGTTTTTTGATTTCCCAACTGAGGTGCTCTTCTTCTAGCATTATATCAGAGATGTTTCAGGGATATTGTTAACGTTTTCCAGTAATACATTAGACTGTGCTTCACTGTTATTCATAAGGTTTTCACTGGCCAATTCTTTGAGACATGGATGACCCCTTCCTTTTTCCCAGTCTGTCTTAGGAAACTCTGCTGAAACTATCCACCATGGGTGACGCTGCTGGTACTTGAAATGCCAGTGGCATAGCCTCCAGCCTCACAGCAACAGACAAGCTACCACAGTATGACAAACTGACAGACAATTGGTAGGGGAAAACCAGAAGTTTTAAATTTGAGAAAATTGAAGAAATTCTTCAAAAATAAAGATGCCAGTCTCTATAGTATTGTCTAAATGTTGATTTCAATGAACATTATTTTGCCTGTGGAGTTATTATGATAAAACTATATGAATGGCTTTGTTTTCTATCTTCAAACTGAATAAAAAATGCAGTATAGAATGGAATATGCTTTTTTACCACTATTCCTTGATAGAAAAGACATCTTTGCATTCCCAATTTGAAAATTTAGTTGATGGTCTCATTAACCAGTGGTACACTCCCCTGAGCTCCCAAGAATTGACTGATCATCCTCCTCACAAAACTGATGCAAGAAAACTTAAAAACAAGTGTCAGGGCATGATGAAACCAATAAAATAGAACTTGCTCACGTTTGTATTGTTCCTATTGCCTTGGTGATGCAGCTGGGATTTTGTGTCTTGCTATTCCCTTCTAGTATGTTTTATTCCACTTCTTTTCATAGACATAACTGTATTCTTTCTGAAGAGGAAAGTTAGTAGTCATTGTTTTACTTCTGTACTTTATGTCCATAATATCTTTGGCATGAACTCTTCAATGTTTGTTTCATAAAGAAGTACATTTCCCTAGTCCTCCTTAAGGATTAAAGGAGATCTGCCTATTTCAGTATTTTAATATTTTTTGATGATTTTTGTATTTGAGATCAGAGTGATGTTTTGTATGTTCTTAACTTTTGACTCTAATTTTAGTTTAGGCTAGTGGTATGTACTGAACTGTGCCCCCCCCCAAAAAAAAAAAAATGTGTTAACTTGGTTTAATCCATTATTCTTAGTGTTTTGCATTATCCTTCATTTTGTGATCTGATGTAATTACTCTATGTACTGTAAATCCCAAACTCCATGGTGTTAATATGGCAGGATTAGAGGACTTTATGTAATGTGTTAGTATGTAACACAGGATTAGGTTGTCTCTTGACTTAATCTCCTTTGAGACATAAAAGAGATGAAACAAGCAAGCAGAGATCAAAGGAACTGATCAATAAGAAAAAAGTTCCAAGAGTGGGGCACATCTTTTGGACCTGGAATCCCTGTTCTGACCACCTCCTAGACCCAGTAAAATCTCCAAGGAATGCCAGGCCCACAGATGTTGAAAGGAGACAAGGACCTTCCTCCAGAGCAGACACAGAGAGAATTCAGGTGCTCTAAATTCAGACTTCTAGCTTCTTGAATTGTGAAAGAGTAAATTTCTGTTTTCTAAAGCCAACCACTTGTGGTATTTCTGTTATAGAAGCACTAGATAAACTAAGTCACTATCAAGCAGCTAAAATACTCATTTTTTATTTGTTTAATGGAGTTGTAATGAATTAATTAAATAAATGAATTAATGGAAAGTACTTAAAGTAGTGCTCAAAAATTACTTTTATATTTTCTGTCATTTTACCTAGTTTCTAAAACCAAGTAAGGAACAGTACTCAGTAATCCATCTTTAAAAAAAAAAAAAAAATGTCTATGATTCAATGAGAACTATTCCTTTGTGAGAGTAAGCAAGTGAAGAAAGAAAACTGATGAGCTGATGTCTGACCTGGAGATTCTGGAATAATAGAAAAAATACACTTTCATCCAGAAAGGAGATTCTGTGAAGACAGAATACCTCATGCTAGAAAATACCTCAGGATCACTTAACTGGAAAAGAACATTTACCTTAACTAGACCTTCAATGTATGATATACAAAGACACTAAAAGAATACTCTTTACAGTAGGAAATTAAACTTGATGAGATTTCAACTTATTTTCCTTTTGAAGACATTTCCAAGTTCCTGAGACTAACAATACCATAGCTAGAGCTTAAGCAGAAAGCTAGTCTTACATGAATATGAATTCAGATGATAAAGTTTGAGGTTATTAGAACAACCGGAGAGTGAGAAGTTAAATCTAAGAATGAAGGGAGTTAATAATAAGAAAGTACAAAACCCCACATATATGTTTAGCTGAAATGTATGGATGATACTGAAACTATATAATTATAGAAGCCTAGTTAAAGAAATGTGTGACAGCTGACAGAACAAATAAAACATTTTAGTGGTTGCCAATAATAAAGAAGGGAGTTTGGATTCACCCAAGTTAGCTGCTTGCTAGGAAGCAACAATAACTAAACTAAACTAAAAATAATAGCAATAATAATAAGATACTTTTCAGGAGAAAATAGAATGATCCAGAGTCTCTAATGCATTTTAATCACAATGTTAATCATTCTATAAAAATTTACTACACTTGTTAAAAGAAAAAAAAAATAAGTAGAAAGAGAGCAAGAAAATGTTACTAAGAGAGAAGAGAAAAAAATCGGTCAAACTCCAAATTCCCTTAATATTGGAATTAGGGAACTTGAATTACAAAGCCAATATTGTATTACATTCAAGGATGTAAAGAATAATCATACTGTAGGAATTTTAGCAGAAAAAGAACCAAATGGGAATAGTATATTTGAAAAGTAAAATATCAGAAATGAAAAATGTATTAGATGAGCTTTACAGGAGACAGTATAAGAAGAAAAGGGCAATACTCCTGAAAATAGATATGTAGAAATTATCCAGTCTGTACTTTTTAAAGGAGATCTGGTGGCATACTTTTTAAAATTCAAAATATTAATGGAAGTATATTTTGATAGCTACTGTTATTTGAATTTTTAAGCAGTACTTATTTAGCAACGTAAGATATTCTATATTTTGTTAATTATTATATATTCTACATGTGTTAGTCCTTAAAACTATGATTACTTTATATTGAGAATCAGACAGTTATTTATCTGTTAGGAGTCCTGTCCATCCAAACTCAACTCTTTTTATATTTTACATATAAATTCTAACTTACATCCACTTATTTTGAGTGTTATTAAAATTCTCCAGCTGGTATTATTTTAATCTTTATAATTATTTTAATTTAAAATTAATATGAAATCATTGGAAACATTCAAACAATACAGATATATATCAGGAAAATATCTTGACATAGATTCTTGACAGTGTTTCACTCAAAAAGAATTATAGCATTTCAACACTTATAGAAAAGCATTATTTAAAATTGAGATATTTCCTGATTTTAAAAGTATTCTACCATATCAGGAACAGAAAGGATGTTATAGAGTCTGAGAAACAGCACAAAAATACTATAAACCATCACTCTTTATGTCAAAAGTTTTTCACTGATATCAAGAGTGAGTCCAGGATGCCCACTGTTACCACGTCTACTGAACATTGAACTGGAGGCCTTAGATATGGGAATGACACTAGAAAAATAAATGAAAGATATAAATAAGAAGGAAGAGGTAAAATCACAATAATCACAAATTACCTGATTGTTTACATAAAAATTAGAAAATTTGTGAGTAAATTATGTCACTGGACACAGGTAAATAAACAGAACTGAACTGTATTATTTTTTACCAATATAGAGCAGTGAGAAAATAAAAAAACAAGAGTGAAAATACTTAAAATAAGATGGCTTAAAAATTGATAAGAGATGTGAGATTATATAAGTAAAAATATGATACACTGTAAGTGGAAAGAAAGAAGGCTTATATAAATAGAAGATTTTATCATGTACATTGATTGGATTTTATATTAAAATATTAGTTCACCCCAAATTGATCTACTGATTCAATTCAAATCTAATTGATATTATATATATACATATGCATATGTATAGGAGCTCTGGTAGCGTAGTGCCTAAGGCACTTGACTGCTAACCTGAAGGCTGGAAGTTCAAACCCACCAGACACTCCTCAGAAGGAAGATGGGGCAATCTACTTCCGTAGTGATACTGCCTCAGAAACCCAAGGAGGAGTCACTATGAGTCGGGTCCGACCCAACT
>NW_006921959.1:416479-421596 GCF_000298275.1 Orycteropus afer afer
TTAGGGAATTTATAATTTCATTCTAAAATTTATGGCAAGATGTCTTGCACCAAGAATAGCAAAGAAAATATTAAAAAGCTGAAGGACTGCAACTACAAAATAATCAATATTTATTATAAAATTTATAGTGAGTAAGATGCGGTTTTGGAAGAAATAGACAGTTATATCAATGAAACAGAATAAAGGTCCATAAACAAACCTAAACATGTATGATGCACTTGACGTGTGACAAAGGTAGCACTGGAAAGCAGAGAAAAGAGCAATCTTCTCAGTAATTAGTTCGGACTCAATTAGATGTTCAAATGTAAATATGTATATTATATCTACAGACATTACTGTATAAGACTAACACTCATCTGTCAGTTTGTTGTACTGTGGTGGCTTGTATGTTTCTGTGAGGCTGGAGCCTATGCCACCCATATTTCAAGTACCAATAAGGTCACCTCTGGTTTTAGCAGAGCTTACAGACTAAGACTTAGAAGAAGAAAGGGCCATTCACTTCTCAAAGAATTGGCCAGTGAAAATCATAAGAACAGCAGTGAAATACTGTCTGATATATTACTGGAAAACTATATGAGTAGCCCTGAAACATTGTCTGATATAGTGCTAGAAGATGAGCCCATCAGGTCAGAAGGCACTCAAAATACTCCTGGGGATGAGTTGCCTCCTCAGAGTTGAGCCGATCTTAATGATGTGGATGGAGTAAAGCTTTTGGGATCTCTAATTGCTGATGTGGCACTACTCAAAATGAGAAGAAACAGCTGCAAACATCCATTAATCATTGGAACATGGAATGTCCAAAGTATGAATCTAGGAAAATTGGAAGTTGTCAAAAATGAAATGGAATGCATAAAGATTGATATTCTAGGCATTAGTGAGCTGAAATGGACTGTTTTTTTTTTTTTTTGCCATTTTGAATCAGACAATCATATGTTCTACTATGCCAGGAATGACAAATTGAGGAGGAATGTGTGGCATTCACCATCACAAAGATTGTTTCAAGATCTATCTTGAAGTACAATGTTGTCAGTTATAGGATAATATCTATACACTTCCACGGAAGACCAGTTAATACTACTGTTATTCAAAGTTACATACCGACCACCAAAGCCAAAGATGAGGATATTGTAGATTTTTACCAACTTCTGCAGTCTGAAACTGATCAAACGTGAAATCAAGATGTGTTCATTATCACTAGTGATTGGAATGCAAAATTTGGAAGCAAAGAAGAACGACTGATAGTTGGAAAATTTGACTTTGATCACAGAAATAATGCTGGAGATCCCATGATACAATTTTGCAAGACTAACAACTTATTCATTGCAAATACATTTTTCAACAACATAAACAACAGTTATTCACATGGATTTCACCAGATGGAATACACAGGAATCAGACTGACTACATATGTGGAAAGAGGTGATGGAAAACTCAATATCTTCAGCCAAAACAAGCCCAGGAGTTGCCTGTGGAACAGACCATCAACTGCTCATGGGCAAGTTCAAGTTGAAGCTGAAGACAATTGAAAGAAGTCCAAGAGAGCCAAAATATGACCTTGATTATATCCCTACTAAATTTAGAGACCATCTAAAGAATAGATTTGATGCATTGAACACCAATGACTGAAAACCAGAGGAATTGTGGGATGACATCTAGAACATCATCTATTAAGAAAGCAAAGGTCATTGAAAATACACTCACTGCCGTTGAGTCATATCAAAGTCATAGTGACTCCTCTTTGGGTTTCTGAGGTGGTATCACTATGGAAGTAGGTTACCCAACCTTCCTTCTGAGGAGTGGCTGCTGGGTTTGAACCACCCACCTTCTGGTTAGCAGTCAAATGCCTTAGGCACTACACAACCTGAGCTCCTTGAAAAGACAGGAAAGGAAGAAAAGACCAAAATGGATGTCAGAAAAGACTCCATAACTTGCGCTTGAATGGAGAGTAACTAAAGCAAATGGAAGAATCAACAAGATAAAAGAGCTGAACAGATTTCAAAGAGCAGCTTGAGAAGAGAAAGTCCCTTATTGCTGAACTGTGCCAAGATATGGAAAATCAAAAGAGAAGAACATGTTCAGCATTTCTCAAGCTGAAAGAACTGAGAAAAAATTCAAGCCTCAAGTTGGAATAGTGAAAGCTTCTATGGGCAAATTGGGAGCTCTGGTAGCATAGTTCCTAAGGCTAACCAGAAAGCTGGTGGTTCAAACCCATTAGCCACTCCTCGGAAGGAAGATGGGGCAATCTACTTCCGTAATGATACTGCCTTGGAAACCCAAGGAGGGATCGCTATGAGTCAGGTCTGACTCGACGGCACAAAACAACAACAACAACAACATGGGCAAATTACAGAGTGATGCAAGAAACATCAAGAGAGGATGGAAGGAATACACAGAGTCACTGTACCAAAAAGACTTGGTTGATGTTCATGTATTTCAAGAGGTGGTGTAGGATCAAGAGTCGATGGTATTGAAAGAAGTTGAAGCTGCAATGAAGCAATTGGTGAAAAACAAAGGTCCAGGAATTGAAGGAATGCCCATTGATATGTTTCAACAAATAGATGCCACGCTGGAGGCACTCACTCAGCTATGCCAAGAGATTTGGAAGATAGCTACCTGGCAAACTGACTGGAAGAGATCCATATTTGTACCCATTCCAAAGAAAGGTGATCTCACAGAATGTGGAAATTATCAAACAATATCATTAATATCACACACAAGTAAAATCTTGCTGAAAATAACTCAAAAATGGTTGTAGCAGTATATTGACAGAGAACTTCCAGAAATGCAAGCTGGATTCAGAAAAGGACATGGAAAGAAGAATATCATTACTGATGTCAGATTTTGGCTGAGAGCAAAGAATACCAGAAAGATGTTTATTTGTGTTTTATTGACTATGTAAAAGCATTTGATTGTGTGGATCATAAAAAAACTACAGATAACATTGGGAAGAAAGGGAATTTCAGAACACTTGATTGTGCTCATGAAGAACCTATACATAGACTAGGAGGCTGTTGTTCAGACAGGACAAGGGGATACCACATGTTTTAAAATCAAGAAGGCGGTGCATCAGGATTATATCCTTCCACCATACTTATTCAATCTGTATGCTAAGCAAATAATCTAAGAAGCTGGACTATATGAAGTGTGGTATCTGGATTGGAGGAAGACTCAGTAACAACTAGTGATACACAAATGACACAACTTTGCTTGCTGAAAGTGAGGATGATTTGAAGCACTTACTGATGAATATCAAAGACTATAATCTACAATACAGATTACATCTCAACATAAAGAAAACAAAAATCTTCACAACTTGACCAATAAGGAGCATCATGATAAATGGAGAAAGGGTTTCATATTACTTAGTTCTGCAATCAACACAAATGGAAGCAGCAGTCAAAACATCAGATGATGTACTGTACTGGGCAAATCTGCTGCAAAAGACCTCTCTGAAGTGCTGAAAGGCAAAGATATATCTTTGAAGATTAAGGTGTGCCTAACCCAAGCACTGGTATTTTAAATTGTCTCATATGCATGTGAGAGCTGGAGAATGAATAAGGAAGAATGAAAAAGAGTTGATGCTTTTGAGATGTGGTGTTGGCAAAGAATACTGAAAGTGCCATGGACTGCCAAAAGAACGAACAAATTTGTCCTGGAGGAAGTGCAACCAAAGTGCTCTTGGAAGGGAGAATGGCCAGACTTCATCTCACCTACTTTGGACATGTCAGAAGGGACCATTTTCTGGAGCAGGATATCACACTTGGTAAAGTGGAGGGTTACTGAAAAAGGGGAAGACCTTCAATGAGAGGGATGGACACAGTGGCCGCAATGATGGGCTCAAGCTCAGCAAGGATTGTGAAGATGGCTCAGAACCTGGTAGCGTTTCATTGTGTTATACATAAGGTCACTATGAGTCACAGCCAACTTGACAGCACCTAACAACAACAACTGTATAAGAAAATCAAGCTCAGGAGTATTGCACATCTAATGTGAAATAAAGAACAATAGCTATTCCAAAAGGTCCCACTGAAGACTCTCCTAATAAAAAGATTACAGAATGTATAAATTCTAAGGGTAGAGGAAAAGGGGAGAAACTTCAATGAGATGGATTGACAGTGGTTGCAACTCAAGCATAGCAAGGATAGTGAGGATGTCGGGGACTAGGCAATGTTTCGTTCTGTTGTACAGACTTGCTGTGAGTCAGAGCTGACTAGACAGTACCTAACAACAACAGAATTGCTTCCATACAATATATTTTTAGCATATATGTTGTTTTTGTTAGGTGTCATGGAGTTGGCTCCAATTCATAGTGGCCCTATGTACAACAGAATGAAACACTACTAGGTCCTGTGCCATCATCACAATGCTTGTTATGCTTGAGCCCATCATTGCAGCCACTGTGTCAATCCATCCCATTGAAAGTCTTCCCCTTTTACAATAACTCTCTACTTTACCAAGCATGATATCTTTCTTTCTGACAAACTGACCAAAGTAGGTGCAATGAAGTCTGGGCATTCTCGGTTCCAAGGAGCATTCTGGCTGCACTTTCTCCAGGACAGATATGTTCATTCTTCTGGCAGTTCATGGTATTTTCAGTATTCTTCACCAACACCACAGTTCAAAGGCATCAACTCGTCTTTGATATTCTTTATTCACTGTCTAACTTTCACAAGTATGTGAAATGATTGAAAGTATCATGACTTGCATTAGACATGTTAGTCTTCAAAGTGACGTCTTTGTTTCTTAACATTTCAAAGAAGTCTTTTGCACAGATTTGTCCAGTGCAATACAATGTGTATTACTTGACTGCGACTTCCATGGATGTTGATTGTGGACCCAAGTAAAATGAAATCCCTGACAACTTCAATCTTTTGTCCATTTATTGTGATGTTGCTTATTGGACAAGTGAGGATTTTTGTTTTCTTTATGTTGAGGTATTATCCACACTTTGGAGGAAGAATCATTAACAACCTGAGATACATAGACAATACAACTTTGCTTGCTGAAAGTGAGGATGACTTGGGGCACTTACTGATGAAGGTTGAAGAATACAGTCTGCAGTATGTATTATGTCTCAATATAAAGAAAACAAAAATCCTCACAACTGGACCAATGAG
>NW_006921959.1:422011-461768 GCF_000298275.1 Orycteropus afer afer
GGAGGGTTGACAAAAGAGGGGGAGGCCTTCAATGAGGTGGATTGACATGGTGGCTGCGATGAGGGGCTCAAGTATAGCAGGGATCATGGAGCTGGCATGGGATCGGGCAGTGTTTCGTTCTGCTGTGCATGGGGTCACTATGAGTTGGAAACGACTCGACGACACCTAACAACAACAAAAATTATCCACACTGAAGACTGTAGTCTTTGATTTTCATCATTAAGTACTTCAAGTCATCTTCACTTTCAGCAGGCAAGGTTCTATCATCAGCATATCACAGTTTGTAAGTGAGTCTTCCTCCAGTCCTGATGATGCCAAGTCCTTTTTCATGTAGTCCAGCTTCTTGGATTGTTTGCTCAGCAGTTAGTGTGCATGTACATCCAAAACCAAGCTCACTGCCTTTGAGTCGGATCTGACTCATAGCAACCCCTTGTTGGGTTTCCCAGACAGTATCACTATGGAAGTTAATTGCCCAATCTTCCTTATCTAATTAGTATTGAAAATTGATCTTCAGATTTTATGAGGTCTGATCTTTTTCTGGTTTATCTACATCGCAAGTCGGTGCCAGGAAAGTTTAGCAATCTGAAGGGTTCAATGGGACTCTCTTTTCTGACAGGCTTTCAATTCTCATGCTGAATTCCCAAACCTGTGATACTGATGGAAGTCTGCTTAATATCACAGCCTCTCAGCTGCCACATTTGCCCGGATTTTCTGCTTCTCAAGTAGAGTACAGTATTGGTAGAAGTGACATCAGATTAAGGTCATTGAGAGTCCATTCTTTCCTGGACCTTAAATTCTTAAGTTTTTCCTGCCTTGATATTTCTATGCTGACAAAAACAGATACGTTTTAGCATTTTTTGTCTCATTTCCTAGACCCCACCCAACCTCAAAGAGAATGAGTCTGCCTTGGATTAGTCAACCAGAAGCTGATTTAACAATGCATTTACACTTTAATGTAATTTATATAAAACAACGATAATACAGCATTAGAATATATTATTCAGAAAGTCTATGAAGTAACCCATGAAGAAGATAAATTTAAAGAAAAAGGGAGTAAATTCTTAAGATGTCAGAAGTCATCGAGTAATAAAAGTTTGTAATTTAATATTGGACATATTTTTAAAATTCTGAAAACTTTAAAAATGTTTATGCTATTCTCACATATGAACACTTTCTTTTTATGGAAATGAAAAATATTTTATTCCTTATTTTAAAAATAGTTCCTATTGAGAAGAGTTAAACTAGCAACATTTTATTCTCAAATATATGCTGTTTATTTGGGAACATTTCAGTACAGAACAATAAAATCTGTAAAGAAAGAAACCACAGTATATTTTTTTGCAGACAATGTAGTCCTAGTAGAAATTGCTTTAGCCTGAGGAAATATTGCAGAATTAAAAAGATAGAAACCTAAGAACCCATGCTATCTTTTAAGTGTATATTTCGTACTCAAACATTTATCCACTCAAACAGGCTTATGAAAAACAACTATCAAGGTTTTTGACCAGAGTAGTTGTAAGCGAGGAGGGGGAGTGATTAGAAAAAGCTCACATATGTTCACTGGTTTCTTTTCAAAAGCACTTACACTAAATTGTTAACGATATCTTAAAATAAGAAAAGGTATTTGTTTTTGAGTAACTTGGATGGTGATTTTATTCTGAAATGTAAAAACATATTTATTTTTATATTTTTGAATAATTACCCTGTGCCATGCATTGTGCTTTCATTAATTCAGTCCTTCATAAACATTGAAACGAAAACCAAACCAACTGCCACCAAGTCGGTTCCTATTCAGTGACCCTATAGGACACAGTAGAACTGCCCCATAGCGTTTCCAAGGCTGTAAGTCTTTACAGAAGAGACTGCTTCATCTTCCTCCTGCAGAGCAGCTGGTGGGTTGGACCTTTTGCTTAGCAGCCAAATGTATTAACCACTGTGCCACCAGAGCACAAAAGCACTCAAGATAGGTAGTATATCTATTAAGCCTATTTTAACAGAAAACAAAACAAAACAAAACTGAGACTTAGAAAGAATATGTATCTTTTTCAGGTTCACAAAGGTAGTAAAGTTTAAACCCAATGCAAGATTCAGTTACACTTGCCTGGTTTCCAAGCCCTATTCTGTTCATAGACATATTAGTTTTTCTTTTTAAATCACATTATTTCATAATATAGATTAAAAATAAGGGAACCAATAAGTTTTCTTATCTGTTTTAAAGATTTATTTCTATTACTATAAGGTACAAACTACTTTGGTTAATAAAAATGAAAGACTAAGGTACCACCCTGCCATATGAAGAATTTACGGAAGGCTATAGTTTTGAGCTATTCCAATTGAGAGAGTTTGATTTATTCAAATCCTGTTATAATTGTTTCAAAAACTAAATGAAAGTGGAATCATCTATTATCATATAGAAGGATTAAGCCTTAAATTGGATTTCTGAGTTTAAGATTAAAAAAAAAAAAGCTAACCTCTAAAATGGCTTAAAATCGAACTTTATCATTCTGTATGGAACAATAGTTTTAAGAGATTTAGAGGAAAAAAATGAGCACCATAAAACAAATATTTAAAGTAGTTTAGTAATACAAGTGACAGTTTTATAAGCAATTTAAACCAAATATTTTCTTTTGTTCTTTGCCCTTACAGTATTAAGAACTATAATACATTTTATAATCTTTAAGTAAAGCTCCTCTTTGCCATATTCTTATTTCTTGTATATTAAATATAGAGTTCTAGGATAAATGCTCAAATTATATGTGTGCATACATATATGGTTATTATATATGTATACATCAACATGATATACTTTCCTAATTAAAATAGTAATAAAATGGTTTGTTTAAAAAACTTACATGCATTTCTATGTAACAACAAGGAAGGAAACAAAGATAATCCTTTAAGGGTAATGGCTTGGACAATTTTCTTGCTTTAAGAGAGGGAGAGCCTTTATAGAGTTTCTGATTTGGGCAGTTATTTACCAATATCACTTAAAAACCTTGAAAGATGCTTAAGAAATGTTCACACGTGAAGTGCTTTGGCTCTAATTATAAGTAAGTTTGAGGGCATAGATCAGTGATTTTTGACTTGCTCTTAACAACTTTGCCCACTCCTCCCCTGAGTACATTTGGTATTGTCTGGTGACATTTTGGATTGTCACAACTGCTATTAGAATCTGGTGGATAGAGCCAAGGGATGCTGCTGCAATGCACAGGACAGCCACTCACAACAAATAATTACCCAGCTCAAAATATCAGAACTACGCTGAGGTTGAGAAACCTTGGAAACAGATGCCTTTGCACCTCATTATCTCTACAATTCTCTCCCATTGGAACCAGAAGCTCTAGTTCATTTTGTCATTGTTGTTTATATTTCACATTTTTTGCACAAATTGTTCAGTGACATTAGTTCCATTTATCACAATGTGTCAACATACTCTTTAAGTGTGTTCTGTTTGTTGCATTTCCAGTACTCTAGTTTCCCTTCCTCCTTATCTTCTCATTTTTACTTTTCAGTAATTGTTGACTTTTATATCTCATACAGATGTTTTTTTAAGTAGTACACATTTCTTATGTTAATGTCCGTGATTTTTTATGCCACTCTGCATCTTTGCTTAAAGGTTATCTCAAGGAAGAGGCTCAGTTCTTCTTTTGTGCCCAAGCATATAGTCTATTCTGGAAAATGATCCATGTTCACTACAGAACATGTCTTGTTCTGATGCTGGGTGGATTATTCTGTACATATCTGTTAGGTTCAACTGACTTATGGTTTTATTTAAGTTCCCAGTGTCCTTAGTGATCTACTTTTTAGATGTTTATCTGTAATTGAAAGTGGTTGTTGAAGCACCCTGTTATTGTGAATTTGTCTGTTTCTCCTTTCATATTGGTCAGTACTTGTTTTATGAATTTTGGAGTCCATAGGTGCTTATATATTTATAATTATTATGTCTTCTTGCTGGATTGACCCTATTATTATTATGTAATATCTTCTTTATTTTTTACAGTAGATTTAAATTTAAGATTTTTTTACCTGATACCAGTACGGTCACTCCTGCTCTTTTTTATTTATTGGTTGCTTAGAATATTTATCTCTAACTTTTTATTTTCAGTCTGTCTCCTTATGTCAAAGTGTGTTTCTTGTAAATAGTAAAAGAATGGATCATTTTTAATCCATTCAGCCACTCTGCCTTTTGCATGACCCATTTAAGCAATTTACGTTTAAATTCAAGGCCAGATTAAGGAACATGAGGGCCCTAAACACTGATAATCAGTGGTGCCTTTCCTCTGCTTTTGCATGCATTTGAATGAGATCTCTGAATTTTATATATATATATATATATATATATATATATACATACACACATGTGTGTATATATGTGTTAGTTATCTACGATGTAAGTTCTTTTTAAATGCAACTAGAAATGCAGCCAGAATGGTCCTTGGAAGCAAGAATGGTGAAACTTTGTCTTACCTACTTTGGTCATGTTGTCAGAAGGGACCATTCCCTAGAGTAAGCTATCATGCTTGGTAAAGTGACAAGTTAAGAAAAAAGGGGAAAGTCCTTAACAAGATGGACTGACACAGTGGCTGCAATGATGGGCTCAGGCATAGCAGGGATTGTGATGCTGGCACGGGGCTGGGCAGTGTTTTGTTTTGTTGTACAGAGGGTCACTATGAGTCAGAGACAACTCAATGGCACCTAACAACAACAATAACACAATAAGAGTAGTAAGGATCTCTGGTGGTGCCGTGATTAAAGCTTTTGGTTGATAACTGAAATGTCAGTAGTTTAAATCCACCAGACACTCTATAAGAGAAAGATAAGATAGTGTGCTTCCATAAAGATTTACAGCCTTGGAAGCCCTATAGGAAAGTTCTACAATGTCCTACAAAGTTCCTAGGAGTTGGAATTGATTCAATGGCAATGGTTTATTTTATTTTTGTTTTTGTTGTTGTTTTTTATAAGACTAGGTAGCATAGTGCCTAAGGCACTTGACTGCTAACCAGGAGGCTGGCGGTTCAAACCCACGAGCCACTCCTCAGAAGGAAGTTTGGGCAATCTACTTCCGTAGTGATACTGCCTCAGAAACCCAAGGAGGGGTCACTATGAGTCAGGTCCGACTCAACAGCACATAACAACAACAACAACAACCACAGTCAAAAAAAAAAAAAAATTCCATATATTCCACAGCAAAGAAAATGAGTAACTCAATTTATTTTTTTCCAACAATCAAAGTAAAATTCTCTTGATATCCCAGAAAGAAAAAGTTGTCTTTCACTAATTTTTATTTAAATGTCTCATACTTCAGTTTTGATGATTGTCTTGTAATAAGTGCTATTATTGTAAATGAATAAATGAAATCATAAAAGAAAGATTAATGGGTCAGACTTCCTCTCACTTACTTTGGTCTTGTAAGAAGAGAACATTCTCTGGAGAAGGATATCATGCTCAGTAAAGTGGAAGGTCAATGAAAGAGGGGAAGGCCTCAACAAAATGGATTGATACAGTGGCTACAACAAAGGGCTCAGGTATAGTCAGGATCGTGGAGCTGGCACAGGACCAGGCAGTGTTTTGTTCTGCTGTACATAGGGTTGCTATGAGTCAGAGATGACTCGATGGCACCTAACAACAACAGCAAACAAATATTACAACAAATTGCTATATGTATTTTTAGATTGATCTAACATGCCATAATTAAAAACATTTCTTCCTATTCTTTGCTCTTACAAATTCTTGAAGGATTTTGTCAAAGTTAAGCTACTGAACATATCTCCTTCCATACATAACAAAGATAATGAATTGAATCTTTCTTGAATTATTGTATGCTGAGTGTTTTTGAATATCTTTAAGGTTAGCATTATGGTTTGATCCAGTTCCATACTGAGTGAATATAGTAAGTGTTAGACTTTATAACCCTCAACTCTTGTTTATTGGGAAGAAATAGTATACTCCTAAGAGACCCACTGAGATAAGGAATATCAATTTCATGAGAGGGGACCACAGAAGACAGATGTCAAGGAAGGTGTTGAGCAGTAGAGGCCTTGCAACTTAAACAATCTTGCATGTGGACTCCCTTGTGACCCTGCATGAGCTTTATTTTCAGCCCGCCCATTCTCACACATTGGAGCTGGTATCAGTTTCATTTAGTGCCCTGCCAGCTCCCTTCAACTGTGACACTCACCTACTGTTCTTTTGTATTTGGCTGTTTTCTTGTGATAAGCCTTTTTGTTTCCTTCTGAATGTTTTTTTCCTGGAGATTTTTTACAGGTTCACACTTATATTACATTACACAACTTACAATATTAACAACATAAACATATAATTTTAACATAATAAATCTATTCCTGCTGTGCTCCTCTCTCCCTCCCCCATTTCTGTTGATGTATCTTCATTAACATCAATATACAACCTTTACTCAATAAGGTTAATTTGTACCTATTCCTTGCAAACTTGATGTTGTATTGTTTGTGGGATTTAATTATTGAATTTATTCCCTGAAAATATCATATACTTGGTCTTTATTGCTGATGTGTTTTATGAAGATCTCTCTCTACTTTTTTATTTATTAATTTTTTCTGTGTGTAAATAGGGTTGAGTCAGAATTGAATTGATATCAGTGGCTTTTATATGGATAGATAGATACAAGTATTCATTTAACTCATTTGACTTTCTATTTGGAGTATTCCCTTGAATAGTACTTACAAAGTTGGTCTGGTAGTGGAAAATTCCCAGAGCTACTATTTGTTTGGGAATGTCTTGATTCTCCCCTTATTTTTGAATGACAGCTTTGCTGGATAAAGAATTATATATTGGCAATTTTTTTCATTCAACATTTTATGTATGTTGCTTTATTGTTTTCTGGCCTCTAGAGTTTCTTTCACAAAATTCTCAATGATTCTTTTGAAAGACCCTTGGTAAGTTATATGGCATTTTTGTCTTGTTGCTTTCAGAATCTTCTCCTTGTCTTTGGATTTCAAGAATTTTGTTAGGATATGGCATGTTGCCATTGTTGTTATGTGCCATCGTGAGTCGGACCCGACTCATAAAGACCCTTCCTTCGGTTTCTGAGGCAGTATCATTATGGAAGTAGATTGCTCCATCTGCTTCCGAGGAGTGGCTGGTAGGTTTGAACCACCAGCCTTTTGGTTAGCAGTCAAGTGCCTTAGGCACTACGCTACCAGAGCTCCCAAGATATGGCATAGAGGTTTTATTTTATTTTTTTGTTTCTTCTAAATGGGGTTCGTCTAGTTTCTGGTACTTGCTGGCTTGGTTTTCTGTTCAGGTAGGGAAATTCTTTCTGATTATCTCAATTTGGAAAATCGTTTCTGTGCCTTTATTGTTGTCAGCATGCTCTGGAATTCCCATGACTCTAATGCTAGTTTTCTTAATTGAATCCCTTATTTCCTTTAGGTTTATTCTCTTTGTTCTTTTCTCTTGTTTCTCTTTTTTTTTTTTTTTGGCTGTTAGTTGCCATCAAGGTGGTTCTGAATCATAGTGATCTTATGTACAACAGAACAAAATACTACCTGGTCCTATGTCATCCTCACAATCATTGCTGTGGTAGTCAATGTTATATGTCAGCTTGGCTGGGCCTGGTTTTGAGTGGCTGGGCAGCTGGTTGTAGTTATTCCCCATGATGAGACTGGTAATCACCTCCATGGTGAAATCTGCCTCAAGTAGCTGAGTAGCTGCTTTAGGAATGTGGTTTGCATCCAGTATATAAGAAGAAGCTATGGGAATGGTCTGCAGCTTTTTGGCACACATGAAGGAATATTGGTCAATCTACTTCCAAAAAGATATTGCCTTGGAAACCCAAGGAGGAGTCACTATGAGTAAGAATCAACTCAATGGCAGTGAGTTTGTTTCTGCTTTTGGATCCTGCATGTAGCTGAGTCCTCATTCGGCAGCCTGCCATGTTTCCTGCTGATCTTGGGACTGTCCCTAGACTTGAGCTAGTAGTGTGCTGCCTTGTTTGGTAATATTGAGACTATGCCATTTTATTTGTCAACCTTGGGCTTGTGAACCTCAGCAGCCAGCAGCTAGATGAGTGAAGAAATGCCTCTAGCTCCAGTGGACCAGGAGCAAGAGGCAGAGCTGAAGCCCAAGGCCAAGGGACTTTCAACCAGACCCTAGAGCTGACACTTTGAATTTGGAGTTCTAGCCTCCAAAACTGTAAGAGAATAAACTCCTGTTTCTTAAAGCTCTCCACTTGTGGCACTTTCTGTTAGAGCAGCACTAGAGGTAACCAAAACCATTGCTATGTTTGAATCTATTGTTGCAATCACTGTGTCAATCCATCTCTTTAAGTCTTCTTCTTTTTAGCTGACCCTCTACTTTACCAAGCATGTATCCATCTCCAGGAGCTGGTCCCTCCTAAGCACATGACCAAAGTACAAAAGATCAAACATGGTCATTCTCATTCTAAGAAGCATTCCAACTGTACTTCTTCCAAGATAGATTTGTTCATTCTTCTGCAAGTCCATGGTATATTCCATATTCTTAATCAACACCATAACTTCAGTTATTGTGTTTTCTGGTTCATTTATTCTATCTTCTGTGCGTTTGACTATTATTGAGTGTTTCTCTTGCTTTTCTTAGTTCAACTGTTTTGTTCCAGTAGCTCTCCTTTTTTCTTCTTTTTTATTTTTTTGTTGTTTTCAATTTCCTTTTTGAATTTCTCATTTTTTTTCTCCATTTGCTTCCGATCTTTGCTAGGTGTTTTTTTTTTTTTTTTCTGTGTGACTTTCACTTTCTTTAAACATATTTAGAACCATAGTCTGAAAATTTTCAATTTGTTCCATTAGTCTGACCTCCATAGGAAAAATGTTATCCTCTAATGTTTTGTTCTTGACTTTCCTTCTTCTCTTGTTATATTGTGTGTTTTGCTATTTTTTGTTGTATTTGGTCCATTTTGTCATTTTTATTTATTTATTTACTTATTTACTTTAAATTTTGTATTCTGGACTTTGTGGCAAAATTTTGTGATTGGGAGGCTTGATGGTACAATATTTTAGAATTTATCCTCCTATCTGGTATATAGTGGTTCTTCTAAATTACTTTTGAATAAATAAATGATATATTAGGGAGTATCTAGTTGAATTGACATTCCTTTCCATTTAAAGAGAATACACAGTGATCAGCTAGAGATAACAAGTAGGCTAGAGTCTGGCAAACATGAGTGACAAAATGAGTGCATTTAAACAAACAAGAGATACCCATTGCCATTGAGTTAACTCTGACTCATATTAAGGCTATAGGACAGAGTAGAATTTCCCACAGGATTTCCAAGGCTGTAAATCTTTACAGTTGCAGACTGCCTCATTTTTCTTCCAGATAGTGACCTTTTGGTTAGCGGTTAAATTACTTAACCTCTTTGCCACCATAGCTCCTTAATGGATACATTAGCAGGGATAAGATGAAAAATGCACATATATCTAATCATAAAGCTATATTTTTGATCATTATCTCTTCTTCTAGTCACATTCATATTGTTTGATATTTGATAAAATCTTTTTTTTGGACAATTTAACATTATTTATAGAGGCTCAGAATAGAGTCCACTAGCATAGTGGCTAAGACACTTGCCTGCTAACCAGATGGCTGGCGGTTAAAACCCACCAGCCACTCCTTGGAAGGAAGGTTGGGCAATCCTACTTCCGTAGTGATAACTGCCTCGGAAACCCAAGGAGGGGTCGCTATGAGTCGGGGCCGACTCGACAGCACATAACAACAACAACAACAACTCAACAATACAACGAGAAATATGTAAGGAGTGAACCTCCATGGAGACAGAGCCTGTTTGGAGGATTGTCTAAAGGAATTGGAAGATGAAGGTTAAAGAAAGTGTAGAAACATTATAACCTTGAAGAGTATTTCACAATGTGATTCTCTGTATTTTCAGTCTTTACCTTGCTTCATCCTCACTTCTGGTCTTTAAACACAATGCATCCGAGATCCAAGTCATTCCATGAAACATAATATTAGCAAGCAATATTTTCTTTATCAGGCATCTGCTGTATAGAATGTGAATATCTAAGCAAAATGGGAGATTTTAGAAAAGAAAGAAGAGTGTAAATGCCAACATAGAAAGGATATTTAAAATAATTTGTAACTGTCAACAGCAAAGAAATATTTGGACCATCCTTTAAACTCCAAGTGAGTTCTGAACTTGCTACAAATGCTACTGATTCCTTTGTTATTTAGGAATGAGCCTGTAAGCTTTGTTCCAGATAAAAGACTACCATGAATGTTAAAGAAACATATTATTTGTTTGACAATAAAAGCTCATACACATACACATGTACACACAGAAACACTCACACACACGCATGTGTATATATAATGTGTGTGTATATATATGTGTATATATATGTATATATATACCCCCACACACATATACAAGCAATTGTCACTGAAATGGATGAGGGTATGTTTACATATAACTTCCTCTATGAACATTGCTGTGACAGATCAAAAATGCCTCCACATTCACTGATACTTCTTGCATTTTTAGATGAATTCTTTCTCTTCTTTTGTATTTGTGTAGGCTCAGTGATTGCTTGACCAATAGCATATGATAGGAATGATGTGGTGCTTGTGTCTAGGTGTGTAATTTATAAAATTTACAGATTTCACTTCCTGTGTCTTGGAAAACTCTATCTGGGAACCCAGAGATGCAATGTAGGAAATCCTTCCTTGGGGACCACCAGGCTGAGGAAGCCATGAATAGCACAGAGTGAAAGATACGTAAGGGAAGCCATCTTGGAGCCTCCAGATATAGTCCATCCATGAGCTGAATACCACTAAGGAACATAAGTTGGCATGATTGGGAGCTAAAGAATCTATTGTTTGTCATTAGGAGCTGTCAAGTCATCTCCAACTCATAGCGACCCTATGTACAACAGAACAAAACACTGCCTGTAGCAAAAGAATTCTCTTTGCCTGAACTGCGAACACACAAATGGTGAGATAATAAAATGGTTGCTTTAACTACCATGTTTTGAATAATCACTTATTCAGACATAGATAACTAAAATAGACATATGCTTTTGCTATCTACTCCTAAAAGGCAACTCCATCGCAATTACTCACCACCAACTTACTGTGATTCACTTTTTGTGTAACATTTATCAATCTATAATATGTTTTCCTTAATTATTTGTTAACTCTTTCTCTTAGAGAATACAAGCCTTATTAAAGCAGGAACTTTCTCTGGTGTATTTATTTGTGCACGCCAGTTCCTTGAACAGTGTTTGATATATCTGCAAAAAAGAAAAAACAAAAAAAAACCCTCGCTGCCATCAAGTTGATTCTGACTCATAGCAACCCTCATTGGGTTTCTGAGGTGGTAAATCTTTACACAAGTAGATTTCCCACTCATCCTTCCATGGAGTGGATGGTGGCTTTGAACTGCTAACCTTCTGATTAGCAGTCAAAGGCCTTAGGCACTATGCTACCATGTAGGTCCTCAAAATATTTATAACATTGTAGTAATCATTAAATATATACTCTAGTAAATGTCATCAGAAATTATACATGTATTTGGCTAAATATTTTGATAAATTAACTATTTGGGAACCTATTAAAATATGTTCATAAAAATACCAAGTTCAACTGAAAGTGTTTGAAAAGAAAATTGTCATTATCTTTTCTTTCTTCTTCTTCTTTTTGAGAAAATTTCTATTGTGTTGTGGTTACCTAGTGCCACTCTGACAGAAATATGCCACAAATGTGGGTGGCTTGAACAAACAGGAGTTTATTCTCTTACAGTTCAGGAGGCTATAAGTCAAAATTCAAAGTGCTAAGCTCTAGGGGCTGGGTGAAAACCCCTCAACCTTGGGCTTCAGCTCTGCCTCTTGCTCCCAGCCCACTGAAGCTAGAGGATTTCTTCTCTCAGATAGCTGCTTGCTGCTCAGGCTAACAAGCCCACAGTTGACAAATAAAATGGCACAGTCCCAATGTTACCAAACCACATGACAGTCCATTCATTCAAATCCATTGTAAGTCCCAAGGTCAGTAGAGCATGGCAGGTTGCTAAACAATGACATGACTATATGCCAGATCCAAGCATGACAAAAGCTGGAGACTATCCCCAAGGCTTCTCCTTATATACAAGAATCAGACCACATCTCAAAGGCTTGTGGTAGATATTACCATGGAGTTGATTGCCAGTCTCATCATGGGGAATAACTACCACCAGCTGCCCAGTCACTCAACCAGGCCCAGCCAAGTTGACACACAAACATAACCATCACATATAGCCAGAATATAATTTAGTGAGATAATAAGTAAATCATGTGGCAAAATGGTATTTGAAAAGACAGTTTTAATCATCACAGAACGTCTAGACAATGAACCAAAGGTGATAACTAGGTATTTTTTAAAAGAAACTTTGTATATAGCTGAAGCAGCATGGATTTTTATTTTGTTTTGTTTTCCCTGGATTGCTCAGAAAGGCAATCATTTCTATTATTTTACTAATGAATAATTCAAAAATACCAGAAATTTAAGAAAATGAGCAATGGGATTAAAATAACACAAAACAGGAGAGATGGTTCAAACTTTCTTTGGAATATTAAATTCCTTTCAACATGAATACCGCCATGATTAATCACTTTACGATCTCAGAACTCATTCAGTAGTCTTAAAGTGTAGCTTTAAGCTGAGCCCTAAGCTCATATAGAGCAGTTTTTCAATAATTCAATCCTGAACAATTCAAACCAAAGAGTATCTTAATCATCAAAACTAATAGTGTTTCAATAGTAAATTTGAGAAAATTATTCAGAGTTACTATAGTAAAGTAACAGAATTTTAAGCAATATCACAAAATAAAATGAAACTAATAGCTGAGGGTATGTACTGAAATAAAATTCTAGTTGAAATGAATTTCTAATGTAGTCTTTCTAATAACTATTCAATTTAAGAATATAAGATTGTCATATAATGTTCTGGCTCTAAATTCAGAAAGAAATAATTTTTAATTAAGATCTTACAAATATAAAACTGTGTGGTCTTGGCGGTTTAAGTTTTCTCTAATATCCCATTTCTTCACCTATGAAATTAAACTTACACTAGTATGTAACTATAATGGACTGAATTATGTTCCCTCAAAATATGTCAACTTAGCTGGGCCATAATTTTCAGTGGTTTGGCAGTTATGTAGTGATTTAATGTATCAGTTATGTAATGATTCTCTATGATGTGATTGGATGTGATAAGCCAATCAGTTATAAGAGGATTAGGGTGGGATGCTACATCATAGCTCTGATCTGATGTAAGGGGAGTCTCCTTGGTGTGTAGTCTGCAACACCTTTTATCTTACAAAAGATAACATGATAAAGAAGCCAGGACAGAGGAGGAATTACTACCACCAAGAAAGAAAAGCCAGGAGTGGAGTGTATCTTTTGAACCCAGGTTTCCTGAGCTAGGATCCTCCTAGGACCAAGAGACAGAAAGAGAAAACCTTCGCCTAGGACTGGCACTTTGAATTTGGTTGTATAGTTAGAGAACTCTGAAACAGTTAGAGAATAAATTTCCATTAGTTATAGCCATCCACTTGTGGTATTTCTGTTATAGCATTTCTGGATAAATAAAACATAATATACTTTTATTGTACACTAGTGAGATAATACATTTAAACCTTCTGGCACAAGGGACACAATTAGAAATATTACTTAATCCTATTATTATTGTCAATGCTAATATCAAAATAATTTTTATCTGAAATTATTTCATACTTACTCACTGTATTTAATAAAGGAGCTCTGGTGGCATAGTGCCTAAGGCATTTAACTTCTAACCAGAAGGCTGGCAGTTCAAACTCACCAGCCACTCCTAAAAAGGAAGACTGGGCAATCTACTTCCATAGAGGTACTCCCTAGGAAATCCAAGGAGGGGTCACTATGAATTGAATGAACTCTGGCAGTGAGTTTTTTTTTTTTTTTTTTGGTGATTTAATAAATTAAAACTATCAGTAATGAAATGAAATAATAAAGCAAATTTCATGATATTTTCTGATTAACTAATCAAGCTGCCAACCAGTTATTATTACAAATATTCAGAATATAAACACATCAATTTTCCAATTCATTTCTACATATTTAACAACTTGTTATTTTCAAATAATATAATGTGTGCTTTTGCTCAAAACAATATTAACCTTTGCTTGAATATATATTTTTGATATATAAAATTACTTAATGGCTATGACAAAATGCAGAATATTTTTTTAAACTGTGATTTGGGTGAAAGTTTACAGAGCAAATTGATTTTCCATTCAACAGTCTACATACATTTTGTTTGTGACATTTACTACAATCCACACACTGTAACAAGGGTTTTCCTACTATCTCCCTGTACCTACTCCTTTCCTTAGTTCCCATACCCTCCCACTTTCCTACCTCTGTTGTTGTAGTTGCTGTTAGGTGCCATCAAGTTGTTTCTGACTCATAACTCAGTGCTGTCGAGTCGGTCCCGACTCATAGTGACCCCTCCTTGGATTTCTGAGGCAATATCACTACAGAATTAGATTGCCCAACCTTCCTTTCAAGGATTAGCTGGTGGGTTTAAACCACCAGCCTTCTGGTTAGCAGTCAAATGCTTTAGGCACTATGCCACCAGAACAAAACACTGCCCAGTCCTATGCCATCCCCATGATTTTTGCCATACCTGAGGCCATGTTGCAGCCACTATGTCAATCTATCTTATTGAGGGGCTTTCCCTTTTTTGTTATCCCTCCACTTTGGTAAGCATTATATCCTTCTCCAAAGAATGGTCCCTTCTTACAACATGACCAAAGTAGGTAAGACAAAGTTTGGCCATTCTCGCTCTCAAGGAGCATTCTGGCTGCACTTAATCCAGTACAGATTTGTTAGTTCTTTTAGCAGTCCATGGTATTTTCAGCATTCTTCTCCAACACCACAACTCAAAAGCATTGATTCTTCCTTGGTCTTCCTTATTCATTGTCTAGCTGTCACATGTATATGAGGTGATTGAAAATATCATGGCTTGGGTCAGGCTCACCTTAGTCCTCAAGGAGACATCTTTGCTCTTCAGCACTTGAAAGAGGTTCTTTGCAGCAGATTTGCCCAATACTATATGTCTGATGTCTTGACTGCTGCTTCCATTGATGTTGATTGCAGAACCAAGTAATATGAAGTCTTTGACAACTTCATTCCTTTTTCCATTTATCATGATGTTGCTTATTGGTCCAATTTTGAGGATTTTTGTTTTCTTTATATGGAGATGTAATCCATACTGCAGACTGTAGTCTTCAATCTTCATCAGTAAGTGTTTCAAGTCATGCTCATTTTCAGTGACCAAAGTTGTGTTGTCTGCATAACATAATGAGTCTTCCTCCAATCCTGATGGCACATATTTCTTCATATAGTCCAGCCTTTTGGATTATTTGTTCAACATACAGATTGAATAAGTATGGTGAAAGGATACAATGCTGATGCACTCTCTTCTTGATTTTGAACCATGCAGTATCCCCTGGTTCTTTTCAAACAACAGTCTCCTGGTCTATGTTTTTGATGTCTTCCCACAATTCCTCTGGTTTTCAGTCATTGGTGTTCAATGCATCAAATCTATTTTTAGATTGTCTTTAAATTCAGAAGAGATATATTCAAAGTCATGTTTGTTGAAAAAAGGTATTTGCAATGAATAGGTTGCTGATCTTGCAAAATTCTATCATGTGATCTCCAGCATTATTTCTACCTCCGAGGCTAAATTTTCCATCTACTGGTGATTCTTCTTTGTTTCCAACTTTTGCATACCAGTCAACAGTGATAATCAGCACATCTTGATTGCATGTTTGGTCAATTGCAGACTGCAGATGTTGGCAAAAATCTTCAATTTTCTCATCTTTGGCTTTGATGGTTGGTGCACAAATTTGAATAATAGTAGTATTAACTGGTTTTCCTTGTGGTGTATGGATATTATTCTATCACTGACAGCATTGTACTTCAGGATAGATCTTGAAACATTCTTTGTGACAATGACTGCCACGCCATTCCTCTTCAATTTGTCATTTCTGGCATAGTAGATCATATGTTTATCTGATTCAAAATGCCCAAAACCAGTCCATTTCAGCTCACTAATGCCTAGGATATCAATCTTTATGCGTTCCATTTCATTTTTGACAACTTTCAATTCCTAGTTTCATACTTCCTACATCCCATGTTCTGATTATCAATGGATGTTTGCAGCTGTTTCCTCTCATATTGAATCATGTCACTTCAGCCAATGGAGGCCCTGAAAGCTCTACTTTATCTACATCATTAAGGTATACTCTACTCTGAGGAGGCAACCCTTTCCCAGTCATATTTTGAGTGCTGTGTTAGGCTGGGTACTCTAGAGAAGCAAAACCAATAAAGCTTATATAAAGAGAAGGAGAGAGAGAAATTTATCTTAGGAAAATAGCTCACACACTTATAGAAGCTGTCAAGTCCCAAGTTCTTGGATCAAACATCAAGCTGAAGGCTTTTCCCGACTCACACAGCTGCAGTGTCTGACGATCTCAAGGTTGGCAGGCAGTTTATTGGCTGTTGATGCCAACGAATGATGAATCCAAGGTCTCTAGGCTGAATGGTGGACTGTTCACTTACGGACAGTTGTAGGCAGCACCACAGAATCCCAATACACAGAAGAGTGTCTCTTTTTCCCAAGATGTTCATAAATACATTAGAATCAGGCCACACCCATAGGGAAACTCCCTTTCAATGGATTGGCTGCTCAAAACATATACATCTGATCTCATCACGGGAATAACCCATATCACAACTGTTTAAACCACTCAAAATTGAGGTCTAGCCAAGTTGACACACAACTCCAACTATTACAAGAGCCTCCCTACCTGAGGGGCTCATCTTCTGGCACTGTATTGGACAATGTTTCAGGGCTATTCATAAAGTTTTCCAGTAATATATCAGGCAGTGTTTCACTACTATTCATAAGGCTTTCACTAGCTAATTCTTTGAGAAGTGTATGGTCTCTTCCTTCTTCCAAGTCTGTCTCAGTCTGGAAACTCCGGTGAAACTGGTCCACCATGGGTATCCCTGCTGGCACAGCCTCCAGCCTTACAGCAACATTCAAGCTACCACCAAGGGCTTCCCCCTACCTGTTCCTGCAGGCCCTGTCTGCCATTGCCTGGGGGTTCTATCCCTGGCAAAATGCTGTCCTCTTGATCTCATGTGTTTGTTCTAATCAGTGAATAACTTTCCTGATATTATGTTCCTCTCACAGGCCTTTCTGCCATTTGGTTGCCAGTTGAGTTGTGGGGGTTAACTTCAATTGCTGGCTTGAAGGGTGTCTAAGGGTATATTTTCCTTTTAACGTACATATTTCTTATTTTCTTTTCAACTTTTACCAGAACATTTCATAAAATGAAAAATAGAAGTTTAAAAGATCACTTCTTGAAGGGCTGTTTATATTTCAGTTTTTCCTCTGGCGCTTTGGTCATTGATTTTGTAGTATTCTTTTGTTAGATTCAGGTTATTGTACCTAGTCAATGATACAAACTGGTTTCTACCAATCAGATCTTCATAGCAGATTAAATGATTTCAACTACAAGCCTGATTTTTATGTATGGTATTGTACTATGAACATACTTTTAAAATTATTTGTTTGCTTGTTTGTTTTCACACATATTCTAATTTTTCTTAGAGACTGAGATTTGATTACCAGCCAATGAATCTTATGTGCAGCCACAACACACCTGTCAGTAGAGGCTTACATGTTGTTATGATGTTGAATAGGTTTCAGGAGAGACTTTAAACTAAGTTGCTAGGAAGAAAGGCCTGATGATCTCCTTATGAAAATTCATCCAATGAAAACCCTGTGAATCACAGTGGCCCAGTTCCTAATCAATCATGGAGCAGGGATGGAAATAAAGTAGTAGCTATTTTTACAACTGCCTTTGGTGGCTGTAAATATCATGAAATTTGCTTTATTCTTTCTCTTCATTACTGATAGATTTAATTTATTTAGTATCAGTAAGTAACTATTAAATAATTTCAGATAAAATTATTTTCATATTATCATTGACAGTAATAACAGGATTAACTAATATTTCTAATTGTATCCCTGTGTCAGGAGATTTAAATGTATTATCTCACTATATACAATGAGTTACTTAGTTATCTAGTGCTGCTATAATATGTCAAACCCCTTTTACCTGTGTTTTCTGTTCATTGTGTCCTTTTTTTTTTTTTTGGTAAATTTGGTAATTGTCATACTGTTCATATTTTTATCTAAGGAAGTATATTCATTTTTGCTCTGGATCTTGACTAAAAAAATTCCACAATTATTACCTTTTATTCTTCGTATTGCAGCCTCAAGAATGTTTTCTTCTGTACTGGATTATTCATTTTTTATTAAACAAACATAATAGTATTCAGGTATACATATATATATATATCTTTTAACTTCACATTCCCTAAATTTTATCATTTTCTTTATAGAAAAATTTCTTTCTTTTTTCTTTTTTTTTTTTGTAAATTGTGCTTTAGGTGAAAATTTACAGAGCAGAATTTGTTTTACATTCAACATTTCATGTACATTTGGTTTCACTCCCCAATTACCATCCCCAACCCTAACCCCCTCTTCTTCTCTCTCTTCCCAGTAACCCCCAACCCCCATGCCCTTCTTGTTATGCACTCCTGCCTGTCCAACTTTTCCTCCATGTGACTGTTGCCCCTCTGGTGCCCCATAGCCAATTATTCCAAGGCTGTATCTCCATAGAGTGGGTGGGTGTCTCACCCTAGGTTGAGTGGTCTGCATGTAGGTCTTATTTACTATTGGGGTGAGAGCCAGCCCTTGAGAGTGAGTTTTATCCCAGGCCGGATGTATATCCCAGGGCCATAGTCTTGAGAGTTCCACCAGACTCCATCTGATAGTAACTCTGGTCATAACTGTGTTTTTGGATTTTGTTCCATGTTTTTCCTCCCACTCTATCCAGGATCTCCAGTTTTGATCCCTTTCTGAGTGGTTGGCATTGGTAGCCAGGCACCATCTAGTTCTGATCTCAAGTTCCATCATGCCCTAGGGCTGATTGTTTCCAAATGTCCTTGCTTTCTTCACTCTTCTTTGCTTCCAATGATAGGAGACCATTAGCTGCATCTTAGATGGTGCTCAAAAGCTTTTAAGATCCCAGTTGCTACTCACTGAAATTATCCCCTTTACTTCCCTCCCCTACCCAGTAAGCTACAAAGTAAGTTCCCTCCCCTAAGCAAATCCTTCCTTGACTTTTTACAGTAATGGGCTCATACAATATTTGTCCTTCTGTGATTTACTTATTTCACTTAACATAATGTCCTCCAGGCTCATCCACATTGTGAAATGATTCACGTATTCTTCATTGTTCTTTAATATAGCATAGTATTCTATTGTGTGAACGTACCAAAGTAGGTTGTAGAATAAGATTTTTATGTATTTTGTTGTGCAAATTGAGTCTGGTGTCCTATAATACTACAGTCCTGAGTTGGCAGATCCAGTGGATCTCTTTCCCACAGCATCTGGCTGTCTATGAGGGATTGCTCTATGTTTCTCTTCTGTTGTTTCTGTAATGACTGTGGATATTTTGTATCACTAGATTAGGCTCCGATGAATCTGTCATTGGTCTAGAGTATATTCCTGTTCACTGACCCCCATCGGATCTTCTCAGTTGTCTATGTGTTTATCTGTAGCCTGTTAACATAGCCTTGTGGATATTAGCTTCTATTTTCTGTATCTTAACGTGCACAATTTGATGTTCTCCCATTCCCCATTGTTATCATGCTGATCAGAGACTTTTTCCATATCATCCTTCTCTTTGCTCAACTCAGTGTGTAGTCCCCAACTAGTCCAAAATTATTCCCTCCTCTTCCCTCCCCTGCCCAGTAACCTACAAAGTGAGTTCCCTTCCCTAAGCAAACCCTTCCTTAACATTTTACAATAATGGACTCATACAATATTTGTCCTTCTGTGATTTACTGATTTTACTTAGCATAACCTCCTCCAGGCTCATCCACATTGAGAGATTATTCACGTATTCTTCATTGTTCTTTAATATAACATAGTATTCTATTGTGTGAATGTACCATAGTTTGGTTATCCATTCATGTGTTGATGGGTGTTTAGGTTGTTTCCATCTCTTTGCTATAGTGAATTGTGCTGTGATGAACATGGGTGTGCCTGTGTCTGTTTGTGTCTCTCACCTTTTAGGACATATTCCTAGTAATGGAATTGCTGGGTCAAATGGTATTTCAATTTTCAGTTTTTTAAGGAAATCCCATACCATTTTCCACAATGGTTGTATGATTTTACAGTTCTACCAGCAGTGTATGAGAATTCCAATCTCTCCACATCTTTTCCAGCATTTGTTATTTTCTGTCTTGTTGAAATTTGTTATATTTGCTGGGGTGAGATGATATCTTGTCATTGTTTTGATTTGCATCTCTCTAATGGCTAATGATCATGAAAGATTCCTCATGTGTTTGTTGGCCACCAGCATATTGTCTTTAGTCAAGTGTCTGTTCTAGTCTCTTGCCCATTTTTGAATTGGATCGTTTGTCTTTTTGCCGTTGAGGTGTTGAAGTTTTCTATAGATTTTGGAGATAAGTCCTTTGTCAGATATGTCATAGGCAAATGTTTTCTTCCAATCTGTAGGTTCTCTTTTTACCCTTTGACAAAGTCTTTCAATGAGCATGAGAATTTAATTTTCAAAAGGTCTCAGTCATCTAACTTCTCTTCCACCTCCTGTGCATTCTGGGTTATGCTTCATAGGCTATTTATGCCATAAATTAGGGCCTCTAGATTTGCCCTTATTTTATCTTTGATGAACTTTATAGTTTTAGATTTTAAATTTAAGCCTTTGATTCAACTTGAGTTTGTTTTTTGCGTATGGGGTTAAGTACGGGTCTTGTTTCATTTTTCTGCAAGTGTATATCCAATTTTGCCAGCACCATTTGTTAAAGGGGCATATCTCTTCCACATTTAATGGGTTTTGGTCCTTTGTCAAAGATGAGCTGTCTATAGATGGATGGGTCTATATCTGGGTTTTCTATTCTGTTCTGTTGGTCTATGTGTCTATCACTGTACCAATATCACACTGTTTTGACTGCTGTGGCTGTATAGTAGGTTTGAAGATCCAGGAGAGACCTCTCACTTTGTTCCTCTTCTTCAGTAGTGCTCTGCTTATTCAAGGTCTTTTTCCTTTCCATATGAAGTTAGTAATTGGTTTTTCCATATCTTTAAAAAATGCTGTTGGTATTTGGATCAGGATTGCATTAAATGTGTAGAATGCTTTGGGTAGTATTTACATTTTCACAATATTCAGTCTTGCTATCCATGAACAAGGCAGGTTCTTCCATTTATGTGAACCCTTGTAGTTTCTTGTAGCAGTGCTTTTTAGTTTTCTTTGTATAGGTCTTTTGTGTCTCTGGTAAGATTTATTCCTAGATCTTTTATCTTTTTGGTAGCTGTGGTAAATGGTATTGTTTCCCTTATTTCTTTTTCAGAGATCTCTTTGTTGGTATAGAGAAATTGAAATGATTTTTTATGTTGAGCTTGTATCCTGGCACTTTTCTGAACCTCTCTATTAGTTCCAGTAGTTTTTTTGCTGAGTCTCTTGGGTTTTCTATGTATAGGATCATGTCATCCGCAAATAGAAATAGCTTTACTTCTTTGCCAATTTGGATGCCTTTTATTTCTGTTTCTTGCTTTATTGCCCTGACTGGGACTTCCAATACAATATTAAATGGGAGTGTTGATAGAGGACATCCTTATCTTGTTCCTGTTCATAAGGGGAATGCTTTGAGTCTTTCTCCATTAACAATAATGTTGGCCGTTGGCTTTGCATATATGCCATCAATTATGTTGAGGAATTTTCCTCCTTTCTCTATTTTACTGAGAGTTCTGAACAGGAATGGGTGTTGGATTCTATCATATGCTTTTTCTGCATTGATTGATATGAGCATATGATTCTTTTGTTTTGTTTTGTTTATGTGGTGGATTACATTGATTGTTTTTCTGATGTTGAACCATGCTTGCATACCTGGTATGAATCCTACTTGGTAAGGATGTATTATTTTTTTGATATGTTGTTTGATTCTATTGACTAGGATTTTGTTGAAGATTTTTGCATCTATATTCATGAGGAATATTAGTCTGTAGTTTTCTTTTTTAGTGGTATCTTTCCCTAGTTTTGGTATCTGTGATTCATAAAATGAGTTTGGGAGTATTCCTTCTTTTTCTATGTTCTGGAATAGCTTGCATATTATAGGTATCAACTCCTCCCTGAATGTTTGGTAAAATCCTTCAGTGAAGCCATCATGGTCAGGCCTTCTTCTTGTGGGAAGTTTTTTTATGACCTGTTCAATTTCTTCCTTTGTTATGGGTCTGTTCAAGTATTCTCTAACTGGAATAGTTTAGGTAGGTTATGTTTTTCTAAAAACTTGTCCATCTCTTCTAGGTTCTTGAATCTGTTGGAGTACAGTTCTTTATAATATTCTGTCAGTATCTTTTTTTATTTCAGTTGGTTCTGTTGTGATGTCACCCTTTTCATTTATTATTCTTGTAATTTGCATTCTCTTTCTTTTCTTTTGTTAGGTTTGCCAATTTTATTAATCTTTTGGAAAAACCAGCTTCTTGGTTTTTTTTTTTTTTTTTTTTTGTTTTGTTTTTTTTTTTTCTACCCTGATCCTTATTACTTCCTTATATTTAGATACTGTAGGTTTCTTTTGTTTTTCTTTTTCTAATTGTTGGAGTTGTTGAGATAGAATGTTGATTTTGTTTCTTTCCTCTTTCTTGATGTGTGCATTTATTGCTATAAATTGACCTCTGGGTACTGCTTTTGCTGTGTCCCATAGGTTTTGGTAAGATGTATTTTCATTTTTGTTTGTTTCTAGGAATTACTTTATTTCACACTTTATTTCTTCTATTACTCAGTAGTTTTTGAGCAGTGTATTATTCAACTTCCACATGTTTGACATTTTCCCCTTGATCTTCCTTTTATTAATTTCTAATTTTATAGCATTGTGGTCTGAGGAGATGCTTTGTAGTATTTCAGTGTTTTTGAATTTATTGAGGCTTGTTTTATATCCTAACATATAATCTATTCTGGAGAATGATCCATGTGCACTGGAGAAGAATGTGAATTGTGCTTTTGTTGGGTTGAGTGCTCTGTATATGTCTATGAGGTCTAGTTGGTTGATTGTTGAGTTCTTCTGTACCTTTATTGAGTTTTTTCTAGTTGATCTGTCCCTCCTTGAAAGTGGTGTGTTAAAGTCTCCTACTACTATTGAAGAGTTGTCTATTTTCCCTTTCAATTCACTTAATATTTGCTTCATTATGTATTTTGGAGCACTTTCATTGGGTGCATAGGTATTCATTATCATAATATCTTCTTGGTCAATTTACCCTTTCAGCATCATAAAGTGACCTTCTTTGTCTCTTATATTGTTTTTCACCTTAAAGTCTATTTTATCAGAAATTAATATTGCCACTTCTGTCCTTTTTTGGTTACCATTGGCTTGATATATTTTTTTCCAATGCTTAACTTTTGGGAAATGTGTTCTTCACCAGTTCTAGCCTATTCTTCTGTGACTCCACTGTGTTTTGTAATTCTGTAATTTTAGTATTCATCTTTGGGATTTCTAACTGCCATTTTTGCATGAGTTCTGATTGTGCATTAATCTTATTATTTTGTTCTGGAATTGTTTTCCTGAATTCTTCCAGGGTACTGTTTGTGTTCTCCTTGCTTCTGTTTGAGTTTCCTTAAGCTCTTGTAGAGTTCTGTAAACATATCTTCTAAATTCCTTCTCAGATAATTCTATTGCTTCCTCTTCCTCCATGTTTAATGAGATTTTTGTTTAGGATTTTATTTCTATTTTCTTATCCTGTCTTTTTGTTTATTTGTTTGTTTGATTTGAGGTTGCCTAGACATTTGGAAGCTGTCTTTAACTGTTAATTATGCATTGATTTGTTTTGCCTTGATTTCACATTTAAATATTTTTGCAAAGATGGAGCTAGTGTATTTTATTTTATTTTTTTGGTTATTAATTCAGGTGTGCTGGGTTGCTCTGCAGTTTTCTTTGTATTGATGGAATCACCGTGAGGAATGTGGATACTGGTTTCTGTTTGTTGTGAAGGGGATTTAGAGTTGGTATGAACAAGTGTTGTGGTGGCTTAATGTGGTTCTTCTATTGGGTGAGGAAAGGGAGAAAGAGAAAGTGGGGGGAGCTCCAAGGCACCAGTGGCATGTCCCCGCTTTCTGCATTTCCATGGTTCCTGAAGGTTTCTTGGTTTTGTTTTGAGTCTGCTTGGATTGGCTGCTAATGATGAGGTTTTGTTGTCACTCTCAGGCCTGTGGTTCAAAATCAGCAAAGACCCCAATAGTTAGAGGGCTGCTACTTTCCACCTGAGTCAGACAGTCACAACAACCCCATACTGCAGACTCCTCTGTGCTAAAAAGCTGTCCTGGAAGAGCTGGACCCCAGCCCAGGCCATGAGCTTATCCCAGGGCCTGCCTGCTCTGTGTTTCCCTTTCTTCTCCCAACTCAGTGGCAACCTGAGCCAGAGGGGTCTCTTTTCTGTTTATCAGAAATGCCATCCATCCACTTAGCTCAGTTCCCAAGGTTACAGAAGCCGCTGCTGTGGGCAGTCCAAATCCCTGGAGCTGCCATTGGCTTTCTGGTATTTCTGCTTTACTGCTTACAGAGCTCTCCATTGCTCCATCCCACTGGCTCATGTGCCTCAAGGCAGGTTCTTTTATTTTTGTTTTTCATGGCTGTTTACCCTGCTACTCCCCCGCTTTTTTTTTTTTCCCTCCTTCTCCACCAAATCTGGCCTTCTCCAAGTTAATGAGCTATTGACAGCCCCAGAAGCCCTGCTTCAAACTGCTGCACCTAGTTTTTCAGGCTTTAAGATGCTAGAGGGAACAAATGTGTGTGGCCTACAGGTATAGCACCAACTTCCCCACTCAAAATTCCTCTAATTTTGTTCCCCATACTCTGATTTTACTGTTCATGACCACTACTTTTTCTCTGTTTTCTTTGTTGTTGTTGTTGTTGTTATGTGCCATCAAGTCAGACCCAACTCATAGTGACCCCTCCTTTGGTTTCTGAGACAGTACCACTACAGAAGTAGATTGCCCCATCTTCCTTCCAAGGAGTGGCTAGTGGGTTTGAACTGTCAGCCTTCTGGTTAGCAGTCAAGTGTCTTAGGCACTGTGCTACCAGAGTTCCCATTGTTTTATTTGTAGTATACTTTAATTATCAAAAACTAATTTTCTAAGTTCATCAAGAGCTTCTAACTTGAAGTAATAGTCAATCCTCAACCTCTTACTTAAATTCTCAGCATTGCTCAAATAAATGGTCTTTCCCTTTTATTTAAAACATGTCTTACTTTAGTTTGGAGGGGTCCTGATAATTTTCTGTGCTGAGTCATTTTGTTATCAAATGTTTCCTCTCTTTTCTTCTTTATTGTTGGCTTTGTGCTTACTAATTCTCATTTTCTTTCAGGTTTCTCATGCCTGAACTATAGATATTAGATAGATTCAGACCAGTGTTTCCTATATTTCTTTGCTTTTCTCTCTACTGTCTTTATCCTTGGAAGGAAGGTTGGGCAATCTAATTCTGTAGTGATATTGTCTCAGAAACCCAGGGAGGGATTGTTATGAGTCGGATCTGGCTCAATGGCAGTGCATTTGGTTTTTTGGTTTGTTATTCGTCTAAAGATGTCGTGTAATCCAATTAGTTTTCATGACACATGTAAATTGTGTCAGAGACAGAGACCTCAAGTAGCCATTACTAATATTATGACCCAACCAGTACTATCAACCCCTTCATGGATGTCACTTTCATCTAGTCTGATCAAACCATACACAAAACACAAAGTGTTGGCAAATAAAATCTCTTTGTTATTTACAGAAAGCAGCTTACTTTATTGATAAATGAAATTCCCCAAAATAACCATCCAAAAATGAAACACCAAAGCAACCACACAAAATTTCTAATCCATTTATCTATTCAACTCCGTATCTCATGCTTCCCAGAGCTGAGAGTCATAGCACTGGTTCCCACTCCTATTGACACCAAGTTATTATATCAAATCAGTCCAGGGAAATTTCAGTTTTTCTTCTCTGATCAATCTGTGCCCTAGATGCTTCATATAATCAATTCTTTCACCTAAGACTAAGTCAATGGGTGCCATCTTCAAGCTAAGGAGTCTATATGACTCACTTATCTAAGTTAAGGAGTTAATATCACCCCTTCATTTTAGGTCAGCCACAAGCTAAGAAGTTCTCATGATCCCCCCACTCCATTTAATACCAGCAGGCCCTACTGTTTTCTTATATCCAAAAATTTGTTGCAGTGACCTGTCAATTCCTAGAAAAGTGCTATCTTTAATTCAGCAGAAAAGAGATACAAGTACATGAAGAGATGTACAGATTAGATTGGGAGGAGGTTTCCATAGGGAACTTGATTTCCCCCAGGACATGTTTTTCCTTCTACATATGTCATCAATCTGGAAGCTCCAGGGAATTTCCTCATCCAAAGCCTTTATCAGCTTATTTGTAGTCAATGCTCATGTACTCATTTGCACACATATATTCAGATTTAGTTAGTGAATATATATGGTTGAGTGCACCATGCCCTTATCCCTTCCTGAAGTTGATCCCAAAAGAGTTATCTTGGGGTCTCAGTACAATTGCATATAAAGGTACAAAGATTTCTGGTAAATTCCAAGGGATAATTATAGGAAACCGGAGACAAAGTTCTTTGTCCCACTGAGTTAATTATCCTCAGTGAAAATATGACTCTCAGAATTATATCTCAGTATGAACATATCCATTTAGGTCAAGATTTGTATATCAAGAGTATTCCCTGATGTCTCCATGAGAATGCCCCAAAGAACCCTCAGAGTTCATATATCACAAAAAAATAAGCCTCTCACCAGTCTTTCTCAGGTGATAACTGCTTCACCATTCACTAAAATGTTCAAGAACACAGCAACAAGTAAAACAAAATATAAAACCTTGATTATCTTTCCCCTCCCCTCTGTACGCTAATTATTTAATCTTGACAATTTATGGTTGCCTACAATAGAACAATTACTCACTCCCTTGATTAGGACCACCCTACTCCTATCAACCAAAATATTTGGACTTGGTTACTATAATAACCTACTAACTAATCCTCTAAATGGTCTTATTGATTCCTCTCTTGCTTTCTTTTTCATAACACCTATAACATATTCAAATTATTGGCTGCAAGATCCTTTGTAATCTGGTATTTATTTGAGTCTTCTATTTCTCCCACATGTATTTTCCCCCATACCTTTATCCTTTCAGTGACACACCTGGTCTTCTAGCTGTTCTGAAATACTTCAAGAGTTCTAGTCTTTTGTGGCTATTTCTTCTGCTTGGAAATCCATTGGCCCACATCTCAAATGACTTGTAACTTCATGTTATTCAAATTACTGTTCAAATATTACCTCCAAGAGTGATTCTCTCAGACCACCCTATCCATGCTCCTTTTTCCTCAAAATCTTTTTGTTTTGCCTTTTTTTTTCTAACTGCATCACTTCTTACTTTATATACATGTTTGTTGCTTGTTTTCCTCCATCTAAAATAATTTCAATGACTTTGTCTTGTTCAGTAATTTATCACCAGTGGCTAGAACATCTCTGGCACTTAAAGAAAAACAAAAAACAAAAAAACAAACTCACTGTCACCAAGTCAATTTCAATTCATAGTGACCCCCACTGAGTTTCCATGGTAGTAAATCTTTACAGAAGTAGATTCCTCAGTCTTCCTTCCACAGAGTGGAACCTCCTGGTTAACAATGAAATGTGTAGGCACTATGCCACCACAGACCCTTTCTCTGGCACACAGCAGAGAAAAATAAAAATTTGTCAAATGAATTAATAAATTTAATTATCATTTGAACTTAATTTTAGCCTGATTTTAATTCTGATAGCTTCCCTCAGATTCAAGATTAGAAACAAAAAGAATTGTAGAAACATGATTCAGACTATCAATAACAAGTATTTATATAAAAGTAGGTAAGTGCTTACTAAAAATGACTTCTACTGAAGAATCCTACAGTGAACTCTGGTGAAGCAGTGATTAAGCTTTTGGCTTCTAACTAAAATGTTGAAGGTTCAAACCCACCTAGTGTCTGCACAGGACTAATACTTGGATATCTCTTTTGGTAAAGATTACAGCTTAGAAAGCACTATGGGGCTGTTCTAATCTTTAATATGGGATCACTATGAGTTTAAAATTGACCACATGCCACCCAACAGTGATAGGAATCATAGATACATTGATAAGCCAAGTGATAAATTAATGAAAAAGTCATTAGCTAGCCAAGAGATTTTTCCAACTGAATTGATTGCACTGATATTTTGTTTAGCAACTGTTTTTAAAATTAATACACAAATAACTAAACAAAGTATTTCAAATTAATAAATGAAGTGTATTCTCATATTCAAAGCTATCCCATGATACAGATTTTTTATAAACTATTCTGAATAGTCTATTCTATTAATATTTAATGTTTAATAAGATGTACATCTTTTGAACTTACCTTACATTTTGAAATAAGAGATATTAAAGTAATAAATATCCTTTTACTCTTCAAAGTTAACTTGTTAGGCAATAAAGAGATGGTAGGTTGTAGTGAAAAAGCCTCTTCAACCTGAACTGTATCATTTACTTTGTTTGCTGATGAGATGTGTTAACATTTACACAGTGAAGTGTGTCTAAATGTGTATTTCTATTTAAATCAAATTCATCTTCTTCAGAGTTTATGTGTATATTCAAGAAATGAAATTGGATTCTCTTAGAGAACTAAAATCAGTTACCATTTATTTCAGGCAAAGAGGCAATCAACATGTTTGACTGGAGAAACTATTCAAGACTTCAGATCCCTGAACTGTTTTTACACAAACATTCTAAAACATAAAATATTTGGACACCTACTAATTTCACAGGAAACATATATTATACACAGTATATGACTGTGGGTTTACGTGTCCTGCACAAACTTACTAAAAAAGGAAACCAAGAGCATCATAAAAAATTTAAATAGATAAAATTCAGAAAAACTGAGTACAACTCATAAAGTTAGTATGCTTATTTTTCTAATGTTGTCACTTCAGAAAAAGAGAATGACTACAGTACTTTAGAGAGAGGTGCTCAAAATCACATTATTGTAAGTTTTCTAGTTGGCCAATGGCTCTACATGTAGGCATTTTTCCTTACCCACTGCTATATTATGGTAGCAGTCAATACTCCTAGAGGAGTGTTTCATTCAAGGAAAATAGAAATGGCTCAAAGAAAATTATATGTATACTACTTTCCCCTCTAATTCCCATTAGAGTAGATGATTAGATTGATTATCAATGTCAGTTGATCATTTCTCAAAAAATATTAATGTAACACTATAAACCTCTGTGTAAAATACATCCATCATTCCATAAATGAATTATTGGCTTAGTACAAACTTATCTAAAATTCAGATGTACATGTCTGCCAAAATACTTGAGTCCCAACTTTATAGCCTATAAATAGTAAAGTAATATCAGTTTTGTAATATGGTTTCACATATCTGGGTTGTTGTTTTTGTCATATGCCATCAAGTCTATTCTGACTCCTAGTGACCTTAAAGGATAGCGTTAAACTGCCCCATGGGGTTTCCAAGGCTAAAATCTTTGTGGAAGCAGACTGCCACATCTTTTTCCTACGGTGGTTTGAACACAGATTTTCAATTAGCAGCTGAGCCTTAATTAGCAGCTGAGCCTCAATCACTGTGCCACCAGGCAATTCATATCTGGGTTAATTCTTGGGAAATATTTCTAAGTATCCTGAATTTCTCTTTGCTTCTTCCCCAGTTCTCAGCTATCTTTTCCATCTCTTGGGGAAATCTATCAATCACCTCCCAAATACTCATTGGCTTCTTGACTTTCTTTGACTTCTCAGAATCCTACTCTAAAGTCTTCCCTTGACCCTTAAGCTTTCAGGTTCAAAAACATATTTTCCTGTCATTTATTGAAGATCTGCTGTTTTCTGAAGCTGATTGATGTCCTTAATTCATGTAATCATCACAAAATCATAGATATTCCATTCCTACATTATAGATGAGGAAACTAAAACTCTTTGAGTTTTGCACAAACAAGAGCTAGGTTTCCTCTTTTTTTTTTTTTTAAGTTTCTGTTCATAGAAGTATTGTTTGGTATAATGCATCCACAGAATTTTGGGAACCATAGAACTACATAAAATATAGATGAATGTAAAGAAAACAATAAAGATTATTTATAATCCCACCACCAAATGGTAAATTCTCTCAGAATTTTATAAAATTTTATCAAAGCTTCGTACAACACACACACACACACACACACACAAATAAACAAATATCCACTACTCAAATGACTTCAAGTATTGTCTTTTTATAGTTTATACACCATTTTGGTTGGATCAACGGCCATGGAAGAAGCAGTCAGAAAATCAGACAATGTGTTGTACTGGACAAGTATGCTCCAAAAGACCTCTTTAAATTGTTCAAGAGCAAAGACATCACTTTGAAAACTAAGATGTGCTTGAGCCAAACCATGGTATTTTCAATAGCCTCATATGTATATGAAAGCTGGAAAATGAATATGGAAAACCAAATAATTGATGCATTTGAATTGTGGTGTTGGTGAAGAATATTGAAAATATCATGGACTGCCAGAAGAATGAACAAATCTGTCTTGGAAGAAGCACAGCTGGAATGTTCCTTAAGAGCAAAAATGACCAGACTTCCTCTCACATACTTTGGTCATGTCGTCAGAAAGAACCAATCCCTAGAGAAGGATATCATGCTAGGTAAAGAAGAGAGTCAGTGAAAAAGGGGAAGACCCTCCATGAGATAGATTGATACAATGGCTGTGATGATGGGCTCAAGCATAGCAAGGATTGTGAAGACAGTTTAGGACCGGGAAATGTTTCATTCTTTTGTACATAAGGTTGCTATAAGTCAGAACCAATGTGACAAGTTTTGGAAGCTGGTAAAACAGTCTCTGAAAAATTATGTGTAATTTGGATGCTGGGCCTTGAAGTCCGCAGGATAGGGCTTTGGGGAGGAAAAAAAAAAAATGTGTGAAAGCAAGAAAATTCTGCAACTCACAACCATAATTTATAGCCCATGATTTATAGTCCTGTGTAAATTAGTGTTCCCTCTGACTTGCTGGTGCAAATTTCCTGAATATTCCGGGGAAGCCAAAGTCTTTCCTTAAGGAACTAACCATGCACACTTAGCTCAGAAATTTGGAGAAGCTGATTAAACTTCCAAAATGTTTTCCAAGGATTCATATGACTTTGCATTTCCACCAACAATGGATAAAAGTTCCAGTGGATTTGTATCTTAACCAATATTTTGCATTGTTACGTTTTTATCATAGCTATCTCAATTACCCTGTATTTATGCTTCAAATTTGTATTAATCTAAGGATTAATGATGAGGAGCATCATTCCAAGTTCTATATCCTCTTTGGTAAAACATCTTTTCAAATGTTTAAATCTCTTGACCATTTTTTATTTGCTTGTATAATTTCTTAATACAGAATTTAGAGAATTCATTATGTATTCTGCATGCAAGTTCTTTATCATATACATTTGATTCTTGGTATTTGTGGTAGTTTTATAAATTTATCACAAACACATTTTCAAATAATTGTATATATATATATATATATATATATATATATAAAATATGAGTATCTAATTTTTTCCACCACTATTTGGTGCAAAGTTTATCTTTTCTCCTAATTTCTTTAGCACTTTTATGAAAACTCACTAATCCATATATACGCACATATACTTAGACATTCTATTCTGTTTATGTATATGTGGAATATTTACCAAAACAATTAATTTCCATAACTTTATATCAACTCTTAAAGTATGGCAGAGTCTTTTAAATTTCCAATTTTCATTTTTCAGTAGCTTCTCCGATCATTGTCTCTCTGCATACTTATTAGAATTTATTAGATAAGTTTAGTAATTTCTAAAAAGAAAAAAGAAAAACCTGCTGAATTTATGATTCAATTTGCACTGAATTTATAGACCAGTTCTGCAAGAAATAACACTGTGACAGTACTGAGTCTTCCAATCCATAAATATAGAATGTTGTGGCCATTTACTTACGTATAATTTATTTTATCAGTGTTTTGTAGTTTTCAGTATACATTATCTTGCTTAAATTTTGTTAGATTTGTAAATAAATGTGCCATGATTTTTGAAGATAATGTAAATGAATATTTCAAAAATTTCAATTTTAATGACATATTTATTAGTATATATAAATACAGTTGACATTTCTATGTTGTACAAATATTGCTGTGGTCATTTACTAGATTTCATAGTTTCTTTGACAGAGTATTATTTTCTACATAGAAAATCTTGTCATCTCTAGAGTTTTATTTCTTCTTTATCGGTTTATATAGTTCTTAAATCTTTTCTTACCTAACTGTACTCACTAGGACCATTATTATGATAGTCTAGAGGATTCATGAGAATTGACATTCTTGTGTTGTTTCTGTTTTGGTGAGAAAGCACTTGGTCTTTCACTATTAGGTATGATGTTAGTAATAGTTTTTTTTTTTTTTTTTTCCTCCTTTCTGTTCTTTCCTTCCTTTTTTTTTTTTTTTTTGATGATGCCCTTTATCAGTTGAGGGATTTCCATACTCTTCCTAGTTACCTGATAATATTTTTAATTTTTAATTTGTATGACAATTTTTATGAGTTGTTTATACCAAAACTAACCAAACTCACTGCTGTTGAGTCAGATCTGACTCATGGCAACCCCTTCTTGGGTTTCCAAGGCAGAATCACTACACAAGTAGATTGCCCAATCTTTCTTATGAGGAGTGGCTGGTGGGTTTGAACCACCAGCCTTCTAGTACCAGTCAAATCCCTTAGGCACTGTGCCACTAAAGCTCCTATAAGTATATTTTTTAAGGTTTCTGTTATAATTATAAGGAATATGATATCCCTGTGGAAATTCATATAGATGATGTGCCAATTGAGAGCTAAATTGTTGTATTTTAACAACATTTTAATAACATTAGTCATGATACCAACAAATATTGTATTGAAAGATAATCAGAGAATAATGAAATAATCATGCATTATAATTCAGCAGAAAGTCTAGTGAGAACATTTAAAACTTTTACTTCTAACAATCATGACCCTGGATTCATAATTAAGGAAATAAATATTACATTTTGTCTTATTCTGGTGGTTAATGGAATCATTTTAATCTGAAAGTCTCTCCAATGGGTAAGTGATCCATGTCCTGAGAATCTCCTCAATAACTATTATGAGGTCTTCAACTCTGTGAAAATGAGCTCACTGAAAATGTATGAACAAATGTTCTTAACAATTACATTCATTACAGTTTTTCAAGGATTCTCTAACAGACAAACGATGGCTTATTTGATTAGCATTAATTTAAAACAAATGTTGCGAGCATAATAATTCAACCAGAGCCAATGTTTTCCCATTAAGAAGACTCTTTATGACAAAAAGGGGGAAGTATATTTAAAATATGCCTGTAATCTCTTCTCAAATGATTCCAATAGCAGTCAAAATTCAATATCCATGTGATATTTGCATATTGATCCTATTCTGGAAAATTGCTACTTGAAACTGATCAATAATAACATATATTTTGCTGTGGTAAAGAACACAGAGCCATCAGCTGATAAAGCTTAGATATTTATGTTGTTGTTGTTGTTGTTGTTATTTGCCGTCGAGTTGGCCCCGACTCATAGCGACCCCTCCTTGGGTTTCCGAGGCGGTATCACTACGGAAGTAGGATTGCCCAACCTTCCTTCCGAGGAGTGGCTGGTGGGTTTGAACCTCCAGCCTTCTGGTGAGCAGTCAAGTGCCTTAGGCACTATGCTACCAGAGCTCCTTAGATATTTATAGAAGAATATAATCAAAGACTGATTTTTGCCATTAATCTTGGATCAACGTTTATTTAGTTAGAGAGATTAGAAAATAATTAGTGATTAAAAAGTTGCATAAGTGGTGAGGATTGCTACTTAGATACTAAGACAACCACAAATCTAATCTAGATGGAAAAATAAAGCACATCGTTATTGAACACACCACCAAATTCTCTACTAAGTGTTAAAATGGAACAATTTTACACACCTTAACATACATAACTATTACTTCTAGCCTAACTTCCTTGATAAATATTATTTTAAAAAATGTTAAAGAAGTTATTCATAAAGTGTAGAAATTGCTGCATTTTGATGTGAATGTGTATGATTGTGTATGATCCCATAACACCCTCAGCACAATAAATATAGTGCTCATACCGATCATATTAACCATCTCAAAAGTTTCTTCCTGCCCACTTGGAGTCTTCTTATTGCCTCAAATCCCTCACTATTTCTAGGTAATCACTGCTCTGCTTGCTGTCTGTCTAGATTATTTTGCTTTTTTCAGAGTTCAATATAAATATAATTATCTAGCGTGTACTTTTTTTGCCTAGTTCTTTCACTCAGCATTATTATTTTGAGACTACTTCATGTTGCTGTGTTTATGAATAGTTCTTTACTTTTCATTTCTGAATAGAATTTTGGTCCATGGTTTATGCCTATTTGTTTATTGATTCAGCTGTTGATGTTCCCTTTTTTTAAAAAAATTATGTTTATTATGAATAAACAAAAGTTTATTTCATATATCATCTGGAAAAATATTTTTGAGTATGGTTTCCTTTATCTTCTCAGGTAGTTTTTCCAATTTCAGGTAGTTACCTCACATACATCCGCTTAGAGACTCAGTGGAAGGCTTCTGGTGAAGTAGGAAACTTATACAGAACTTCAGGACATACTGTCTCTCCTTAGGTCTCTTCTCCCTTTACTCTGTTGGGTAAACCCTAGACTCTTTCCTCTTCCTGATCTTCTAACTCTATTTTATCAACTTGGAGAGACTGGTCACACTCTAACTTAGATTCTTACTTACCCACTCTCCAATCAGTAAGCAAGTATAAGCACCATAGGATTCACTTTTCCCCATCTATCTATGTGATCACTCTTCTGAGCTTTGTAGCAACCAATATCAAAAATACATTGTTTAATATTTTTTTTTCCAGCGGCTTCAAGCTTGTGAATAAATCTGTTTCTTCTGTGACTCTATCTCAATCAGAAGCAGATATTCATTTAGATTGATTATTCTGATGCCATAAAACAATACTTGAAGATTTTTAAACAACAGAGTCACAGATTCAGATTTATATTTTAGAATTATGATTCCAGTCAAAGTGTAGATACAGAATAGAGATTAGAAGACACAATCCACCTGGAAGATAATTATGATAATCCAAAGTCTAAGGTTTTAATTTATACTATGAAAGTGACAGTGAGTATAGCAGTGCCCATACACAGCATGTGGGAAAGATGGAGATTGTGTCTTAGAAGGGTGAAAACCACATGAAACACAGGTATTTACTGTTAGTAACTGGCTGAATAGTCTGCTCTTTACTAATGATCAGAATCCAAAAAGCATAAACCAACGAAACCCAACTCACTGCCATGGAGTCAAATCCTACTCATAGCAACCCCTCCTTGGGTTTCCAAGGTGGTATCACTACAGAAGTAGATTGCCCAATCTTCTTTCCAAGGAGTGGCTACTGGGTTTGAACCACCAGCCCTCTGGTTAGCAGTCAAATGCCTTAGGCACTATGCCACCAGATCTTCTAAAATCATAGTTGAATTTAAAAAATTTTATTTATTTATTTATCTATTGGCTTTTAGTTGTCTGGATGATGCAGTAAAAATTGAATATGTGGTTGTACAGATTAATGTAAAGTCACCTAACTGAAATATAGATAGAAGCCAAAAACAAACTCACTGCCATAGAGTGGTTCCTGATTCTTAACGACTCTCACTGGGTTTCTGAGGCTGTAAATCTTTTTGGCAGTAGGTCGCCCAGTCTTCCTTCCATGGAGTGGCTGGTAGGTTTGAACTGTTGACCTTCTGGGTAGTAGTTAAGTGCCTTATCTACAACGCTACCAGAGCTCCAGAAATATTTTCCCTTTTGAAGAATCCATCATGAAATATAGACATGAGGATTATAGAAATACAGATGGTGGTTCATATCTTAGGAATAGATAAAATCCCCCAAGTCAATTGTATATTTGAGAAGAAAAGACTGAGTAAAAACATTTAAAGACTATTAAATATCATAAAGCTTATTAAAGAGGAGAAACTGGAGAATAAGAATGTGATATGACAGAGGTGAAAGGAAATTGCAATGATAGTAGTATCAAACACTGCTCAGAGATAACATAAAATAAAGAATAATAAGCAAAAAGGCATTCATTACTTTTTTTTTTTTTTTGAGAACAGTAGAGTCATGAGACCATAACAAGACTAGAGTAACCTGATTGAGGAGTTAGTAAGATGTGAGGAAGTGAACTGAGCCACTAGAAAATTCATTCAAGAAGACTTCCTGTGAAGGGACAGAAAGAATTCTAGTAGTAATTGGAATAGGAAGGGATGTGTGTGAGTTTGTGTGTGTGTGCACATGTGTGTGTGTAGACAGAGAGATGGGGAGACGAAGAGAGGAAAAAATACAAGAAGAGAGAGAGAGAAATTATAATTACTGGAGGTAGTATAATGGGCTGCTAACCAGGCTGGTGGTTCAAATCCACCAGCGTTGGAAACCCAATGGGGATTTTGGGGGTTGGTATGAGTTGGAATCAACTCAATGGTGGTTTTTTTTTTTTTTTTTTTTTTCCAGTTTGGAATTAAGGAACAGCTCCACTAAACTGTTGATGTATGCTTCAAAGATATTACTCTGTAAATCAATATATAATATCAGAACTTTGATGGAGATAATGTCTGCAAGTCAAGTGCTAAAGTATTTAATAAATATGTTGTGGTTATGTAGTGCCTAAGGCATTTGACTGCTGACCAGAAGGCTGACAGTTTAAACCCAAAAGTCATTCCTCAGAAGGAAGACTGGACAATCTACTTCTGTAGAGATACTGCCTGTGAAACCCAAGGAAGGGTTGCTATTAGTCGGAATCAATTTGACTGCAGTGGATTTTTTTTTCTTTTGGTTGTAATGGCAAATAATTTGGTAAATGACAGGAAATATAGAGGTTTTCTGGCTCTTATGTTTATATGTGTAAGTCAAATTGTCTTGCATTGACAATTGCAAATGAGGCTATTACATTTCTAAGTTTGATATGATAGAATAAGCAACTTTTTCAGAGTCAGTATTTTGTTAAGATAAGTACAGGCATCTCTCCATTACTAGGATGAAAAAAAAAAAAAAAAAACCCTCCCTGCTGTTGAGTCGATTAGACTCATAGCAACCCTCCTTGGGTTTCCGAGGTGGAATCTCTATGGAAGTAGATTGCCCAATCTTCCTTCCCAGGAATGGCTGATGAGTTTGAACTGCCAGCCTTTTGGTTAACAGTCAAATGCCTTAGGCACTACGCCATCAGAGCTCCCAATTACTAGGTTGAAGATATATGGAATTAAGGTTGGTTTGTTTTTATTTGTTCGTTTTGTTTTAATCCTTGAAGATAATTTCAAACAATAAAACAGGGAGTACAACATGAGGTCAGGGTAACCATACAGGACATATTAGATTACTGGAAGTTCTTCCTTTTGACAAAGGCACTAACAGTAATAGCAGTATACACTATTATATTTGCTTCCTATTAAATACTATATTGATATCACTTCTTAATCTTCACAAATATGCTAAGAAAATAAATATTAAGGGGCTAAGTAACTTGGAGGACACTATGCTGAGTGAAATAAGTCAATCACAGAAGGACAAATATTGTATGAGCCCATTACTGTAAAAAGACAAGAAAGGGTTTTCTTAAGGAAGAGAACTCACTTTGTAGGTTATCAGGGAGGGGAGAAAAGGGAAGGGTAGGGAAAAATTGCTGGCTAGTTGGGGGCCACATGCTGAGGTGGGTAAGGGTAGGGATGGTATGGAAAGAGTCTGTGACCAGCTTGATAACAATGGGGAAAGGCAGGACACCAAATTGTGCACATAAGTGATGGACAATAGACGCTAATACCAGTGTATCCACTATACTGCATTACTATTAACACCAAACTCCAGGCTACAGATAAACACATAAAAACCTGAAAAGATCAGATGAGGGTCAGTGAACAGGATTATACTCTAGACCAATGATAGATTCAGCTGAGGCTAATCTAATCATATAAAATACCCACAACCCTTATAGAAACAACAGAAGAGAGACATAGAGTAATCCCTCACAGACAGCCTGATACTGTGGGAGAGAGATCCAACAGATCTACAGACTCAGGACCATAGTACTGGGTGACACTAGACTCAATTGGCACAACAAAATACATAAAAATCTTGTTCCACAACATACATTGGTGAGTAGTGACTGGGGTCTTAAAAGCTTTTGAGCAGCCCTGTAAGATGCAGCTAATGGTCTCCTTTCATCGGATGCAAAGATGAGTGCAAAAGTCCAAGGGCATTTGGAAACAATCAGCCCTAGGACATGATGGACCTCAAGACCAGAAGAACTGGATGGTGCCTGGCTATCTATGCCAATCACTCAGGAAGGGATCAAAACTAGAGATCCTGGATAGAATGGAAGGAAAAACATGGAACAAAATCCCAAAACATAATAATGACCAGAATGACTGGTCAGATGGAATTTGGTGATACCTCCAAGATACACTTTGGGCCTGGGATAAAACTCACTCTTAAGGGCTGGATCTCAGCCCAATAGTAAATAAGACGTACACACAGACCACTCCACCCAGCACATTCCACCCACATACTCTACGGAGATGCATCCCTTGGAGCAATTGGCAACCGGGTACCAGAGGGGCAACATTCACATGGAGGAAAAGCAGGACACACAGGAGTGCATAATTAAGAAGGGCACGGGGAGGGGGGTTACTGGGAAGGGAAAAAAAAAAAATAGAGGAAAAAAAAAGAGGTTAAGTAACTTGTCTAGGGTGAGATAATGATTCAGTGATAGGTTTAGAGCATATGAGTAGTATTGGACCTGATTATTTGTAGCCCTTAATAAGGAATTATTCTACTGCCAGCACCCTCCTGGTAAATGTGGGTAGGGTCTGGTGGCCTGACTTCTAGACTGCCAAGCAGCTTATGCAGAGACCTTTGTGATCATTCACTTGACATTTTGAGCCTCATATCCAATTTTCCTTACATAATTCTTGTTTAGGCTTTTCAATCAAGTCGTGCTTAAGTAGCACCATAATTTGAATAACTTCTATCATAAACAAAACAAACTCAGCTACTAAAATCGTATGTCAACCATTGGTTATAAAGGGATCATTTGGTTGGTCTTGAACAATTTTTTTTTAAAGATTATTATGAAAATTAGTATAGAAAATAAAAATAATGATAAAATTTACAAGAACAACTTCTTAGAGCTGTCAAGAAACAGATATAATTTAACAGATCAATTGAATAACATCACTAATTGCACTCATACCATTGTTTCATCTTCCTTAACAGACAAGTATCAAGTCCAAGTGTATTTGTCTTAAACGTATTAATCTTTCTAATTTTATAAATATTGCTTCTTTTTCTATATACACTTGCCTGTATTGTCTCCTTCCAATTTCAGATTAGCTATCCTTTGGTAGCATAGTGGCTAAAGCACTTGACTGCTAACCAGAAGGCTGGCGGTTCAAACCCATCAGCCACTCCTCGGAAGGAAGGTTGGGCAATCCTACT
>NW_006921959.1:462193-474561 GCF_000298275.1 Orycteropus afer afer
AATAACACAGAATAGGACCCACAGTCAGCTCTCTTGATTCAAATCCTAATGTTAATTTTACTATAAAACAATAGCTCCCTTATACATATGTATTTTATTTTCTATTATAATATTTTGAAAGATGTATACCAGATGAATAGTGGCAAAATTACCATCATAGCATAGTTTTATTCTTCTTTCTTTTACCATGTTTTTCCTAAAATCCAAGCATGTTAATGTTTCATGTCTTGGAGAAGACTTCTTTAATATTTATATAATAAAAAGAAAACAACGTGAACACATTTTGCTATAAACATCAGCTATTGCAAATAACAAGATGTCAAAGTAGCTCAAAATAAAATAATTCCTTTTTCTTAGAACTAAAGTGTATAAATAGTAAGAAAACCATCTTTCTGGCTGTCAAGAGAAGAAATTAAAATCATGTAAAATTCAAAAATAACAAAATATATCAAATACAGGTTCCATGCTTATAAAGTAGCACCTGGAACCTTGGAGATTATGATCTAAGGAATTAGCTTGGGTTGACCTTATAAAATAAGCTTAATGTCTCTTCAGAATTTGTTCATTCCCAGTAACAGGGTGCTTCTCTGCCAGACTTCTCTATACACATTTCTCTAAACTAGAGAGATACTCTGTTCATTATGGTGTTCTTACTCCATTTCCAATGGAGTTATCTGGGCTGTATTATCCTAAACCAATTTGTAATATTTTCTAATGAGTCAAAAGAAAAACAAGAGTCAATAATTTCAATGTACAAAAAACAGAAATTAAATCATCTAGATAGGAAAAGCTGTCTAACAAACTTCTCTCTCAGCTATTACCATTACCCAATAATCAGACACTTACATGTAATCTATAGATCTCAACAGGCAAATGCCTAACATAATAAACTTTGAATATATAAAAAGAAATATTGATATAATTAACACCGGTTGGAGGTGAAAAAGATAAAGGATATGAGATGGAATGAGGAAGGTCATTATTGCCCTGCTTTTAATATTTAGAAAACAAAAGATAACTTTTATTGTTAACAATCCTTTAGCTGTAAGTAAAGAAATTTAAAAAAAATCACATATACCTGAAGCAATTCTGAAATTATTAGAGATGTATTATAGGACTAACTTAATGAATCAGTTTGACGACGTTGTTTCCAGACAGGTTGTTAGAAGGGAAATAAGAATAAGGAACGTGAAAAGACAAGAAGGAATGCTGTGGGAACAGATGAGAACTAGAGATATTGGTGAGAATTCATGATTTCTAATACATGTATGTCTGTATATCCATGTGTATTTGTATGTATGCATGTATGGTTTGTATGACAGAAACAAAAGCATCAATACTAAAAATAAAAAGGGAAAAATTACACACAACTACACACATATGCACACACATACCTATGAACAGATGTTTATTGCAGCACATTTTTTCTTGAAACAAACAAAAATTGGCATCAACCTGAATATCCATCAGAAAGGAATGGTTAACATACAATACAGTATTATGTTTCTACTAAAGTAAAATAAAAATAAACATTAGATAATATCTACATACCCAGAAGATTGTTCATGATATATCAAATGAAAAAGTATTTTGAGTGCATTAATATACCCATTCCTTTTTAATGATGAAGAGAAAGAAGACGGGTAGGAAAGAGACAAAGAAGGAAAGAAGAAAAGGAGGGAGGGAAAGAGTGAGGAAGAAGGAAGGAAGGAAGGAAAAAAGATGGAAGAAAGGAAAGAAAAATTAACCCACGTTAGGGTTTGGTTTCTTCCAAAAAGTGTGAATGAAGGTAATTTAATACAATGATATATATTTACAGCTATAAATACACATATTGTTGTTGTTGTTGTTATGTGCCGTGAAGTCGGACCCAACTCATAACGACCCCTCCTTGGGTTTCCGAAGCAGTATCATTACAGAAGTAGATTGCCCCATCTTCCTTCTGTCAGTTGCTGGTGGGTTTGAACCGCCAGCCTTCTGGTTAGCAGTCAAGTGCCTTAACCACTGTGCTACCAGAGCTCCCAAATACACATATACTATATATTAGGAGCTCTGGTAGCATAGTGCCTAAGGCACTTGACTGCTCACCAGAAGGCTGGTGGTTCAAACCCACCAGCCACTCCTCGGAAGGAAGGTTGGGCAATCCTACTTCCGTAGTGATACTGCCTCGGAAACCCAAGGAGGGGTCGCTATGAGTCGGGGCCGACTCGACGGCAAACAACAACAACAACAACATATAATTATTAATACATAAACATTATAAAATAAAAGTTCAATATAAATATATTGCATCATATATGTCAAACCAACACCAAAATATCTTTTCACCATTACCAAAGCTCTAAAACATCCTTTTAAAAAGAGAGAAAAAGAGACACTAAATGAAAATGAAAATGGCCAAAAATAGCAGATCCTTTAAAGTGCATATAAGAAATTCCTAAGTGTGAAAAGCTTAGAAAGTAACTAATACTTGAGCAGAATATTTTTACGCCAAAATAAGCCAAATAGTTGCCTTCCTGGATTTATGAGTTACAATCTTTATTGTTCTTGTTTTGCCATCATGTTAGTTCCGATTCATGGTTCCTCTCTATATAACAGAACAAGTTTCCTTGTCCTGCTAGATCCTCACAATGGTAAGTATATTTCAGTCCATTGTTCCAGTCACTGTGTTAATCCATTTCCTTGAGGGTCTTTTCCTGTTTTGCTGATCTTTCACTTTACCAAGCATGATATTCTGGTAGACAGGTGGTGGCACTTTCTTTAAAATTCATTTCATATAGATCTCAGATGTTATTCCTATCAGAGTCTATTTTATGTTCAGCTAATAATTGTTTAAACTTTAAAATTTTTGATGTTAAACTACACATTTGTAATAGTGGTAAATTTGATGATAAGTTCTTCATAAAATCATAACAAAATTTGTGTGCAAATTGAAGTTTTGTTGAATTTAAAGTCTATTGCTCAATGTGATTTAAAAGAAATTAAATTTGTGCAGCTAAGTGCCATTTTCCAAACAAAGTAATCATTGAATAATTTTGATTTATCAATGATTTTAAAATATCATATTATCTATCCTAGTGAATAGACCAATCTCCCCCAATTGTTATTTAAGAACAAACAAACAAACAAACAAAATAACCTCTAAATGCATTACCATAATTCTCTTTAACCTGTCCTTTGGAGTTCAGAAAGTTAAATTAAAATCTAGGTTTTAATCTTTATGGGAATAGAATTACCATTCTTGCACACTTTGACATTTTCCCTTAAGTATCTGTAGCTCTGAAAAATGGTGGGAACATTCTTGCTTAAGAAGTTTCTCCTTGTTATTTATCATTATATATATAATTTTTACGTTAAGAACCTTGTTTCTGCGATGTCTGTTTGATTTGAAGCAGGAAAATTGCTTCCTAATTGGAATTTTCTATTTTATCAAGGACAAATTTATTAAACAAGTAATTACACAAATAATGTATAATTTCTATTGTCATAAGTTTTATGAAGAAATAATTCAGTATATTCAAAATTGATACAAGTGCCTAGCCCAGTTTGAAACAGAGTAAAAAGTGCTAAGAAAAAGCCTAACTAAGGAAGTAACTTTTAAGCTAATACACAGCAGGAGACGTGATACATCTATGCAAAGGCCATATTATGTTTAAAGATTCTAATTTGGGAAAGAAAACTTTTGAGGAAATTAAAGAAGTAAAGTGTGGCAAAATAAATAGGGCAAGGAGTAGTGTGTCCTGGTGTGAGAACAAAGAGTTACTGGGGCCAGATTATACAAGCTCTTGAATGCCATGTTGCAGAGTTTAACATTCAGAAGCTTTTAATCAATGAAGTCAATTCAAAATAAAGACCTGAGATCAGACTTGCTTTTTAAATATTTAATGGCTTGTGGAGGAATAATGTATTGGAAAAGACAAGAATGAATACAAGGATATCAAATAGAAAGTTATTACAATATTGTTGGTGACAAAGGATGAAAGCTTGGATAAGGATGGTGGTGATGGAATCAGAAAGAATTGCTAAGAATTGAAAAATATGTTGGATATTGAACTTGCTAAAAATAGGAGACTAGGTACCAAGGAGAGAGGAATGTCAAAATGATTCCCAGTCACCTGACTTGCTTAACAGTGATTATTATGACAAACAAATAAAATGAGGATGGTATATTAAATCCATGACATTAATATATTTATAAAGTAAGATACATGTACTTATTTAACCAACATTTACTGATTGCCTAAAACGAGTCACTTTGTAAGACATGTAAGGCATTTCTGTTTATAACTACTCCATCTAAGAGGTTTATAAAATAAATTATTACTTATTTAATAATTTTACACAAAATAGTTTACCAATTTTTTTTAAAAAATATGGGGAGCAAAATTACTATGTATAGATTTATTGTTGTTGTTGTTATGTGCCATCGAGTCGGACCCGACTCATAGAGACCCCTCCTTGGTTTTCCGAGGCAGTATCACTATGGAAGTAGATATTCCCATCTTCTTTCTGAGGAGTGGCTGATGGGTTTGAACCGTCATCCTTCTGGTTAGCAGTCAAGTACCTTAGGCACTATGCTACCAGAGTTCCCATGTTTAAATTAGAGAAGTATTTAATCAACATTTAAGTATATAATGATTTAAAGAAAATAGGATCTGGTCATTGAGAACTTGCAAGGAAAAAACATATATATATATATATATATATATATATATATATATATATATATACATATAATTATGTTGTGTTGTTGTTATTGGCCCTCTAGTCAGATCTGATTCATAGTGACCCCTCCTCCTTGGTTTCTGAGGCAGTACTATTACGGAAGTAGATTACCCAACTTTCCTTCCGAGGAGTGGCTGGTGGGTTTGAACTGCCAGCCTTCTGGTTAGCAGTCAAATGCCTTAGGCACTACACCACCAGAGCAGGAACCACATAACCAGCTCCCCTTGCCCAGGACTGCACCAGCAACCACATGGGTGATCAGATGACCAGAGAGGTGTGTCCTCTTCCTTGCCTTGCACAATGTCCCATTAATCAGAAACTTGGTTGTCCCCACCCCACCCATTGTGCAGCCAGTCAAATCTCCCCCACTTCCAGGGCTAGGCCCCATTTTTTTATACATATATCTTTCTGCTTAATTCTTCCATTTTTCTGTCTACCCTGCAGAGCAGGAGATCCTCCCCAATTGTCCACATGATTAGTAGCACCAGTTCCTGTCCCTCTCTGTTTGGAAGTGCCCACTCTGGCACAGCTTGCTTGGTGGCTAGCACTTTAAACAGGGCTGTACTGCTTTTTTTTTTTTTTCCCCCCTTCTTTCGTCCTTTTCTATCTCATTAGGTTTTTCCTCCTCCCTCTACTTTGATTTTCTTTTCTCTATTTTTTTTTCATTCTTCCTCTTCACATTATTCACACCATCTTTTTTTTTTTTTTCATCTTCTTCTTTTCTTTCTCTTTTGTTCCCACCCCAACTCTGAGTCAGCTGCACCTGCTCTCACCCTCCCGTGGATGGCTGTGTGAGCTCTCACATAGCAGCCTCTCCAGTCATGCTAGAGCTGTGTTTGGTAGCTAACATTTACACCAGTTTTTTTTTTTTCCTCCTTTTTTTTGCTCTTTGTTCTTCTCCCATCTCAGTTTTTCACCTCTTCCTCCTTGCCTTTTTTTTCCCCCATTTTTCTTGTCTCTTTCTTTTTATTCATCCTCATGCCATTATATTTTTATTTTCTTTCTTTCTTTCTTTTTTTAATTTGTCTTAGTGAGAACCTTGCCCCCCTATCAACTCCAAGTTCAGTAGTAGCACCTCTGACCACCAAACTCAGTAGTGTGCTCTCCCATGGAGTGAATGCCACATTTCTATTACAGCTGTCTCTTGTTTATAGCTGTCTCTGGTGGCTGCCACTTGCCAGTTGTCTCTTTTTTTTTTTCCCCCTCCTTTTCTTTCTTCTTAGGTCTTCTCTTTCCCTCCTTATTTTTTTCTTTTTCCTTTTTTTTTTATTTTACTCTTTCTTCCCACATCCCCTTCCTTTTTTCCTATCTTTTCCCAGCAGTTAGGACCCAGTTACCCTATCCAACCATACACACTCACACCTGTTATCTCACTGACATGGAGAGTGCCACAACCTGCCCAGCTCTACTGTTCCAACAACAGATGGCAGCCAACACCTGCCAGCTTGCCTTCACCTGTTTTGCATGTACAGTGATCAGTCTTGTGTCCACACTCCCATCTGCTATCAAATCTGCTCAGAGACAGGTGACAAGAGCCCCACTGGGGCCCAACTAACAACCAGAGTAACATGACCACCCAGTTGCCTGGATATTTTCAAATAGAACAAAACATAAATTAAAGTGAAGCATATGAACATATAATCAACAAATCAATATAATAGCACTATATTGTCTTGAAGACAACAGATGACTTCAAATAACACAAAAAAAATACATGTGAGCAAAGTACAGGGCCAGAAAATCTTCTAGAGGAAGTTAAGCTAGTGGAATTACTTGATAACAAATTCAAAATAATTATATTTAGGTACCTTCAATAGAATGAGGAAACCACAGACAAAATCAAGGAAAACACAAAACTCTAAAAGAATTCAGAAAAAATGCAAGCACACAAAATAAATTGAAAATTAGAACCCATATAAAATTCCAAATCCAAATCCAAATGGTTAATACTAAAGTTTCAGAAATGTACAACACATTGGAAAGACAAAAGAGAACTGAATCAATGTAACAGAGAATTAGTGAGACTAAAGACATATCTCTCAACACCTATCTATTTGAAGAACAATTAAAAAATAAATAAATAAACAAAATGAAGAAATCTTAAGATTCACCATGAAGAGAAATAATTCATGATAGAATTTTGCAAGACCAATGACTTATTCACTGGAAATACCTATTTCAATAACATAAACAACAGCTATACACGTGGACATTGCCAGATGGAATACACAGGAATCAGATCGACTAGATCTGTGAAAGAGATGATGAAGAACCTCAATACTTCAGCCAAAACAAGGCCAGGAGCTGATGGTAGAACAGATCATCAACTGCTCATATGCAAGTTCAAGTTGAAGCTGAAGACAGTGAAAACAACTCCACCAAGGCCAACATATGACCTTGATTATATTGCATTTGAATTTAGAGACCATTTGATGAATAGATTTCATTCATTGAACATCAATGACTGAAAATGAGAGGAATTGTGGGATGGCATCAACATCATACATGAAGAAAACAAAAGGTCATTAAAAAGATGAAAGAAAAATAAAAGACCAAAATGGATGTCAGAAGAGACTCTGAAACTTGCTCTTTAATGGAGAGTAGCTAAAGAAAATGGGAAAGATAACAAGATAAATGGGCTGAATAGAAGACTTCAAAGAGCAACTTGAGAAGACAAAGTCAGTTATTATAATGAAATGTGCAAACACCTGGAGTTAGAAAACTGAAAGAAAAGAACATGCTCATTATTTCTCTAGCTGAAAGAATTGAAGAAAAAATTCAAGCCTCGAGTTGCAATATTGAAAGTTTCTATGGGCATGATATTGAACGATGCAGGAAGCATCAAAAGAAGATTGAAATAATACACAGTCACTGCACTAAAAAGATTTGGTTGATATTCATTTATTTCAGGCATATGACCAAGAACCAATGGTATTGAAGGAAAAAGTCAAAGTTGCACTGAAGGAATTGGTGAAAAGCCTCCAGGAACTTATGTAATTTCCATTGAGAAGTTTCAACAAATGTATGCCACACTGGAGACACTTATCTATGTCAAGGAATTTGGAAGACAACTACCTGACCAATGATATTTGTACTCATTCCAAAGAAAGGTGACCTCATAGAATGTGGAAATTATTGAACAATACCATTAATATCACATGCAAGTAAAATCTTGCTGAAGATAAATCAAAATGGTTATAGCAGTATATTGAAAGGGAACTTCCAGAAATGCAAGCTGGATTAAGAAGAGGACGTGGGATGAGGGATATCATTGCGGGTGTCAGTGGATCTTGGCTGAAAGCAAAGAATACAAGAAAGATGTTTACCTGTGTTTTATCGGCTATGCAAAAGCATTTGACTGTGTGGATCCTAACAAATTATGGATAACATTGAGAAGAATGGGAATTCCAGTACACTTCATTGTGCTCATGAGGAACTTCATGAGGCTTCTGTTCAAATAGAACAAGGGGATAATTCATGGTTTAAAATCATGAAAGCTGTGAGTCAGGGTTGCATCTTTTCACCCTACTCATTCTATCTGTATGCTGAGCAAATAATCCAAGAAGCTGGACTATATAAAGAAGAATGAAGCATAAGGATTGGCAGAAGTCTCATTAACAACCTGTGATATGCAGATGACATAATCTTCCTTCTTGAAAGTGAAGATGACTTGAAGTACTTGCTGATAAAGATTAAATACTACAGTCTTCAGCATCAATTACACCTCAAGACAAAGAAAACAAAAATCCTCACAACTAGACCAATAAGCAGCATCATGATAAATGGAGAAAAGATTTAAGTTGTCAAAGATTACTTGGATCCACAATCAATGCCAATGGAAGCAACAGTCAAGAAATCAGACTTTGTATTGCACTGGGCCAATCTGCTGCAAAAGATCTCTTTGAAGTTCTAAATAACAAAGATGTCACTTTGAACACTAAGGTAAGCCTAACCCAGCCATGCTGTTTTCAATAGCCTTGTATGCATGTGAAATCTGGACAAGGAATAAGGAAGACCCAGGAAGAATTGATGTATTTGAGTTATGCTGTTGGCACAGAATACTGAAAGTACTATGGCTTGCCAGAAGAATGACCATGTATGTATGGAAGAAGTACAGCCAGAATGCTGCTTGGAAGCAAGAATGGTCTGAATTTGGTCATCTGAACTACTTTGGTCATATTGTCAGAAAGGACCTTTCTCTGGAGAAGGATATCATGCTTGATAAAGTGGATAGTCAGTGAAAAAGAGGGACACTCTCAATAAGATGGATTGACACAGTGGCTGCAAGCATGGGCTTATGCACAGCAAGTAATGCAAGGATGTTGCAGGATTGGGCAGTGTCATATATAGGGTCACTGTGAGTCAGGGCCAATTCAAAGGCACCTAACAACAACAACGATATACTGGTCAATAAGTTTTTGAATTATCTTTAGCAAATTTTACTTGCTTATGCTCTGGTGGTGCAGTGTCTAAGCCATTTGACTGCTAACTAGAACACTGGTAGTGCAAACCCACCTGCCACTCCTTGGAAGGAAGGTTGGGCAATCTACTTCCCTAGTGATAGAGCCTTGGAAACCTAAGGAGGGGTCTCTGTGAGTTGGAACCGACTCGGCAGCAGTGTGTGTGTGTTTTTTTTTTTTTTTTTTTAATGATATTAATGATATTGTTTGATAATTTCTGCATTCTTTTAGATCTCCATTCTTTGGAATGAACACAGATATGAATCTCTTCTAGTAAATTATCCAGATAGCGTCTTGCATATTTCTTGACATAGGTCAGTGAGCTCTTCTGGAAGAATATCTGTTGTTGAAACATCTCAAATGGTATCCGTCAATTCCGGGACACTTTTTTTTTTTGCCAATGCCTTCAGTGCAACTTGAATTTCTTCAATACAACACTTTTTGTTATAGGCTATCTCCTGAAATAGTTGAATGCCAACCAATTCTTTTTGGTACAGTGATACTTTGTACTGCTTTCATCATCTTCTGATGCTTCCTACATGATTCAATAATTTTCCCATAGAATCCTTCAGTATTGCAACTTAAGGCTTGATTTTTTTTCTTCATTTCTTTTAGCTTGAGAAATTCCAAGCATGTTCTCCTTTTGGTTTTCTAACTCTAGGTCTTTGCAAATTTCTAGGTCTTTGTAACACTTTACTTTGTCTTCTCAAGCTTTCCTATGAAATCTTCTGTTTATCTCTTTTACTTTATGATTTCTTACATTTGTGTTAGCTACTGTATATTCCAGAGAAAGATTCAGAGTCTTTTATAACATTGATTTTGGTCTTTTTTTCTTGTGCTTTTAATATCCTTTAGTTTTCTTTATGTATGGTGTCCTTGATGTCATCCAACAACCTATCTGGTCTTCAGTCTTTAGGGTTCAATATTCAAATCTATTTTGAAATGGTCTTTGAATTTAGATGGAGTATACTCTAGGTCATATTTTGACTCTGATGGACTTGTTTTAATTTTCCTTCATCAACTTCAACTTGTATATGAACAATTGATTGTATGTTCGGCAGTCAGCCCATGGCCTTGTTTCGAGGGATGATATTGAATTTATCAATTGTCTCTTTCCAAAAATGTAGTATATTTGATTCCTGTGTATTCCATCCAATGAGGTCCACTTATTTTGCTATTTATTTTGTTGAAAGGGGTATTTGCAATGAATAAGTAATTGGTCTTGCAAAATTCTATCCTGCAATTTCTGGTGTCATTTCTATCACAAAGGCCATATTTTCCAGCTACCACTCTTTGTTCTAACTTTTGCATTTCAATCACCAGTAATTATCAATTCATCCTGATTGCATGTTGGGTCAATTACAGACTATGGAAGTTGGTAAAAATCTTCAATTTCTTCATCTTTGGCTTTAGTGGTTGGTGTGTAAATTTGAATTATAGTCATATTAATTGGTCTTCCTTGGGCAATCTACTTCTGTAGTTATACCACCTCAGAAACCCAAGGTGAGGTCACTAGGAGTTGGGTCTGACTCAATGGCACATAACAAAAATAGCTTGTATGTATATGGATAAACTCTTCTATCACTTTCAGCATTGTATTTCAGAATAGATCTTGAAATGTTCTTTTTGACTATAAGTCAGATGCCATTCCCCTTCAATTTTTCATCCTGGTAGAGCAGACCATTAGATTGTCCAATTTGAAATGGTCAATACAATTGCATTTCAGTTCACTAATTCTTACCATCTTAATCTTTATGTGTTCCATTTCATTTTTGACAACTTCTAATATTCCTAGATTTATACTTCTTGCATTCCACTTTCTTGATTATTAATAGTTATTTATGGTGATTTCTTCTCATCTTGAATCATGTCACATCAGCAAGTGAACATTCCAAAAGATTAATCCATCAGCCTCATAAAGATTAACTCTATTTTGAGTAGGCGACACTTCCTGTGTCATACTTTGAGTGCCTCCTAACCTGAGAGACTCATCCCTGGTACTGTATCTCATAATGTCCCACTGCTATTTACAACATGTTTACAGGCCAATTTTTTTGGAAGTAAATCACCAAAAGTAGGTCTTTGTTCCTAGGTCCTGTCTTAGTCTGTGAACTCCATGGAAATTTGTCCACTATAGGTTGGAATTTATATATACCAATGGCATCAAAACAGCATGCAAGAATCAGAGTATGGAGTTCCAGAAAGATGGTGGCATAGGCAGACAAAAGACACAGACCCTCTTCAAAAAAGAAAACGAGAACCAAATATCACAGATACAGAAGATAATCCTGGAGCCCTGAGCTTTGAAAGCTTTGAAATAAGTGTATTAAATTCCAACTAGGAGAAGAACCAGCATGAAAAACTCCAAAAAGGACATACAGAGCTGCAGATTGTTAGTGATCCTGATGACGTGATAGCTTGGATATTGCCAAGTGGTGTTAGAACCTAAGAATAAGCCTAAAACTCAGAACTGCTAGCCAGGGGCTGCACGAAGGACTGCACTGGTGGTTGGTGAATTAAAGGGGAATGAGGGAAAAGGGCTGAGCTGTGGTTTTTCGCTGTCTGAAAGGTGCAGACATTTTGAGTGTTTACAAGTGGTTTGACCATTTTGGATAGTTAAAGTGACAGCATTTTATCAGATACAAGGGACCTAAGAATAAGCTCTACTGGTGACTGCAAGGACATAGCTGAGACGAAGAACTGGAAAGGTGTGATATTCCCCTTGTAACTCTTAAATCCCACACCCTCGTGGTAAGTGGAGGTGCTGCCATCCCTCCAATCCACCTTTTGGGCCTGTAGGAATTCCATCCCAGCTTGTATGTTCTGATGGAGCCTGGGTGCCCAGCGCTGCTCTGCTCCCCCTTTTTTTTCCCAGTTTGTTTTTGTCTGTTTTAAAATCATTGTTATTATTATTATTTGTCCTTTTTATTATTATTCTTTCTTCTTCCCTTCCCAGGTTCTAGTTTTCAGCTTTTCCTCCATTTGTTGTTCCTGGTTCCCATTTTTTTCTTTCTTGTGCTTCTCTCCCTTTTCTTTTCTTTTTCTTTTTACATTTTTTCCCATTTATTTTCATTATTCTTCTACGCTACCCATTTTCTCTTATTCGCCCCTCCACAGATATTGCAGGGTTTTTTTTTTCCTTTCCCTTTTTATATGCATATTTCTTTGACTTCTTTGTGTCAG
>NW_006921959.1:475211-489454 GCF_000298275.1 Orycteropus afer afer
TGGATAGGAAGATTGAACATGTGAAAATGTCAATTCTACTCAAAGCCATCTATACATTCAATGCAATCCCAATCCAGGTCCCATCAACATTCTTTAAAGATATGGAAAAACTATTCACCAACTTTATATGGAAAGGAAAGAGACCTGGACAAGCAAAGCATTATTGAAGAAGAACAAAGTAACAGGTCTCATGCTCCTGGATCTTAAAACTTACTATATAGCCACAGTAGTCAAAACTGCCTGGTGTTGGTATAATGACAGACACATACACCAATGGACTAGACTTGAGAACACAGAAATAGATCCATCAACCTATGATCAGCTGATTTTTGACAAAGAGCCGAAATCCATTAAATGAGGAAAGGGTAGTCTGTTAAACAAATTGTGCTGGATACCATTTGCATAAAAACGAAAAACGATCTGTACCTTACAATATACACAAAAACTATCTCCAGATGGATCAAAGACTTAAATGTGAAATCTAAAAATATATAGTTCCTCAGGAAAAAAACTAGGGACATATGTTGTTGTTGTTAGGTGCTGTCAAGTGTATCTGACTCAGGGACCCTATGCACAGCAGAACGAAACACCGCCCAGTCCTGCACCAGCTCCATGATTCTTGCTATACTTGAGCCCATTGCTGCTGCCACTGTGTCAATCCATCTTGTTAAGGGCGTCCCCTCTTTTGTGGACCCTCCACTTTACCAAGCACGACATCCTTCTCCAGAGAATGGTCCCTTCTGACAACATGACCAAAGTATGTGAGATGAAGTCTAGCCATTCTCCCCTCCAAGGAGCATTCCAGCTGCACTTTCTTCAGGACAGACCTGTTAATTCTTTTAGCAGTCCACAGTACTTTCAGCATTCTTCACCAGCACCACAACTCAAAAGCATCAATTCTTCTTCGTTCTTCCTTATTCATTGTCCAGCTCTCACATGCATATGAGGTGACTGAAAATATCATGGCTTGTGTCAGGCACACCGTAGTCTTCAAGGAGATGTCTTTGCTCCTCACACTTTGAAGGAGGTTCTTTGCAGCCAATTTGCCCAGTGCTATACGTCATCTGATGTCCTGATTGCTGCTTCCATTGGCGCTGATTGTAGAACCAAGCAATGGGAAGTCTTTGACAATTTCAATCTTTTCTCCATTTATCGTGATGTTGCTTATTGGTCCAGTTGTGAAGATTTGTGTTTTCTTTATATTGAGATGTAATCCATATTGTAGACTGTATTCTTCAATCTACATCATTAAGTGCTTCAAGTCATCCTCATTTTCAGCAAGCAAAATTGTGTCATCAGCATATTGCAGGTTGTTGATTCTTTCTCCAATCCTGATGCCATGTTCTTCTTCATATAGTCTTTGATTATTTGCTGATTATTCAATATGCATACAGATTGAATAAATTTTGTAAAAGGATACAACCCTGACACACTCCCTTCTTGATTTTAAACCATGCAGTGTTCCCTTTTTCTATTCAAATGACAGCATTGTGGTTTATGTACAAGTTCCTCATGAGTACAATCAAGTGTTCTGGATTTCCCATTCTTCTCTGAGTTATCTACAATTTATGATCCACACAATCAATATTTTTGCATAGTCAATAAAACACAAGTAAATACCTGTCTGGTATTCCACATCCTCTTCTGAATCCAGCTTGCATTTCTGGAAGTTCTCTGTCAATATACTGCTGCAACCATTTTTGAATTATTTTCTGTAAGATTTTACTTGTATGCAATATTAATGATATGGTTTGATAATTTCCACATTCTGTGGGATCACCTTTCTTTGGAATGTGTATAAATATGATCTCTTCCAGTCAGTTGGCCAGGTAACTGTCTTCCAAATCCCTTGGCATAGCCGAGTGAGTACCTCCAGTGGGGAATACATTTGTTGAAACATTTCAATGGGTATTCTGTCAATTCTTGGATCTTTGATCTTTGCTAATTCTTTCGGTGCAGCTTCAACTTCTTCCTTCAGTACCATTGGTTCTTGAACATATACCACCTCCTGACATGGATGAAGATCAACCAGTTCTTTTTGGTATGTTGTTGTTGTTGTTATGTGCCGTCGAGTCGGCCCCGACTCATAGCGACCCCCCCTTGGGTTTCCGAGGCAGTATCACTACGGAAGTAGGATTGCCCAACCTTCCTTCCGAGGAGTAACTCTGTATTCCTTCCATCTTCTTTTGATGCTTCCTGTATCATTCAATATTTTGCTCATAGAATCTTTCAATATTGCAACTTGAGGCTTAAATTTTTCCTCAGTTCTCTCAGGTTGAGGAATGCTGAGTGTATTCTTCTCTTTCGGTTTTCACTGGTAGTTGGAAAATTTGTCCTTGGTGACAGAAGTAATGCTGGAGATCGCATGACAGAATTTGGCAAGACCAATGACTTATTTACTACAAATATCTTTTTTCAGCAACACACATGGTTGCAATACAAGTGGACTTTGCCAGATGGAGTACACAAGAATCAGATTGACTACATCTGTGGTAAGATGAGATGGAAAACTCAATATCTTCAGCCAAAACAAGGCCAGGAGCTGATTGTGGAACAGACAATCAAGTGCTCATATGCAAGTTTAACTTGAAGTTGAATACAATTAAAGCAAGTCCACAAGGGCCAACATATGACCTTGAATACATGTCTCCTGAATTTAGAGACCATCTAAAGAATAGATTTGATGCATTGAACACCAATGACCAAAAACCAGAGGAATTGTGCAATGACATCAAGAGCATCATCCATAAAGAAAGCAAGAGGTCATTAAAAAGACGAGAAAGAAATAAAAGACCAAAATGGATGTCATAGGAGACTCTGAAACTTGCCCTTAAGTGAAGAGTAGCTAAAGCAAATGGAAGAAATGACAAGATAAAAGACCTGCACAGAAGATTTCAAAGAGCAGCTTGAGCAGACAAAGCCAATTACTATGATGAAATGTGCAAAAACTTAGAGTTAGAAAACCAAAAGGGAAGAACCAAAAGGGGTAAATGTAGGGGCCCTAATATATGGAATAAATAGACCATCAAGCATAATCCAAAGTACATAAATAGCAGAAGAAAGCTAGATGAATGAGACCTTCCCAAAATTAATATTATATGTGCTTCCAAAGACTTCTCCAAAAGATAAAAAGAGAATCTAGAGGTTGGGAAAAAATATTTGACAACAACATACCTGAAAAGAGACTTATTGCTAGAATTTATAGAAAAATCCTCAACAACAAAAAGATAAATAATCCAATTAAGAAATGGGTAGAAGACATGAATAGACACTTCCCCAAAGAGGATATTCAAGTGGCCAACAAACACTTGAAGAAATGGTCATGATCATTAGCCATTAGAGAGATGCAAATCAAAACAACAATGAGATACCATCTTCCCCCAGCACTAGTAGCAAAGTTCAACAAGAGAGAAAATAACATATGTTGGTGAAGATGCAGAAACATTGCAACTTTCATAAACTGCTGGTGGGACTGTAAAAGGGTACAACCACTGTGGAAAGCAATATGGTGATTCCTTAAAAATTTGGAATTAGAAATATCATTTGACCCAGCCATTCCATTACTAGGTATATACCCTATAGAAGTGAGATCCAAGATAAGAACAGATATATGCACACCTGTCTTCATCACAGCACTATTTATAATAGCCAAAAGATGGAAACAACTCAGGTGCCCATAAACAGAATGGATAACCAAACTGTTGTACATACCCACAATGGAATAGTATGCAACCCTAAAGAATAACATAGAATCTGCAAAACACTACAAAATATGGATGAACTTGGAGGATATTGTGCTGAGTGAAATAAGTGAATCACAGAAGGACAAATATTGTTTTAGTCTATTATTATAAAAAATCAAGAAAAGGTTTATATATGGAAGGAGATTTTCTTTGTTGGTTACCAGGAATGGAACGGGAGGGGACAGAACACTGTTAGATAGACTGAGGCAAATATTAATTTGGGAAGGGAAGGGCCATGTACCAAAAGTGAGTGATCAACATGGTAGCACTGAGGAAGAGGAAGATATAGAGAGGTGCATAAGAGGTACAGACCACAAAAGTGAACCTTTTTGCACATATCGTACTGTGTTGGCAGTGAAGACAAACATTGACCTATGGGTGGATAAAAGAATGAACAGGCTGAACTATTAGGTATGTCTGTGCAGGGTGTGTGTGGCCATGACCATGTATAGGGTTAGTAGAGAATATTTCTACAAGTGCATTTGTAAAGGTACAATGTTGTAGTCACTTCTTGGCCACAGCCAGAAACCCAGAGGGAGTGCATAGTTGGACCTGTGGGCTTGTAACCATGGGGGACATCAAGCTCAATTGGCATAACATACTAGACAAAAACATTGTTCTACTTCATACTTTGGCAAGTAGTGAGTGGGATCTTAGAAGCTTGCAAGCTGCCATCTAGGTGCAACAATGGGTCTCTCCTCATCCAGAGCAAAGAAGAATACAAAAAGCTAAAGTTGCATGGAAACAATTAGTCCAAGCTACTTGAACACCACTCAATCCCCAGCCTATACTACTGTCAGACCAGAAGAACTAGATGGTGCCTAGTTACCATTGTCAACCACGCAGAGTGAGATCTATGTAGGAGATCCTGGATAGAGTGGGAGAGCAATGTGGAACTCAAAAAAAAAAGACCACGTTTGCTGGTCTGATAGAGCCTGACAGAACCCCTGAGACTATGGCCCCTAATTACTCTTCAGGTCTGGTACTGAACCCATTCCTATGGCTTCCAGCCAAACAAAAGACAGGCATCGGAGCTGAACATTTACATTTAGTATATACACTCCTCCTCGGAAGGAAAATAGAGCATTCTACATCATACTGATATTGCCTCGGAAACCCAAGGAGGTGTTGCTATGATTGGGATCCAACTTGATGGCCGTGAGTTAGATATACTCCTTGGAGAAATTAGTCATGGGAAAATAGAAGGAAAGTGTAAGCACAGGGAGACAGCTCAGGGGACAGGAGTGCATGCAAGGGAAGAACACAGGGAAGAGAAAGTGGGAGGGGAGCTGTTGCACGAGGGAAATTGCAATCAATGTCCTGAGACAAAGCGGATGTGAGATGCTGTATGGAAAATGCATTTTTTCGGTATACTTTCACCCAAATCACAATAAAAATTAAAAAAATTAAGTACACAAACTTTTGTAAAGAAATAAACTAGACAAATGCACAGAGATATCATTAATACAATATCATTAGTATAATATCTGATTTCAGCTACATGCATTCAGATAATGCCCCACTTATATGTACGCACAAAATGCACAATGACATTTTGTTATGATGATTTGATTGTAAGTCATTACTGAATATCTTATTATTAATTTTTTTTTAGTTTGTTTTTGTTATATTTATTATCAGTATCTTAAAAACCCAGTCTATTTTTCTTTGTGAATTGGCATGAGAATGATAACATCAGAAAATCACAAGCGCAACAATGTATGTAGTACATGTTACTAACAGTGAAATTAAAAAAAAAATCTGGTCATAAATGTGGTTCATAGTAACTCAAATTCATAGTAAATCAGGTATTACTTGTACTACCCTAATACTAGGGGTCGGAGAATGAGGCAATAGGCACTCACTTCTAGTTTTCTGCTTTGACATGTATGGTTACAGCCTTTGTTTAATTTTTACATTGCTTTATAGACAGAGTATTGAACGCATTGAATTTATTTTGATGGATTAGAGAAAGTTGGATATATTAGAGCAGATTTATCTTTGAACAGCTAGGTACTGGTATATGCATTGAATTTTCAGGAGTGAAATGTTGATTCATTGCACCAAAGAACATTCAGTCATTAGAATACAGGAATTTGATTAGTAACAATATATTTTGTATGTGCTGCAATAATTGTATGTACAAGAAATTGTAGGGTTTCTGCTGACAGCACACTTCTCAATAATAGGAACACATGATGAACCAAGTAACTATTGAGATCAATGTAGTTTTTGTTGTAATTCCTATAAATGAAAAATTAATGGGATCAAAATTGTAATAAGCTAGTAAATCCCAGAAAGAAGTATTTACTTTCCTCCGTGTTTCTAATTGATGCAATTAATATTCTTCCCAAAACTTGCAAACCTATCACCTATCATATTTATTCATTATTACTTTTCTCTACATACTTCTGCATCCATCTCAGTCTAGTGAAATATACACATAAATTTATTATTTTTAATTAAGGTCAACTTTCCAGTCTTTCAGTTCTATTCATTCAGAGAAATAAATCTTCTCGTTTAATTTCCTTGTTCAATTTGTTCCCACTTCACACCTGTTTTCATATAATTCTGAGAATGGAGTCTGGGGTCTTTAAAAGGCCAGCCACTCTGTAATATAAAGCAGTGTGGCACAAAAGAGCAAATATCTTTACTGTCTTCACAGAAGTCATTTCAAATTGACTCTGATATTTCATAAGTTTTTTCAAACCCTGAATTACATTTTTTTTCCAATATAGTTTCCCTGTCCTTCAAACCAAGTGTTCCCAACAGATAATAGTACCAGATATAAGACTGGATTTTGAGTAACTCTTTACTTGCTGGCACACAGTAGATAATTTTGACAACTCTTTCTGATTTATTTTGTAGCAGTCTCTCAGGGATTTGAGGTTTCTTTTGTAGGGTAACATAGCTTCATAGAAGGTAGGCATAGTCTTTCTGTATCATTGAAGTGCCCATTTTTTGTTTTAAACAAGGGGATAACATGCAGGGAACTTCATTTTCCACCATTAGAAACACATTGTTGTTTCATGCAGGAGAATCTCTGTCTTCCTTTCATGTTTTTTGGAGCCACAGTTACAGACAATGAATTTAGCACACCCAGGGTTGGGTGCGCATCTTTATTATAATGCGTTTTGGTTTTAACCTGCTTCGCCTGTCACCAAATATAATGAAATCTGACTTTGATGAACATGCCAAATAAGAAAACAAAAATCCGATGAACAGAATCTAGCAAGCAACAATATGTTTAATCCTATGGCAACAAAATTTATCCGTTCCCTTTTTGACATTTGATTGGAGCTGTTCACGGGAAGCACACTTCATTTCCTTTATCAAGACCTCCAGGTTCGGATTTATCCTCTGAGAAGATAATCCTGCTGTATGTTCAGTAATTCTGCAGTTGAAGTATTTAGTCACTGATCTGTTGCAGTAATATGATAGGAATAAAACAGGTACTCCTAGAAGGAATGGATTTTGCATTATAAATATGTAATCATAAGGCAAATAACAAGGCACTAAATAAAAATTTCAGCAGCCTAGAATTAAATATACATTTTATATAGAAGATTTAAAAAGGGTTTAACATGCCCATTAGGCAACATTACTACAGGAATAAAAAACCAAAGTCACTAGGGTCGAGTTTATTTGACTTATAGCGACCCTTCCTTGGGTTTCAGAAGTAGATTGCCCACTCTTCCTTTGGAGGAGTGGATGGTGGGTTTGAACTGCCAGACTTCTGGTTAGCAGTCAAATGCCATAAGCACTATGCCACCAGAGCAAGCATGCCAATACAAAACATATTTAGGAGCAAATTCAAATAAAATGAGTAAAATAGGAGTCTTTGTGAGATTCTAGCCCATTTGATCCTTCTAATTATGGAAAAAGAAATTAGTAAAACATTTATGGCCATATAAAACATAGTATTTTGATTTTAATGTTTTGTTGCTGTTTTATGGTCAATTATTTTGCTTATTTTTCACTGGACTTAGAATAACTTTGAAATGTTTAAAAAGAGCCTATTAGCATACAAAAGAATCTTCTGGATCTAGGTGAACATGCACTTTGAACATATGAGCAAGACATATCACCTAAATGGATAATATTTAAATAGGTATTATATTTTTATAATAATTTAATTATTATATTATAAAATATTAGAGAGCTCTGGTGGCATAGTGCCTAAGGCATTTGACTGCTAACCAGAAGGCTGGCAGTTCAAACCCACCAGCCACTATTCGGAAGAAAGACTATGCAATCTACTTCTGTAGAGACACTCACCTCGGAAAGCTAAGGAGGGGACACTATGAGTTGGATTAGACTTGATGGCAGTGAGGTTTTTTTTTTTTTTAAATAGGTAATTTATGCATACTTTATTAAAAAATGAATAAGGTTTGTCACAACCTTAATCATATTCAAGTATTTAACTTAATAAAACATTTTGACTATCAAATCACTTAACATGCTCCTTTTTATTCCACCTATGGCTTAAATTCTTAACCACAATGTTAAACGCTCTTTGTTTTTGCTGTTAGCTGCTGTTGAGTCATCTCCGAATCACAGCAACATTTTGTACAACAGGACAAGACATTGCTGGGTCCTGTGCCATCCTCATGATTCTTGTTATACCTGACCCCATCTTTGCATTTACTGTGTCAATCCTTCTTGTTGAGGGCCTTTGCCTGTTTCATTGATTCTTCACTTTACCAAACATGATATCCTGCTCCAGGGAATGGTTCCTTCTGACAACATGACCAAAGTAGGTGAGATGAAATTTGGCTATTCTCGCTTCCAAGGAGCATTTCAGCTGAACACTGACCAATTCTTTTTGGTACAGTAACTCTGTATTCCTTCCATCTTCTTTTGATGTCTCCTGCATCATTCAATATTTTGCCCATAGATTCTTTCAATATTGCAACTCAAGGCTTAATTTTTTTCTTCAGTTCTTTCAGCTTCAGAAATGCTGTGTGTGTTCTTCCCTTTTGGTTTTCAAACTCCAGGTCTTTGTACATTTCATTATAATAATTGATTTTGTCTTCTCAACCTGCTCTTTGTAATCCTCTGTTCAGCTCTCTTATCTTTTCATTCCTTCCATTTGCTTTAGCTACTCTCCATTCAAGAGCAAGTTTCAGAGTCTCTTCTGACATCCATTTTGGTCTTTTCTTCTTTTCTCATATTTTTAAGGACCTCTTGATTTCTTCCTGGATGATATTCTTGGTGTATCCCACAATTCCTCTGGTTTTCAGTCAGTGTTCAGTGCCTCAAATCTGTTCTTTAGATGGTCTCTAAATTCAGGAGGGATATTATCAATGGCATATTTTGGCTCTCATGAACTTGTTTTAATTGTCTTCAACTTCAACTTGAATGTGCATATGAGCAGTTGACAGTCTGTTCCACAATCAGCTCCTGGCCTTGTTTTGGCTGAAGATAGGAAGCTTCTCCATCACCTCTTGCCACAGATGCAATCAATCTGATCTCCGTGTGTTCCATCTGGTGAAGTCCACGTGTACAGCCGCTGTTTTTGTTGAAAAAAGGTGGTTTGGAATGAATAAGTCATTTGTCTTGCAAAATTCTATCATGCAATCTCCAGCATTATTTGTATCACCAAGGCCAAATTTTCCAACTACCAGTCATTATTCTTTGTTTCCAAATTTTGTATTCCAATAACCAGTGATAATCAATACATCTTGATTGCATTTTTGGTCAATTTTAGACTGCAGAAGTTGGTAGAAATCTTCTATTTCCTCATCTTTGGCATTGGTGGATTGTGCATAGATTTGAAATAGTATTAACCGGTCTTCCTTGTAGGTGTATGGATATTATCCTATCAGTGACAGCATTGTGTTTCAGGACAGATCTTGAAACTGTCTTTGTGACGATGAATGCTATGCCATTCTTCTTCAATTTATCATTCCCGGAATAGTAGATTATATGGTTTTCTGATTCAAAATTGCCCAAACTGGTCCATTTCAGCTCAATAATGCCCAGGATATCTATCTTTATGCATTCCATTTCATTTTTGACATATTCCAATTTTCCTAGATTCATATGTTGTATATTTCATGTTCTGATTATTAAAGGATGTTTGCACCTGTTTTTACGCATTTTGAGTTGTGCCACATCAGCCAATGGAGGTCATGAAAGCTTTACTCCATTCATATCATTAAGGCATAGTGCTAAGGCACTTGACTGCTAACCAGAAGGCTGGCGGTTCAAACCCACCAGCCACGCCTCGGAAGGAAGATGGGGCAATCTACTTCCGTAGTGATACTGCCTTGGAAACCCAAGGAGGGGTCGCTATGAGTCAGGTCCGACTCCATGGCACATAACAATAACAACTACTACTACTCTGAGGAGTCAGCTCTTCTTCAGTCATATTTTGAGTGCCTCTGACCTGACAGGCTCATCTTCTGGCACTATATTGGAAAATGTTTTCAAGGCTACTCACAAAGTTTTCCAGTGTTATATCAGACATTGTTTCACCACTATTCGTAAGGTTTTTACTGGCCAATTGTTTGAGAAGTTCATGGCCTCTTTCTTCTTCCTAGTCTGTCTTAGCACAGAAGCTCCGCTGAAACCTGTCCACCACGGGTAACACTGCTGGCATTTTGCAACACTGGTGGCATAACCTTCAGCCTCACAGCAACATGTAAGCCACCATGGTATGACAAACTGACAGACAAGTTCGCCACCCTTAGTTGTTCCTAACCACTCTGCACCTGGCTTTCTGAGGCCTGGACTTAAAACAAAGCCTTCTATAGGTTTCATTGTAATCTTCCTTTATTTGGTGTTCTTATGCACTGATTGAGAGAATATATGTATTTTTTGTTGTTATTGATTGCTTTCAAGTCAATTTCAACTAATAGTGATCACATGTGGGCAGTGTAGAAATGCTTAATAGTTCTCAATATTGTAACCTTTTGGAAAGATCTCCAAATCTATCTCTTAAGGCACATCTGGTAGTTTTGAATTGCTAATCTTTTGAATTGTAGTCAAGTGCTTAACTGTTTACACAACCCAGGGGCTCCTGAATATATATACAGGCAGTTCCCTGATTTTGAGTAAGTTCCTTTGCTAAGTCTGTCTTTAGTTGAATTTCTACATAAGTTGGAACAGTTAAGTATGGTTTGTAACTAATGTCATTTAGTGAAATGTCTGTTTTAGTACATATTTTGTAGTGTACCTTTCTATGCATAAGAAAAAAACATTAAGGAAACACTTTCAGATACTCTAAAACCTCTTTAACATAATAATACAGTAATAATAATAATAATAATGCTTTCATGTGCATAGCAAAGTAGTACCCATTTATTATTATGAACCATTATATATACCTCAAATTTTTAATATCATAAAATTTTACAAAGCTATGTTTTTAACTATGGGTTGTAGAGCCATTCTAACATCATAATAATTTCTTCTTTATCACAATCCACACAGCTGTCAATTTCCTCAGTATATTATTCATGCTAACAAAATGCTCCTATGTAATATCAATAGAGTCATTTTCCTATGTATCCCAGGTATGTTCAGGGGATTACCAGGTTAATATTTCAATGACAACTTCGGTGTTTCCACACTTCATACATATTTTTGTTTTAGCATGACCCTCACAGCATGGAGTTCCTGATCCCGGAGAACCTTGCATGATATCTGAAGCAAAGGAGGGCCTGAGGGGAGGACTGTACTGGTGATCTAGCGTAGAAATTGATGTCACTGCTCCTGCTGCTGCAGTTATTACGAACAGCTGCTCCCCCTTCTCTCTGTTACCTTGTTCACATATTTTGTTTCATGCTCCAATATCTTGGGCATGTTTATAACCTTTATTTGCCAAATCCTCAAAAAAATAGGGCCTCCATCAATTATGAGATCCATCTTGATAGAATTTTTGATATATTTATCTCACCAGATTCCCTGAACTCTAACCAAGTTATTCATTGCTCTTCCTTCTTTTGATCAACACAGGCAATTTCAAAGGTGCTTACACTATGATGGACAAGAGGTAGGGAGGAAAAAATGGGTGCAACTAAATTATCATTGGTGTTGTTGTTACGTGCTGTTGAGTTGGCCCCGACTCATAACGGCCCCTCCTTGGGTTTCTGAGGCAGTATCACTACACAAGTAGGATTGCCCAACCTTCCTTTCAAATATATAGGTTAAATTTCCCACAATGCATTTGTTGAACAAAGATTTATGGATGTACAATAGACATTTTATGTGCCAGAAAACCATTACAGTTAGAAATAGAAATAGGTTACCTATATGGAACATATACATCATCCCATGGGATATGCTAATTACTTCCTAAGTATGCATACATTTGATTCACATGACAACTTTATGGATTCTGCATTTATAATGCTCATTTTATGAGTGATGAAACTGATATAATGAGACATACAGAAGTTACAAGGTGAGATATTGTGCTATGAACCTCAGAGATATTCTACTTCTAATTCTATAAAACAAAAATAAATATTTTCTCCCATGCCTTATCAATACATTGGAATTCAATCTTCATGCCAAAGACTATACATAAAATTTTGGAGATTAAGTGGTCTTGGAGGAATTTACAACTTTTTATTTCAGTTACTAGGTTCCAGACATATTTTGTCATAGTTAAATCATATTAATCCTGAAATCTTAATTTCTTTTTAAAACCATGGATTTCAGTTCAGATAAAAGCTCATACTTTTATCTGCTAATAAAATGAACTGCTAAAAGAACTAACAGATCTGTCCTGGAGGAAGTGCACCCAAAATGCTCGTTGGAAGTGAGAATGGCCAGACTTCTTCTCACCTATTTTGGTCATGTTGTCAGAAGGGACCATTTCCTGGAGAAGGATGTCATGCTTGGTAGGATGGAGGGTCGACAAAAGAGGGGGAGGCCTTCAACGAGATGGATTGACACGGTGGCTGCGATGATGGGCTCAAGTATAGCAGGGATCACGGAGCTGGCACAGGATCGGACAGTGTTTCGTTCTGTACATGGGGTCGCTATGAGTCAGAAATGACTCGACAGCACCTAACAACAAAAAAAAAGCTCATACATTGAAGTCCTATCATGGTGAAGGAACAACACTAGAACTGTGAAGTCAAGATTCAAGAAAAATAGAGCAATTTCCATTCACAGGAAGACCAAGGTCTGGACTTGATTTTCCGTGTGTTATTTGATCATTTTTAATTTTTCATGGGAAGGTTACATTTTTTAAAAATAAATTATCAATGTATAAATAGTTTCAAAAAAGAAGTCTTTCAAACTGTTTTATTGGTATAGATAATGGGTTTTGATCACTGCAGTTACTGGTTTAATCAGGGAAAGTATAAAAATACGTGATTTTCAAGTGAAATTAAGAATTAATTTTCAATTGTAGGCTCTCAAGACAAATTTGTAGAAGATTCAAGATGACAGACTAGGCAGATAAAATGCCCATATTCTCTACAAAAAAATCTTGAGAAATTAAGTTGTGAAATGGATATAGATGACAATCCTGGGACCCAGAACTTCAAAGGAAGGTATAAAGAAGTAAATAAAATACTGATGAGAGGAAAGGACTGAATTAAAACAGAGAACAAGGAGGCATATGCGGCAATAACTTTCAACTAGTACACTATGACCATTTTGAGTATTGCAAGTAGTTTTCCATTTGAAGTAGGAATCAGATAAATAATTCTACTAGCATCCACATTAGTGATCAGCGATCAGAGATGTTTAATCTTCCCTCTTACCTTGGACAACTCCTGGTGACCAGAGGTGTGGCAACCCCCATTTCTGCCCCCCCCCCAGCATTGGGTCAACACTCCTACTGCCAAAAAGTGTGCCACTTTTTTTTTCAAATCTTTCTACTTAGTTCTTTTCCCTCCCCACATTTTTCCTCATTTCCTTTTTATTTTCTTTCTCCTCCCTTATCTTTCTTTATTATCTCTTTATTATTTGTGATCTTGCAGAGTAGAAGCCCCACCCCCTACCACCTACAAGGTGAGCAGAGACTACCCATGCCCCTCCCCAGTGGGTGTTGTGCAATCCTGTGGAGCTTTATTATATTTTTCACTCCATTTTTTTCCTTCTTTTCAGTTTGTCTCTCTTGCTCCCTGCCTTCATTTTCTCTTCTTTTTTCCTTTCTTTCCTCCACCATTTTTTTTTTTTTTGATACCGCAGAGTGGGTGCCCAACCCCTTTTGTGGTCAGCAATACCTACTTCTACCTCTCTGTGAATAGTAATGCATGCTTGTGTTGAGTGAGCTCCACACACCCACGGCAGCTGTGTTTGCTGCCTGACATTTGTGTCAACATTGTGTCACTTTATTTTTTTCTTTTGTCTTTTTTCCTTTTTAATTCTTCACTCTCTGTTCCTCCTTTTTTTTTTTTTTTTTTTAATTTTTTTCCTCTTCCTCCCCTTTTTTGATACTGTGGAGTGACTGCCCATCCCATAACCTCCGAGTTTGCTGGTTTGTGCTCCCGTGGAGCAAGTACTGCTTGTGACAAGACTGTACTGCTCTCTCTC
>NW_006921959.1:489554-491616 GCF_000298275.1 Orycteropus afer afer
CTTTCCATTTTCCCCTGCAGAGATCCTACTCAGCAACACCCCCTGCCACGCTACCCACTGGATGAGTGCCACCACTTACTCTAGTACCACTGGATTGATGACAGGCAAATCCAGCCTAGGTCTCCTACATATTTGCATGACCATTGATCAGACACCTAGGCCTACACCCTTACCAATTCACCCAGAGAAAAGTGGTGAGCACCACACTGCTGCCAAACTAACAATTAGGGTAGCTTATCTACCTCATTGGCCAGATATATTAAAACAAAACAAAAGAAAAGAGTATATAGAAGAAACTGACATGAAATCAACAAATTAATACAGTAACACCACAATATCCTAGAGATGACAGATAGCTTCAAATTACACAGGAAAAACAGGACAAGATGACTTAAACAAGTGACCAAAATACAAGGCCAGAAAATATTTTGGAGGAAGAAATGCTATTTGATAAGGAATTGAAAAAATTTATAGTTAGGTAACTTCAATGAAATGAGAGATAGATTAAGGAAACTATAGACAAAATTGAGGAAAACAGAAAGATAAAACTGTAGAAGAATTAAAAAAAAAATTACAAGAACAAACTGACAAAAAAATGGAAAATTGGAAGTCATACAAAAGTAGGAAATAAAATTCAGAAGACCAATACTAAAATTATATATATACATAATGCGTTGGAAAGGTAAAGGAATAGATGATCAATGGAAGACAGATTTAGTGAAACTGATGACAAATTTCTTCATAAAAAAACTTATAGAGGAATAATAAGAAAAAAGAATGAAAAAAAAAAAAGCCTAAGAATTAAATGGGATGCCATCAAGATAAAAATTTATGTGTAATCAGAATTTCCGGAGCTCTGGTAGCATAGTGGCTAAGGCACTTGACTGCTAACCAGAAGGCTGGCAGTTCAAACCCACCAGCCACTCCTCGGAAGGAAGATGGGGCAATCCTACTTCCGTAGTGATACTGCCTCGGAAACTCAAGGAGGGGTCGCTATGAGTCAGGCCTGACTCGACGGCACATAACAACAACAACAACAACAATTAGAATTTCAGTCAAGGAACAGACAAAAGAATGCACCAAGAAAATTGTCAAAGATTCTTTGAAAGAAAATTTCCCTAATGTCACCAAAGATCACAGGACATGCATTCCAGAAATTCAATAAATACCAAAAGTACATCACCGAGATATATCATAATCAACTGCTTTAAAACCACAGACAAAGAAACAAACCTGAAAACAGTTTGGGAATAATGAAAAATCACCCATAAAGAAGAACCACTAACAGCAAGCTCTGGCTTCCCAACAGAAAATATGCTGGTAAGAAGGCAATAGGGTGATATATATAAAAGTTTGAAAGGAAAAAAAAAAAAAAATCGCCAATCAAGAATAATATATTCAGCAAAATTATCTCCCAAATAAGATGGTGAATTTAGAATATTTGCAGGTAAACAAAAATTAAAGGAATTTGTAAAAACCAGACCAATCTTGCATGAAATGTCTGTCAGACAGAGAGCAAACAATGGCAGACAATAACCTAAGGTTAAGACACATGATGACAACTACAAAGCAAAAAAAGAGAATAAATGGTGTAGTTATAGAACTTCCAAATGTAGAGTAAATCAACATGATGTAAAGATGGAATAGACTGTTTAAACATGGAAAGATAATAATAAATTACAGAATAACCTCAAAGGAAATTAATAAATATTCTCACCAACATAGAAAAAAAAATCACAATGATTCAGTAAACACTAAAAAACAGAAAAGAGGGAAATTATAAGAAGATTCATAACAAACAAAATGAATTCAGTACAGAAAAATATATGGAACAAAGACACCATTAGCATCACACACACAAAAAAAGACACGGAAGAAAATTAAAACAGTAAATTCATACCTATTGATAATTACACTGAATATAAATGGACTAAATGTACCAGTCAAGAGACAAGAAGTGAGGAGGCGGGGCAAGATGGCTGACTAGGCAGAAGGATTGCACAGACCCTCTTCAACAAAGAAAAGGGAAACCAATAAATACAGACACAGAAGATAATCTTGG
>NW_006921959.1:495456-512967 GCF_000298275.1 Orycteropus afer afer
ATATTGTCAAATCATAACATCATAAATTAGAAATCAACATCAGGAAGATCAAGGAAAAATAAATTAAATAAATAGTAACTGAATAGCACTCTGCTTAAAAACTACAAGCTAGTAGAAGAAATAAAAAATAAAATTTAAATATTCCTTCAATCAAACAGAAATTAAAACAACATACTGAAATCTTTAGCATACAGCACACATAGTGCTCAGAGGACATTTGCAGCAATAAACACACACATCAAAAAATAAGAAAGAACCAAGATCAACACACTAACACACTCCTTAGAACAATGAACCATAGGAGACTGAAAAGCTGAATTTGCCCAGAAATAAAGCTTAGAAGGCAGGAAAGAATAGGAAAAAAGATAAATGGAAGTGATTACCACAAGGAGGAAGTGGAAAAGTACTGTTACATTGTGGGGATTGTAATCCATGTCACAAAACAAAATATGTATGAACTGTTGAATAGAAAATCAATTAGCTCAATAAACTTTCACCCAAATTACAATAAAATTTAAAAATAATAATTAAAAATACAAGTTTTTCTTCATTATAGAACACAAAATAGGACATACTTTCCTTTAAATATAGCAAAACAAACAACTATATAACTACAGCAGATAAGTCACTTAGGAGTCATCTTATGTACTATACTTTCCTTTCTATCCTCTGCTCTACTCCTTTACACATTTTTTGTACATGCAATGATACATGTACTAATTTTTGTATACCATGTTTTCAAAATCTAACTAGTTTCATACATTTTGTTAAAACAGGGTGTGAAGCCTGAAAAATATCTGCCATCATTTAAACTCTAAAACCTGTGCACCATGGGTAACCCTGCTGATATTTGATATATCATTATCATAGCTTGCAGGGTCATAGCAAAGCAAAAGCCATCACAGTAGGACAAACTGACAGATAGATGCGGCTACACTCTAAAAGGCAAATATTTATTAGATTCAGTTTAGTTGCATTGAGATAGAGATGTAAAACAAGACCATCAAGGCCTGGTACCTGAACAGGTCTTACAAATCTATATTGCTGTTAAAATGTATAGAGGACACAGATTTGTTTATAATGTTAACAAAGTAATATAGTAAGTTTTAAGATACAGAGAAGTTGAGAACTCTGTGTGAGGGACACTCAGAATGATGGAGTAATCAGCAATCTTCGTAATGAAAATGACACGTGTGCTAAAACGTGAATGATTAAATAGATATGCAGGTGATGATAGGCAATGGTGAGACAATCTTAAGACTTCAGATTCAGATTTTAAACTTCAGATAACTGGACAATTCATTGAGCTATTCGTAGAGAGAATGAACAACAGAGGAAGAGCTTGTTCAAAATTAAAGATGGTATTTTCAGTTTTTAATGTATGAAACATAAGGTCACTGTCATTATCTGATTGACAGCCTGCTCTGAGACTTGTTTGTTTGCTTTATTCTCTAAAAAACCATTAAGTCAATCAAAATGGGTGTACTTGTAGAATTTACTTCACAGGGCTGTTATGAAAGTTAAAGAAGAAAGTTTATATAAAGCATTCAGTCAAGTGACTGAAATGTTTGCTTGTGAGATAAAACCTTAACTCCTCAAATAATTATTTATTTGTGAGAATAAGCCCTCTTCAGTTAAAAAAGCTTAAGGTTCAAAGATTTAAAGTCCAATTGATAATTTGTTATGTTACATTCTTCTCCTTTATGTATATCGATCTGTTTATTACACAGGTAATTTTGTTGTATAATTTAGATGAAACAGTATACTCAATCCTCCATCTTTTTTATTTATGAAGTTTCATTTTAATTGTATTATGTGCCTAACTCAGTGCGGACCAAGTTATTAAAAAAATGTGTAAATACACTCAGGTTTTCTGATTTTACAACTTTATATGACACTAAACTTTGCTGCTACATTATCTCTGTTAATAAATAAAAACATTTTTTAAAAAATTACTTAATCCTAGCAAGATTTTTATTCTTATTTTTAAAAATATATAATTTACTCCAACTGTAAATATTTTTCAAATTATGCTTTTTTTTTCCTCTATTGTATGGAAGTTTGAGGATTGATCTTTGCCCTTGTCTGAATCTCCTTATCCATTCGAAAGAAATAAAGCAGTTGTGATTTTCAACAACTTTATTGGGCAAATATATGATGTCTTATTTTTATTTGCCCTAATTTATATGATCTAATATGTTTTCTGTTTTTTAGCACACATCAACATAGCTGGGAGCTCTAGTGGCATAGTGCCTAAAGCATTTGACTGCTAACCAGAAGGCTGGCACTTCAAACCCACCAGCCACTCCTCAGTAGGAAAACTGAACAATCTTGGCAGTACAACAATTCTCAATTTTAGTTTCATTTTTAAAATATCCCATTAATTTATTGGCAAACAGTTATCTCTCTCTCCTCTTTTTTTTTTTTTTTAATTTATAAGCTATTTGGTCCTCATTTGTATTTTTCACTATTTTCAAAAAATCCACTTACATTTTAATAATATTTTTTAAATACTTGGCAATCATACTTTAACATATTACCTGTTGTATTTGTAATAATCTCATCTGTTGCTGCTTTACCCTCAAAAGCTAAAAGAAAAACCCAACAAAACAAAACAAAAAGCTCAATGCCACAGAGTCAAATCTGACTCATAGTGACCCCTCTTTGGGTTTCCGAGGAGGTATCTCAACAGAAGTAGATTGCCCAGTCTTCCTTCCGAGGAGTGGTTGGTGGGTTTGAACCACGAGTCTTCTGGTTAGCAGTCAAATGCCTTAGGAACTATACAACCAGAGCTCTAGAAGCCTAAATAAATACAAAGTCTTAGACCCAACCCACTGAACAGCTTTCTTTCCAATATGGTGATGGTTGCTTAATCCTCAAATATTGCAAATCTACTTCTTCTTTGAAAATAATAAGTCTGTTAAAAATTCAAAGTCAAACTTAAAGTATTGTTTTTATACTCCATAATTTTTTTTCTGAATATAAATGTTGATGCATAAATTGTAAATGTAATCATTTATCAATTTTAATTTTAATATTTTTCAATGTAAACAAATTAAAGAAAAGAATACTCTGGTTTTAAAGTGCATGTGCCTGAACCATCTAATTATATAAATATTTGTTGAATTAAATTTGTTATAATTATTCATAATAATAGATGCTAGGATTTTAATAATGATGTGAAAGAAATATAGCTGCAATATTTGTTTTTGATTACTTGAGCTGATTTGGCTATACCAGTTTGTCTAGGAAAACTTTTCTTCTTCTGTCATTTAATAAAAATCAGTCTAGAACTTTCATGGGTTATCCAAGAGAACAGATTTTCCAGAGAGAAGAGGAATAGTTTAAGATTTACAATGAACCATACCTCACAATTAGAACCCCAAAACAACATTAATTACTCGATTAATTGGTCTTTCTCTTGTAAGGGGAATTAAAATTTATTTTCTCCATTAATGAGGAGGGAGACCATTTCTTAGACTGCTTCCTTGAACACACGCATCTGAGTCCTTTAATTACTAGAATAGAGATAAATCTTTCTAATGATTAAGCTCAGTCTACAGATTTTGCAATATCTTCAAAATCGCTGGTCATATAAACTTTTGATATGTAAACATTTACCTTCAAAATCAGCTCAGTGGTCTTTCATGAGATATACAGGAAACTGATGTGATAAAGCCTTTGTCTCACTTTTTACCTAACTCCATTTTGTGCTAATCTGCATGTGTATAAATCTGTTAATGCTTGTTGTTGCTAATTTATGTGCTAATCTGCATGTGTATAAATCTGTTAATGCTTGTTGTTGTTGTTGTTATTGTGTTCTTGCTTTTCTACATAGCTAAAGTAGGACCTTTTGTTGACAAGATTGCTGTTTCCTTAACATCACTTCCTTCCATATCTTCTTGCGTATTATCATTAACTAGTGATTTAAAAATACAATCTATTTACTTACCTTTGAGCTCATAAAATATTTTTTGAAAACAATAGAAAGCCATACTATGTTCTTGAATAGATAGCAACCTCTCCTTGGGTCTCTGAGGCAGTATATATAGTGAAGTAGATTGCTTAATCTTTCTTCTGTGGAGGGGGTTGTGTGTTTGAACCACCAGCCTCCTGATTAGCAGTCAAATGCCTTAGACACTACACCACCGGAGCTCCCAAAGACAACTCTCAATTAACCCATAGAGTTACCATTTTCTCAAAAGAATAGTGGTCTCTTTTGTTTAGGTTTGTTGTTGTTGTTGTTATGTGCCATCGAGTCGGCCCCGACTCATAGCGACCCCTCCTTGGGTTTCCGAGGCAGTATCACTATGGAAGTAGGATTGCCCAACCTTCCTTCTGAGGAGTGGCTGGTGGGTTTGAACCGCCAGCCTTCTGGTTAGCAGTCAAGTGTTTTAGCCACTATGCTACCAGAGCTCCTTTGTTTAGGTTTAGTTGTCTCAATTATAGAAGTTAGAGTTTATGTGAAAAAAAAGTCATAAATCTAAAGGCAACTTCTGGAAATTGTAATTAAGTGAGGGTCCGTATCAACAAATATCAGTATAAAAATACTGAATAGGTATAATAACATGCCACTGGCCATTTGTTTAACTTTGTCAGAGTGTCTTCCAAAGGGACTGTACCATTTTTTCATTCCCTATAGCAATAAATGACAGCATTTGGTATTGTCGGTGTTTGGGTTTTAGTCATCCTAATAGGAGTCATTTGAAAAGGAAAAGGGGATATCACGTGGACTAAAATCAGAAAAGGAGTGCAGCAAGATTCTATCCTTTCATCATGTTTATTCAATCTGTTTGTGGAGAAAATAATCCAAGAACCTGGAACACGTAAAAAGAATGTGGAATCAGGATTGGAGGAACACTCATTAACAACTTGCGACATACAGCTGATTCAACATTAGTTGCTGGAAGTGAAGAGGACTTGAAGCACTTTCTGATGAAGTTCAAAGTCTACAACCTTCAGTATGGAGTACACCTCAACATAAAGAAAACAAAAATCCTCAGAACTGGATCAATAAGCAACATCATAATAAATGGAAAAAAGATTGAAATTGTCAAGGTTTTCATTTTACTTAGATCCACAATCAATGTCAAATCAAATGATGTATTCTACTGGGAAAATCTGCTGCAAAAGACCCCTTTAAAGTATTAAAGGACAAAGATGTCACTTTGAAGACTAAGATGTGCCTTATCCAAGCCATGGCATTTTCATCCGCCTCTTATGCATGTGAAACCTTGGCAATGAATAATGAAGACTATAGAAAATGATAATGACAATCATTGGAAGAATCCCCAAGCAGTTCAATGTATTATTAATGTCAAATGCATGACATACGAGTGGCCAAATAGAGAAAGAAGTAGGGGACCAATAAAAAATGGGCTTTGAAGTCATTTTTAGTGAAATAGTTATTAGTATATAGAGAGGATATGCTTGAATTGGTACACATAAGAAGGTAATGCCTCTCACAAGGTTTGGACAAGTGTTGGGGTCATGTTCTGAGAAGAGGATTTTTGTGTGTGTGTGTGTGCAGTAGATAAGGAGTTCAGTTTTTAGCATACTGAGTTTGGAGAGCCTGAGCTCTGGTGGAGTAGTGCCTAAGGCATATGACTATTAACCAGAAGGCTATTGGTTCAAACCCACAAGCCACTCCTCAGAAGGAAGATTGGGCAATCTACTTCCACAGAGATACCGCCTCAGACACCCAAGGAGGAATCACTATGAGTTGTATCCAACTCGACAGCAGTGAAGTTTTTTTTTTTTTTTTTTTTTAGTTTATAGAAGAATTAATACATTTGAATTATGGTGTTGGTGAAGAGTTTTGAATAAACCATGTACTATCAGAAGAACAAGGAAGTCTGTTGTAGATGAAATCCAGCCAGAATGCTCCTTAGGATCAAGGATAGTGAGACTTTGCCCCTTGTACTCTATCATGTTATCAAGAAGAACCAGTCCCTGGAGAAGGATATTTGATAAAGTAGAGGATCAGCAGAAAAGAGGAAGACCCTCAGTGAGGTGGGTGGATACAGTGGCTGTAACATGGGCTCAAGCATTGCAACAATTATGATGATGGCATAGAACTGTGCAATGTTTCATTTTGCTGTATATTGGCACCTAAGAAATCCTTCATTAGAGATGTTTTTTCTCTGAATATATAGTTTGTCCTTTCATTCTTTTCATAGTGTCTTTTGAGGAACAGAACTTTTAAATTTTAATAAAGTCCAATTTACCACTTATTTTTTATGAGTCATACTTTTGGTATTTTATCTAAAAAGTCATCACCAAACCTAAGGTCACCTGGATTTTCTCCTATGTTATCCTCTACAAGTTATATATAGTGTCTTACATTTAGGTCCATGATCCAAGTTTCTCCTGTTATTAATGTCTTGCATTCACATGGTACATTATTTACATCTGATAAACTGTTATTGAGGAGCTCTGGTAGCATAGCAGCTAAGGCACTTGACTGCTAACCAGAAGGCTGGCGATACAAATCCACCAGCCACTCCTTGTAAGGAAGATGGGGCAATCTACTTCCATAGTGATACCGTCTCGGAAACCCAAGGAGGGGTCGCTATGAGTCGGGTCCGACTCGACGGCACATAACAACAACAACAACAAACTGTTACTGATATATTGTTAGTAACAAAGTCTATAGTTTACATTAGATTCCATTCTTTCCCTTATTCAATCCAATGGGTTTTAACAATATTTTTTCCCCTTATTTATAGAATTAATTACCTTAAAAACTGTGCTTATATGTTCCTTTTACATTACAAAGACATATAGAACATGTCCTACAGCTTGGCCAAAAATTTGAATTCCTTCAAGTAAAATTGCCTAATTTCAAGAAACAACAAGGCTTGAAATATTTGTTTCTGTTTGATGTTATTTTTTTTCCTTTTTTCTATAAATCTAATAAACTCACTTTCAAAAGAAGCCAATAATACTCCAAAAAGTTAAAATGAGTTATTTTATTTCATTTTTTGTTGTGATTTGGGTGAAAGTTTACAGAGCAAGTTCACTTTCCATACAGCAGTTCACATACACTTTGTCTCATGACATTGACTACAATTTACTACAATGCACCAGCACCCCTCCCATTTCCTCCCTATAGTTATCTCTTCCCTGTGTCCTTTCCCCCATGCACTCCTGTCCCCTGAGCTATGTCCCTGTGCATACACACTCCTTCAATTCTCCCATGATTGATCTCTCCAAGGAGTGTATCTGCCTAGTGTAAATATTCACCTCATATGCCTGTCTTTTGTTTTGCTGGAAGCCACAGGTATGGGTTCAATTCCAGACCTGAAGGGCATCTAGGGGCCATGGTCTCAGTGGTTCCACCAGGCTCTATCAAACCAGCAAATCCAGTCCCTTTTTTTTTTCCCCAAATGATTTTGAGCTTTGTTCCACATTGTTCACCCACTCTATCCAAAATCTCCTACATAGATCACCCTCGAAGTGGTTGACAGTGGTAGCCAGGCACTATCTGGTTCTTATGGTATCATAGTTGTATAGGTTGAGGATCACACAGTATACCAGTTGCTAGGACTAATTGTTTCCATGAATCTTGATTTTCTTCATTCTTCTTTGCTCTGGATGAGGAGAGACCCATTGTTGCATCTAGATGGCTTCTTGCAAGCTGTTAAGATACCAGTCACTATTCGCCAAAGTAGGAGGTGGAACAATGTTTTGTGTAGTGTATTATGCCAACTGAGCTTGATGTCCCCTGCAAATATGGGCCTGAGCCCACAGGTCTCACTACTCACTCCCTCTAGGTAGCTGGCTGTGTCCAAGAAGTGACTACAACCTTGTCCCTTGTCAGCTCTACTATACACTTGGGGATTCTTACAGAACATACAAGTACACTTGTAGAAATATTGTCTGCCAATCCTACACATGGTCTTGGGCACACTCCTCCTGCATAGACATACCTAATAGTTTAGCCTGTCCACCCATCTATCCACCCGTATAGCCATGTTTTCCTTCACTGACAATGCAGTACTATATGTGCAAAAGGGTTCATCTTTGTTGTCTGTACCTCTCATGCACCTCTCTATGTCTTCCTCTTCCTCAATGCTATCATGTTGATCACTCACATTTAGTACATTGCCCTTCTCTTCACCCAAATCATAAGACAAGTTATTTACATGAACTATCTGTTTTGCAGATGTAAATCATTGAATAGAAACAATTGCTCATTAATTATTGCAGCAACTGGAATTAAGAAATTAAGAAATGAAGTCACTTTTAAAATTAAGTAGAAATTCAGGACCTTACTAAATATCTGCCAATATTAACTAGCAATAGTTAATAATTGTCATTCAGTGCCTGCATATTATTTGATTCCCTAAAAAAATTATTCATTAGCTGTCAATTAAATTGTGCATTATACAACTGAAGTGACCTGATTTTGAATATCATACAATTAAACTCAATTGAAATCTCGTGAGAAACCTTGAACATTTTAGAAGTTTTACATCCAAATAACAACAGAGAACAAAGTTCCCTAAATTCTGCATTGCCTATGGTGATAAAATAAAGGATTAACTTTGCAAAGCATGTCAGTTTTCTCATCAACTGGAAAGTGAGAATGATAGCTAATATTCACATATGTAAGTTCTTTAGATTCATTAACGTTTTAAACACCACAATTCATTTATAATGTAGCTGCTTGTTACTCTATTTTGCAGAGAAAGAAAACAGGACAAAAGTTTGAATTAGGGATCTTGCGATCACAACAATAGAAATGGGCAGGTGAGATAGAGGCAGGTGGTACAGAATCAAGGGCATGATCTCATGAAATACACTACACTTCTTTTCTGGGGATAGATATAGGTGAAGATAGACATGGATATAGATGTAAATAAATATGGACAATAATAAATATGGATGGACACTGATGAAGAATTAGATAAACAGAAACTAAGCAGAAACAAGAAAGGTTAGGCAACTTTCTACAATTCATAGTGGCTTTGTCAGATGGTAAAATGGAGATTTTATTACATCCCCTCTGATAGTCACAAGACCATCTTCACATTACCAACTTGGCATTAGTAGCTTGAAATGGGACATTTTGATAAGTTGAGAAAATACAATTTTAAGTTGTTTGTTTTTTAATTACTGATTTATATACACAAATATACTCCTCTCACCTCATCACTAATCTCTCCCTTCACTCATTCTTTTTCATTATTTAATAAAGAATACCTCTTTCTACCGCAGGGCAAGAGGTTTTTTTTCTTTATATATAGCCCACAGAATGATTGGCTAGGATTACACAAATAAGGTGAACAAAACAGGGATTGGAGAGCAACTATGCAAATAAGGTACCTGAGGCTTACCAAGGGGATTAGTCAGTTTTGCCAAAACTGACTTAAAAAAAGATCCCACAGAATTTGAGGAGGATTTTGTCAAGAAGAGCTGGGAACAGAGCATGTCCTTTGGCCCTAGAGTCCCTGCTCTGAGAATATCTTAAACCCAGGAGACAGAGGTGACTGTAACTCTGAAGCTGGCATGGGATGGCAAAGACATGGGACTGGCAGATGGCTGCAGTGGGCTCACTGACCTATGGGGTGAGAAAGCTGAACACCTTCGGGCAGGAGGTTTTCTGGTGGAGTGGGATGCTCCTGGGTACTTATCAATAGAGCTATAAATCTGTAACACTTGCATGACCAGGGCAAAGGACAGACTAGAGTGTTGCTGGTGCAGAGCCAAGAGCGAGGTCTGTCTGTGAGCAAGACAGAGAAACTGAAAGTTTAGAAATTGTCCTGATCCATGAACTGTCTTCTGTCTTGTGAGTTCATATTATTTCCTGGTTGATCCTGATCCTCAGCTGTAACCTGTTACTTCCCAATAAACCCCATAATCATAAGAATGGTGTGTGAGTTATGTGTAGCCATTGTAACAGATTATCAAACCCAACAGAGAAATAGAGAATGCTGTGAGACAGTTTTATCAGAATTAGTGAAAAAAAAAATGGAGTAGTAGAGGTATGTCTGCCTCCATCTCACAGATATCAGCTTTGGATTGATGGTGATTATTCTCCCCCATTGTGAAGTTGGAGGACTTCAGACGCTACCACTTCCACTTACCAAGAAATGAACACAGTTGATATCTCTCAGCCTCAACCTTTCACTGAAATTCATGCTCCCTTAATTTCTCACATAATGTATTAACAAACCAAAGTCCAGAGGTTTTATTCATTTGAAAGCATTGTCTTTATTACCCAATTATTAGATTGTCATTGTGGCTGTTGTTAGGTGCTGTCAGGTCGACTCCTGTAGAAACCCTATGTAGAACAGAACGAAACACTGCCCAGAACTTCGCCATCCTCATGACTCTTGCTAGACCTGAGCCCATTTTTGCAGCCGCTGTATCAGTCCATCTTGTTTAGGGCCTTCATCTTTTTCATTGACCCTCTACTTTACCAAGCATGATATCCTTCTCCAGGGAATGGCCCCTTCTGACAATACAACCAAAGCAGGTGAGATGAAGTTGGGCCATTCTCACTCCCAAGGAGCTTCCCGCTGCACCTCTTCCAGGAGATTTGTCCATTCTTGTGGAAGTCCACATAGTACATGTGAAAGACTTAAGCCAATGTAATGTTTAAGGGTAACTAGAAGATTATCTTAGATTTTAGTAGTTCTTAAAAGAAGATTTACTTGTGGTCATTATGGAAAACCGGTTAGAATTTTGGGTGAAGTATCTAACATTTTGGAAATGTATCCTTAGGATCTATTGGGTTGGGTTTCGAGACAAAATAGATAGAGAACTTCGTATAAGTTCATGAGGAAATAGTTAAAATTGAAAGAACTTTGGTATATCTAAAGTCATTTAAAGTAAGTACCTTTTACTATACCTGTGAGAAATAGCTCATCATTTTCTTATGAACTAATAAAAGAATTAATAAATGTATGTTATCCACCTCTTATTCAATTCTTAAATAGAATTTTCATATAAATTATATTTAGGAATTTTTTTTTTTTTTCTTGTTACTTTGCTTTCAATTCCCTAACTGCCCTCAAAGGAAGCTTGGCATAGGTTACTGGAAATTTTTTTAATATAATTAAATAATAAAGTGAAAATAAAAGACATTAGAAAGGGAAGAGGCAAGGAGAGACTGAACAGAGGCTGGTATTGATAGAGATTTGAGATGATAACTCTTTCCTTATTCTTTCCTTAAATTATTTTAAGATCAATAAGTGAATTCATTTTATTTTTGGCCGACACCAGGTGAAAACAGTGTCTATTCAAAAGGAGAAACAACACACATTTATTGGGATTTTATTCCAAGACTTTAAATTTCTGAACAGAAATTATTACAACACACACTAATTAAGATCAACTTCTGCATGATTGTCAGGATGGCGTGGTGCAGGGCATAGAGACAACACTTCTTAGCCAGTGCTTGTCTTTGGTCCTTAGAATTAGAAGTCAGAGGTAAATTACTCTAAGATCTTATTATAACCTTTTAGACAATAGATTATGTGACTGTTCAGAATGAAAGCCAGGCATGGACATTAATTTACTTCCTGAAAAAACAAGCAAAGGAAGACCTAGAATTTGTACAGATCTAACTGAACTGATAAAGGCTTCCAACACACTTCATTTTCCAACAGTTTTTTGATCACACGATTATCTTAGTAACAATGACTATTAGTCAATAATTAGTACTTATTTTTGAGGACACTTGCAATAATAAAGATTATTCAGAGTTTAATGTCATGTTAAGGAGAAAAAAATTTAAATCGCTATTAGAAAACAGTGTGTAAGAGATTCAGGATGGTAAAACTCAGAGGAAGAAATATGATCATGATTAATAGGGAACATCCTTAGTTGCTTACAAGATTAAACCATTTCAGAGTCATTAATATTTTTATGCCCTTAGCTATTAAATAACATACTGCCAAATAAGTTTGTTCATTTTATTGGAGAAGAATAATATTGGAATTTAAATCCTTAAGAGAAGGAGCATATAGTATGGTTTTGCCTGATTACTGAAGGTAGGAAGGGTTGTTCAAGCTGTGAGGGCAACAAAGAAAGAGATTTTTCTTTCTTTGCATCTAACTTGAAAACTTATTAATTTACCTTTTACACATATTTTGAACTACCCATCTTTTCCTCTGCCCCTCAATTTCATATGCCATCCAATATGTATATTGTGTACATGACAAATTTGACTTCAAATTTATAGTCTTTTTCTTCTTCTAGAATCATGGGCCTTGCTATCGAAGAATTGACCCCAAATTGATCAGCACTCTGTTAGAACTTAATAACATAACAAAAGAAAAAAAAAAATAGTTGAAATGTATTTTACTGAGGACAATATATGGATGGCAAATAAGCACATGAAAAGGTATGCATGATCATTAGTCATTTATTGTTGTTAGGTGTCATTACTTCTGAGCCTTAGCAGCCCCATGTACAACAAAATGAAATACTTCCTACTCCTGTGTGATCCTTATAATCATTGCCATGTTTGAGCCTACTGTTGGAGCCACTGCTTCAATCTTTCCATCTCCTTTAGGGTCTACCCCAAACAGAATAAAAACTAAAACTAAAATTAGATACTACTTCTCTCGCCCACGTTATGTTGTTGTTGTTATGTGCCGTCGAGTCGGCCCCGACTCATAGCGACCCCTCCTTGGGTTTCCGAGGCAGTTATCACTACGGAAGTAGGATTGCCCAACCTTCCTTCCGAGGAGTGGCTGGTGGGTTTGAACCACCAGCCGTCTGGTTAGCAGGCAAGTGTCTTAACCACTATGCTACCAGAGCTCCCCCAAGAATGTTTAAAATTAAAGCACACTACCATTATGAAATATTGGCAAAGATGTGGAAATATCTGGAAATCTTGTGTAATACTCGTTCAAAAAAAATTCTCAGTGACTTAATGAGTTGAAGATAGCCTTACCATATGACCCAATCATTCCACCTTGTTACCTATCCAAAACAAAACAAAACAAAGCAAAACAAAACCCACTGCTGTTGAGTTGAATCTGACTCAGAGAGACCCCTCTTGGGTTTCTGAGGCAGTATCACTACAGAATTGAATTGACCAATTTTCCTTCCAAGGAGTGCACGTCCACACAAAGACTTCACATAAATGCTTGTAACAGCTTTATTTGTATTAGCTTAAATCTGGAAATAATCTAAATATCCATCAATAGATTAATGGATGAGCATATCATGGTATACAAAGGAATAATATTCAATAATAAAAGTGAAAAAATATAAAGTATAACACATGTCTCACAATATAAAAATATGCTGAGGGAAAGAAGTCACAAAAAATTCATATACTCTGTAATCACATTTTTTAAAATTTCTAGAAAAGGCAAATAAATCTATAATAAAAGAAAGTACACCAGGGATTATCTGCAAGGGGAAAATGTAAGAGGAAAGGATTAAAAATGGACACAAGGAAAGTTTTCAGAGTAATAGACATATTTATTATCTATGCTAAAACTCCCTAGTTTTTCCCAAATGAGTAAAAATATCTAAGAATACCAAATTTCATAGAAAGGATAACACAACATTTCCATTCAGAGAATTCACAGTACACAATGTCTATCGTCTCTTTAAAAATATTGAATATGATGTCATCTATCCATGAGATGGCAATAATGAAAGATAAAAATCACAGAATACTTCCATTTAATTTCATATTAATATTACAACTAATTTTAAGGGCTACTTAGATCAATTTTCCCTGTCATCTTTGCTACAAATGTTTCTCATGATATAGTCCAGGGAATAAATGCATTTGAATAATTGAGGATATTTATTAAAAATGTAGATTTTTGGAGTACCTCACTGAATGAATACATTAACATCTTTGTGACTGGGTTCTAAAAATCTGTATTTTTAAATAAGTCCCATAGAAGAATCATATATCACTTATTTATCTTTGTTTGAATCTCCAACATTAGACATTAATTTCATCCATTTTTTTTCTCTTCTCTTCCTTTTATCATTTTCCTAAGTGTGTTTTTGTCTCACTTCAGTAAAACACGAAAACTGTTTCAGGGCCGATTGAAAAATAATATGCTGTTTTTGAACATCTCAAAAAAAGGCTATTTGAGTTACATCAGGAAATAAATTTTTCTTATATTTGAACTGTTACTGAAACATGAACAATCACAGGCAAAAGACATATACGAAATGCATGAATATACAAAGGAAATAGTATTAATACAAACAAAATGTGAGATGAATTTGAAGATCTATGAATTAAGTGATTAAAAATATCTTAGAAGTGCTATCAGATGATTTTTTAAAAATATTCTGAAGACACTTAGTTTCCACAATGTATATATTTTACTATCCAGCTAAATTGTCATATAAAAATCTATGAAGCATATACAACTTCTTGATTCTAAGACTTTTTTTAAGACATTTCAAAGACCAAACCTCTCTATTAATTAAATAGGTATATTGGTGTGAAAATATTTAACATTTTAATACAAATATGGAATCAAGCAATATGAACTATTTAAGATTAATAATAATATCATCTGTAATAAAAATGGAAATATAAAGTATGGAGTTTATATTAGTAAAATCAATTAGTATTAAAAAGGCCTTGATTGTTAAAGCCAGTTTTTAATGGAGCAAAAAACTTATTCTAGATTTTTTTGAAAATCATGAATATAGATGTCAAATTGATATTTAAGAAATAAAACAAACTCTTGCTTTGAAAAATTAAATTAGCAGTGGAAGATTTTGAAGTACTACAAGTAAAATTATTATTGATTTATAACAATCATATAGAGAAGTACTCAGATTTTAACTTTATAATGTCTCAATGCATTTTCACAAAGTGATCATACCGATTTTCCCCGGAGCTCAGATCAAAAAACGGCAATTTACCTGCAACCAGGAACCTAACTGATGACTCCTTCCAGGTACTATGCATGCCATAAAGAGTGACAACCCTCCTGTCTCCAAGCAGCACAGACTAAAGTTGATTTTTATATAAAATAAATAATACATGCATTTATCTATTTGACTTTTCTTCTCAACTTGATTTTTAGGAAATCTGCTTTTTTATTACTGTGTCTAGTTGTAGACTGTGATTATTCTCATTGATGTTTAGTATTTCATTGTATGAATAAACCACACACACACACATATATACATATACATATATATATATATATATATATATATATATGCATACATATAGCTTTGGAAGGTAATACCAAACAATTTTCAGAGTGGTTGAAACAATTTGTGAATCTATCACATTTATGAGAGTTCTAATTTCTCCACATTCTGATCAACATTCTTGTTGTTTGCGGTCGAGTCATATAGCATTAATAATTACTTAAGTATATCCAATAGTTAACATTAGTTAACTAATTAGTATATCCATTTGTTAGTTTTAAGGCAGATGTCAGAGCTCCTTGCATTGTGGTATCAATATGCATTTTTCTGAATTCTGATATTAATATATTGGTAATTTAGATATTCTCATTTGTTATGCTTTTTGAAAGTTGTTGCATTGTTTTATGAGATTACACTCCCTTTTGTTGATGTATAGATTTGCTAATATAGTCTATACCAATTTACTTGTAGATAAATGCATTGTAAAGATTTTCTTCCAGTTTTGAATAGACATTTTCTTCTCTTAATGGTGTATTTTTAATGATAAGCAGGTGTTGGCAAAATTATAGTTAAAAACAAAATCGATTTCTAGTCAAGAAAACCTCTCCAAAAGGTAAAAGCAAAATAAAGCAGTTTTATTATTGAATAAGCATTAACCCAGAATGCAAAGCATTGCGAGGAATCCACTATAGAGATTGTAATGATGAAGGAATCCCATCCCTTTTCTAGCTACACATAGATGCAAATCGTTTCATAAATGTTCCAAGATGAACTAACATGTCCTCAAGTAAGAAGATTTAAAAGTACCATTTCTTATGTAAGGAGCCCTGGTTGCTCAGTGGTTAAACACTTGGCTGCTATTGGACATGTAGGTGGTTAAACCCATCCTCTACACTGCAAAAGAGAGATGCAGCAATCTGCTTCTGTAAAGGTTGTTGTTGATTATGTGCTTTCCAGTTGGTTCCTGCTCATAGCTACTCAATGTACAACAGAACAAAATACTGCCTGATCTTGCACTATGCTCACAGTCGTTGCTGTGTTTGAGCCCATTGTTGTAGCCACTGTCTCAATCCATACCCTTGAGGGTCTTCCTCTTTTGCACTGAACCTTTTCTTTTCCCAGCATGGTATCTTTCTCCAGGTACTGATCCTTCTGATAACATGTCCAAAGTATGTGAGACAAAGTCTCTACATACTCGCTTCTAAGGAGCTTTCTGGCTGTACTTCTTCCAAGACAGAATTGTTCATTCTTCTGGCAGTACAGGGTCTATTCAATATTCTTCCCTAACACCATACTTCAGAGGCATTGATTCATCTTCTGTCTTCCTTATTCATTGTCCAGCACTCAAATGTGTAACAGACTATTGAAAATACTACAGATTGAGTCAGGTGCACATAAGTCCTTGAAATGACATCTTTGCTTTTTAATATTTGAAGAAATTTTTTGAAGCCAATTTTCCCAATGCAGTAAGTTGTTTGATTTCTTAACTGCTGCTTCCATGAACATTGATTGTGGACTCAAAATGAAATCCCTGACAACTTCAATCCTATCTTCAGTTATCATGATGTTGCCTACTGGTCTAGTTATAAGGATTTTGGTTTATTTCTGTTGAAGTGTAATCCATACTGGAAGCTATAATCTTTGATCTTCCTCAGTAAGTTTTTTAAGTCCTATTTGCTTTCAGCAAGCAAACTTCATAAAACCTATAAGACAATTCTACTTGTCGTATAGGATAAGTATGAGTTGGAATCAAGTCAATATCAATGGGTTATTTCACAGATAATCCATCCTAAATTTATTTAGTAATTTTGGTATCAAAAACCAAACTCACTGCCATCAAGTTGATTCAAATCATAGTGACCCTTCCATGAGTTTCCTAGGCGATATCCCTACTGAAGTAGATTGCCCAATTTTTCTTCCAAAGAGCGGCTGGTGGGTTTGAACCTGCAGACTTCTGGTTAGCAGTCAAATGCTACCTGCATTTGTCACATTTATCCTGAAAGAAAAATAAACTTCTCATATCTTTTATACAGGAGAGAGTTTTGTTACTTGGAGTAAGGTGCCCTTAGAAGTTAGGCTCCTACCTTCACACAGTAGCTGGGAGATAGGGGCATTATGTTTTTGATAATTATATTTCAAAATTATGGCTCCTAGTTCCCTCAAATGATATTCCTGTGCTGTAAAACTGCAAAGACATTTATTAGCCTTTTTCTTTTCTTTTCTAATGGTAGCAAGGAACCGTCCAATTATGGTTTCATGGTACAGTATGTAGTTTTTCATGGAGGAAAGTAGTCAAGCATTTATATTTTTATATTTTCCTCCTCCTGTTCCTGTTGGCATAGATAGATAGATAGGGGCTCTGGTAGCATAGTGCCTAAGACACTTGACTGCTAACCAGAAGGCTGG
>NW_006921959.1:513737-515786 GCF_000298275.1 Orycteropus afer afer
ATGAAGAAAAATGTAGCATCTGGATTGGAGGGAGACTCATTAACAATCTGCAATATGTAGATGACACAGTCTTGCTTGCTGAAAGTGAAGAAGACTTCAGCACTTACTGATGAAGATCAAAGACTACAACCTTCAGTCTGGATTACACCTCAACATAAAGAAGACAAAAATCCTGTTATCGTTTTTATTTCATTTTCTTCTATTCTTATGTCACCCATTTCATTTCTTATTCATTTGCATCTTCTCCTTCTTTTTTTTTGTTTAATTGGCCAGTGATTTGTTGACTTTCTTAATCCTTCTAAAGAAACAACTTCTAGTCTTGCTTATCCTTTCTATTATTTTCCGTTTTCTTTTACACTTATCTCTGCTCCAATATTTATTATGTCCTTTATTCTAATGATTGTAGGTTTTTTGCTGTTCTTTTCCTAATTGTTGGAGAAGTATAATTAATGTTTTTATTTTGGTTCTTTCTTCTTTTTTTGATGTGTGCATTTATTGTTATCAGTTGATCTCTCAGCACTGCTTTTGCTGTGTTCCAAAGGTTCTAGTATGTTGTGTTTTCATTTCCAGTTGAGTCTATGAATCATTTATTTATTTATATTAATTTATTTTATTATCCAGTGATTTTTAAGTAGGATGATATTAAGTTTCTATGTCTCTGAATTCTTTTCCTTGTTGCCTATTTAGATCTATTTTTATAGCACTGTGATCTGAGAAGATACTTTTAACTACTTTGATGTGTTTTGTAACTTGTTGAAACTTACTTTGTGGCCTAACATATAGTCTGTATTGGAGATTGATCCATGTGTGCTGGAAAAGAATGTTTTCTGTGCTGTTGTTGGTGAAGTGTTCTGTGTATGTATCTGAGATCAAGTTGTTTCATTGGGTTGTTTATATTTTCTGTATCTTTGTTGAGTTTGTTTTCAGTTATTCTGTCCTTCATCAAAAGTGGGTGTGTTAAACTCTCCTACTATTATTGTGTAGTTGTCTGTTTCTCTTTTCAATTCTGTTAAACGTTGATTTATGTATTTGATAGCTCTTTAATTGAGGGTGTAGATATTTATTATTATCTGTCATCTTGTTTGATTGAAACTTTAATTATTATATAATGCCCTTCCTTGTTTCTTATGCTGGTTTGTGCCTTAAAATCTATTTTATAAAAAAAATTAATATTCTGACTCCTACTCTTTTTTGGTTCTTATTTGTTTGATATATATTTTTTCTCTTATTTTTAGCTTATTTTTGTCTTTGTGTCTAAGATGTGTCTCTTGTGGGCAGAATACTGATAGATCATGTTTTCTTACCTATTGGGCCACTCTCTGTTTTTTACTGGACATTTAAGCAATTTACATTCAGTGTAATTATCAATAGTTATTAGTGTTTTACTGTACTTTTGTTGTGCTTTTTTGTGTGGTACTGATGATTTCTTTATTCTATATATTTTTCTGTGCTGAATTCATTTTCTTTGAGGATTTTCTTTTATTTCCTTTGTTAGTGTTGACTTTGCATTTACTGAGTCTTAATAATTTTCCTCTTTTTTATTTTGGTGAGAAGATTTATTAATTTTATTTGTGGTTACCCTGAAATTTGTTTTTATATGTCTAAATTTATAATGGGAGCTCTGGTGGTATAGTGCCTAAGGCATTTGACTGCTAACCAGAAGGCTGGTGGTTCAAACCCACCAGCCACTCCCCAGAAGGAATATTGGGCAATCTACTTCTGTAGTGATCCTACCTCAGAAACCTAAGTAGGGTTTGCTATGAGTCAGATCTGACTCAACAGCGGTGATTTTGGTTTGGTTTTGGAAGTTTGTAACAGTCTGTTATGTCTTGATATCATCTAGATTTCCTCTACAATAGGAATTTCTGTAAATACCATTTACTTCCTTTTTCTGCCTTTTTAGTTGTTGGTTACAGAATGAAGTCTCCATATCTCTATTTCTAGTCTTGTAGTTTTATTATACTTTTAAAAATATTTTACTTGGGTTGCTTTCCATGTCATGCTGTTATGTATAACACTGTGCAACCTAGCCAGCAGGGCACCTCCACT
>NW_006921959.1:517564-518685 GCF_000298275.1 Orycteropus afer afer
GCTTTGTTGGTTTTGGTGTTTCTCTAGAAAACCCAATCTAACACACCCAACTTCCTTCTGAGGAGTGGCTGGTGGGTTTGTACTGCCAGCCTTCTGGTTAGCAGTCAAGTGCCTTAGGTAACTGCTGCCTTAGAAACAGTTAAAAGAAAAGTGAGCTTCTCACAGTAAACATGCTTTCACTAAACTTGTGGAATATTTTTTCCATTGAGTCTTCCTTACAATTTTAAAAAGCCTTATGATTTTTAATGACATTCTCTGTAATTAATTAATTAAATTAAATAAACAGGTAAAAATTGAAAATATGTGACTGTTTTTATTTTTTATGTTTCTATACATATTGGGCAAGATACTTCCATAGAGATACCACTGTGGAAACCCAAGGAGGGGTCGCTATGAGTCGGATCCGATTCAACGGCAGTGAGTTTCATTGTTTGGTTTTATATATATTTCATAATTTTAAAATGAAAAATAACAATAAATTAGAAGTACAATAAGTCATTAAATTAAGTCTGGTTCAGGAAAATGTTTGCAGCGTTTAATTTATATGATAATTTTCCTCTTAGAATCAGCCAAATCATAAAGTCTCTTATATATTTTTTTCTAGTCTCTTCTCATTAATTATTTCCTGGGTTGAAAAGTAGCATAATAACCTATTTTCATTCCAAACTAAACCAAACTCACTGCTGTGGACTCAATTCAACTGATAGTGATTCCTCCTTGGGTTTCTGAGGCAGTATCTATCAAGTAGATCACCCAATTTTCCTTCCAAGGAGTGGCTGGTGGGTTTGAACCAACAGCCTCCTGGTTAGCAGTCAAATGTTGGAAGCACTATGCCACCAGAGCTCCCCTTATTTTCATTAGGTGTAACAAAACAGAATAGATCAACAACTAAAAATAGTACAATACTTTCTGAGATTTAGCTAGAGTAGTAGAAATGAAGTAGAAAAATCATACTTCAAATGATATTTTGTCAGATTTCTTGTGAAGAATTGAAGGTTTGGGATGTTAATCCATAATGTAGATTGACACTTTTGAGTACTGATAAACAATCTGTACTTTGATCTAAAGATAACTTAAATCACCACCATTTATGATGACTTTGATAGATAGTAACAGAAAAC
>NW_006921959.1:518942-519600 GCF_000298275.1 Orycteropus afer afer
TGAATTCTGACTCACCGTTACCAAGTGTACAGTAGAAGGAAATACTACACAGTCCTACACCATTCTCTTAATTGTTGCTATGCTTGAGCCCATCATTGCAACCACTGTGTCAATCCCTCTTGCAATATCTGGTAATAAGAAAATGGAATACATTTTGAACGTTACTTTCATGTCTCTACAGAATCAGACGTTGCAGCCCTGTGTCAATCCATCTCATCGAAGGCCTCCCCCTCTTTTGTTGACCCTCCACCCTACCAAGCATGACATGCTTCTCCAGGGAATGGTCCCTTCTGACAACCTGACCAAAGTAGGTGAGACGAAGTCTGGCCATTCTCGCTTCCAATGAGATTTCGGGTGCAATTCCTCCAAGACAAATCTGTTAGTTATTTTAGCAGTCTATTGTACTTTTAGCATTCTTCTCCAGCACCACAACTCAAAGCATCAACTCTTCTTCGGTCTTCCTTATTCATTGTCCAGCTCTTACATGCATACGAGGTGATTGGAAATATTGTGGCTTGTGTCAGGCTTAACTTAGTCCTCAAGGAGACATCCTTGCTGCTCAGCTTTTGAAACAGTTCCTTCGCGGTTGACTTTCCCAATGCTACACTCATCTAATGTCCTGACTGCTGCTTCTGTTGGCATCGATTGTAGAACCAAG
>NW_006921959.1:520462-521208 GCF_000298275.1 Orycteropus afer afer
TCTTCTGAATCCAGCTTGCACCTCTGGAAGTTCTCTGTCAATATACTGCTGCAACCGTTTTTGAATTATCTTCAGTAAGATCTTACTTGTGTGCATTATCAATGATATTGTTCTATAATTTCCACATTCTGTGGGATCACCTTTGTTTGGAATGGGTACAAATATGGATCTCTTCCAGTCAGTTGGCCAGTTAGCTGTCTTCCAAATCTCTTGGCATAACTGAGTGAGTGCCTCCAATAGGGCATCTGTTTGTTGAAGTATCTCAATGGGTATTCTGTCAGTTCCCGGAGCGTTTTGCTCTGCCAATTCTCTCATTGCAGCTTCAACTTTCTCCTTCAGTACCATTGGTTCTAGATCATATGGCACTTCCTGAAATGGATGAAGATCCACCAGTTCTTTTTGGTATGGTGACTCTGTGTATTCGTGCCATCTTCTCTTGATATTTCCTGCATCATTCAATATTTTGCCCATAGAATCTCTCCATATTGCAACTCGAGGCTTAAATTTTTTTCTTCAATTCTTTCAGCTTGAGAAATGTTGAGCATGTTCTTCCCTTTTGGTTTTCAAACTCCAGGTCTTTGCACATTTCATTATAGTAATGGTTTTGTCTGCTCCAGCTGCTCTTTGAAATCTTCTGTTCAGTTCTTTTATCTTGTCATTTCTTCCATTGGCTTTAGCTACTATCTGCTCAAGGGCAAATTTCAGAGTCTCTTCTGTCATCCATTTTGGTCTTCTCTTCTTTTCTC
>NW_006921959.1:521885-523449 GCF_000298275.1 Orycteropus afer afer
CCACACCATTCTTCTTTAAACTGTCATTCCTGGCATAGTAGATCATATGGTTGTCTGGTTCAAAATGGCCAAACCCAGTCCATTTCAGCTCCCTAATGCCAAGGATATCAATCTTCATGCATTCCATTTCATTTTTTACAACTTCCAGTTTTCCTAGATTCATACTTTGTATATTCCATGTGCCAGTGATTAATGGATGTCTTCAGCTGTTTCTCCCCAATTTGGGTGGTGCCACATCAACAAATGGAGGTCTCAAAAGCTTTACCTTATCCATAGGAGTAAAGCTGGGTTTACTCTGATGATGCAGCTCTTTCCAAGTCCTATTTTGAGAGACTTCTAACCTAACTGGACTATTCATAAAGTTGCACGGTAATCTATCAAACAGTGTTTCTTTGCTATTCATAAGGTTTTCCCTGGCCAATTCTTTGAGAAGTGGACTGCCTCTTCCTTCTTCCTAGTCGGTAAGTTCCAAATATCAGTTTGATATATGAAATCATTGTTATGTGAAAGTTTGGAGCCACATCCCTTCTTCAGTCATTTACTAACCATTGGGTGTCCTTGACGTATTTCTGGATGTGTGTGGTGCGGTGAATCCCCCTTCCTCATCATGCCTTCCTGACCACATGTGGGTGTTGAGGGTGGTGGTGGTGTTTGGATGTTTTTCTCTGCCTACTGTCTCCTACTACCCTGCTCATCTTTTACCCATAAACCACCCAGGGCAGAGACCCTAATCATCCTCTAACTATTGTCTTTTTCCACCCACTCTAGGTGAGGATCCCACTTGCCTTTCATCTGTTCTGATTCCACTACCCCACACAGCCTCTTCAGTACCCTCCTTTCTTCTATCCCTTCGCTGACCTCCTTTGCACCTTTCGGCCCTCACTTAGCCTGACCCTGGACATTGTGATCTCGTGTTTTCCTACCATCTCTCTGAACCTTTCATGACCAGAATGAGACACCACAGAAAAACAGGAGAAGGTGTCCTGTGGTGATTCAGCCATTATCCTGTGCATGGCACAGACATCAACAGGATCTCTTGTATAGTTTTCATACAATACATATACATATAGTTGGCCCACAGAAGATGCCTTGGGCCAAGCCATATCCCACTGCAGGACCTGGACTACTACGAGAGATATCTCCTGAGAATTTTTTTCAAAATTGTAAAGAATGTGAAGTAAATGAGGTAATTGACAAGTGAGAAGTAGGTTTACTACCACTGCCCAAACAGAACTTTTTTTTAATTTTTACTTTTAGGTCTTAGTAGTAGTAGTAGTAGCATTTTTTTAAATTTTAAGATCTTGTTTTACAGTCAACGTTACATGTACATTTAGTTTCACTCCCCATTTACCATGTCCAAACCTAACCTAGTCTTCTCCCTTCCCTACCCTGTAACCCACCTTCTGTGCCCCTCATATTTACGCACTCCTGTTTGTCCTGCATTTCCTCAATTTGAATGTTGGTCCTCTGGTACCCCATGGTCTATTGCTCTAACGGATGTATTACCATAGAGTATGTGGGTGTGTCATCCTGGGTTGAGTGGTCTGAATGTATATCTTGTTAA
>NW_006921959.1:523806-525516 GCF_000298275.1 Orycteropus afer afer
GAGATCATTAGCTGCATCTTAGATGGCTGCTGGAAAGCTTTTAAGACCCCAGTCACTACTCACCAATGTAGCATGCAGGAAAAAGCTTTTATGCATTTTCTTGTGCCATTTGAGTCTGGTGTCCCCCAGTACTATGGTCCTGAGAAGGTAGATCTATTGGATCTCTCTTCCATAGCTGTGAGGGATTACTCTGTGTGTCTTCTATTATTTCTGTAAAGACTGCAGGTATTTTCTATCACTGGTATCTGTGCAAGATTAGCCTCAGCTGAATCTGTCCTTGGTCTAAAGTATACTCCTGTTCATTGAACCTTATCTGATCCTCTCAGGTGTTTATGTGTTTATCTGTAGCCTGGTGTTTGGTGTTAATGGTAATGAAGTACTGTGAACACATTGGTTGGTATTAGCATATGTTATCCATCACTTATGCATAAAATTCAGTGTCCTCCCATTTCCTAATGTTATTATGGGGGTCACATACTCTTTTTATATATCCCTCCCCTTACCCACGTCAGGTGTGGGCCCCAACTAGCCCAAAATTAATCCCTTCCCTTTCCTCCCCATCCTGGTAAGCTACAAAGTGAGTTCCCTTTCCCAAGCGAACCCTTCTCTGTCTTTTTACAGTAATGGGCTCATACAGTACTTGTCTTTCTGCGATTGACTTATTTCACTCAGCATAATGTCCTCCATGTTCATCCATGTTCTGAGATGATTCGTGTATCCCCCGTTATTCTTTAGTGTAGCATACTATTACATTGTGTGCATGTACCATAATTTGGTTTTTCCACACATTCGTTGATAGGCATTTAGGTTGTTTCCATTTCTTTGCTGTAGTGAATTGTGCTACGATGAGCATAGGTGTGCATGTATCTGTTTGTGTGCTATCTCTCTCCTCTTTAGGATATATTCCTAGTAATGGAATTGCTGGGTCAAATGGCACTTCTATTTTCAGTGTTTTAAGGAAACACCATACCATTTGGCACAATGGTTATACTATTTTAAAATCCCACCAGCAGTGCACAAGAGTTCCAGTCTCTCCACAGCCTCAACAGCATTGTTATTTTCTGACCCGTTGAACTTTGCTCTTATTGCTGGGGTGAGATGATATCTCATTGTTGTTTTGAATTGCATCTCTCTAATGATTAATGATTGCAAGCAATTTCTCATGTTTGTTGGCTGCCTGTATATCTTCTTAGGTGAAGTATTCAAATCTTTTGCCCATTGTGAATTGGGCTATTTGTCTTTTTGGTGTTGAGATGTTGAAGTTTTTCATAGATTTTGGAGATAAGTCCTTTGTCAGATATGTCATAGGCAAATATTTTCTCCCAATCTGTAAGTTCTCTTTTTACCCTTTTGGTGAAGTCTTTTGATGCACATGAAAATTTAATTTTTAGAAGATCCCAGTCATCTAGCTTCTCTTCTACCTCCTGCACATTCTAGGTTATGCTGGATAGTCTATTTATGTCATAAATTAGTGCTTCGAGATTTGCCCCTATTTTATCTTTGATGAATTTTATAGTTTTGGGTTTTACATTTAAGTTTTTGATCCAGCTTGAGTTTGCTTTTGTGTATGGGGTGAGGTATGGATCTTGTTTCATTTTTCTGCAGGTGGATGTCCAGTTTTGCCCAGCACTATTTGTTAGAGAGGTTGTCTCTTCCCCATTTAATGGGTTTTGGACATTTGTCAAAGATCAGTTGTCCATAGATGGATGG
>NW_006921959.1:526393-527190 GCF_000298275.1 Orycteropus afer afer
CTTCTATCCCTATTTTGCTGAGAGTTCTGAACAGGAATGGATGTTGGATTTTATGAAATGTCTTTTCTGCATCGATTGATATGGTTCTTTTGTTTTGTTTTGTTTATGTGGTGGATTACAATGATTGTTTTACTGATGTTGAACCACCCTTGTAAACCTGGTTTGAATCCACTTGATCTGGGTGTGTTAATTTTTTGATATGTTGTTGGATTCTCTTGGCTAAGATTTGTTAAAGGATTTTGTTAAAGATTTTGCATCTATGTTCATGAGGGATATTGGTCTGTAGTTTTCCTTTCTAGTGGTGACTTTCCCTGGTTTTGGTAATAGTGTTATGCTTCCTACATAAAATGAGTTTGGGAATCTTCCATCTTTTTCTATGCTCTGGAATAGCTTGAGTAGCATAGATGTCTACTCTTTTCTCAATATTTGATACCATTCTCCAGCAAAGCCTTCAGGGCCAGGACTTTCTCTGTGGGAAGTTTTTTATGACCTGTTCAATTTCTTCCTTTGTTATAGGTCTGTTCAAGTATTCTATCTCTGAGTGGGATAGTTTAGGTAGGTCTTGTGATTCTAGAAACTTGTCCATATCTTTTAGGTTCTCAAATCTGTTGGCGTACAGTTTTTCATAATATTCTGTCAGTATCTTTTTTATTTCAGTTGGTTCTGTTGTGATGACACGCTTTTCATTTACAATTCTTGTGATTTGCATCTTCTCTTTCTTTTCTTTTGTTAGATCTGCCAATGGTTTATCAATTTCATTAATCTTTTTGAAGAACAAGCTTTTTGTTTTATTTTCT